>NC_050498.2:6863322-7169638 GCF_012460135.2 Molothrus ater | reverse complement strand
AAGTGAGTGTTGTACCACCACAGGGAGTTAATTGAGAGGGGGCAGGAGCAGGTGGAAACCAATTCCTTGTTGGTGTCCCTTGTTCTGCACAGGCTGGTGCACCCAATGCCACAGCCCTAAGCTGGGGTTACACAAGACCTTCCTCTGCAGCCTGGGGAGCTCTGTGCCCTGACCTAAACCCTACTCCAGCCTCCAGGGCAGAAGTTACCAAGCTCCAGGTCCTGATGAGCAGCCAGTTTGGAGCAGGCCTGAGGCATTTCCCTGTGAATGTTCTCCCTTCCCAGGCTGTGAGAAGATCTGGGCTGTGCTGCAGGCATTCTGTCCCTGCATGGCTCACTCCTGCTCTCCACCTGATCAGCTTCCTCTTTTTGGGCTGCCAAAATAGATATGTAAATGCCTCAACCTCTCCAGGGCTGTGAGGAGATTCCCATTTCCCTTTGATCAGCTGCTCACTGCAGACTGAAATCCCTCATGGCTGGAGGATCTTACCCATGAGGCACCTCAGCAGTAACCCCTGCTGATGAAAACAAGCTGCTGCTGCTGACCTGCCCAAAACCTTTACCAATTTATTTTTTTTTATTCTTTTCCAGAACGACATAAAAGCAGAAAACAGGAAGAGGAGGCGCACGAAGAAGCTGCTGTGATGAATTCACAGGCACAAGGGCAGCATCGAAAACCCTGTAACTGCAAAGCCAGCAGCTCCAGTTTGATTGGGGGCAGCGGGGCTGGCTGGGAGGGCACGGCCCTGCTCCACCACGGCAGTTACATCAAGCTGGGCTGCCTGCAGTTCGTTTTCAGCATCACCGAATTTGCGACCAAACAGCCCAAGGGGGACACTGCCTTAGTACAAGATATGGACTTGGAGGAGAAGCTTTCTCTGAAACCCCACCAGGTGCCCGTGCTGCGGTCCAACTCAGTTCCCTAGGAATTTTTAGGAAGAGAGCTTTTTGGAGCAAGGAAAACGCCCTCAGACTCTTTACAATGCAAAAATGTACAAACCGAGGTGGGATTTTTCTGTGTCGGCCCAGAGACTGTTCACACGCCGTTTGCATGAAATGAAGAACGTTTAACTTTTTTTAATTTTTCTTTTTTGCTCAAGTTTTAGGGGCATTTGCACATATATTTGTACTATACATTTCATTTTAAAAGGAAAACTGCAGTGAGAGCAGGACGTGTCAGAGCGAGGGGTGACCGCTGTCTGACTCGAGGACTCTCTCTGACAGATAGTTCCCATGCAGTTGTAAAATAATCAGAAACTTGTTCTATTTTGTGCCAGTGACAATAGTTTTATATTAAAAGAGAAATACAGTTTTCATACAGCAAATCTATACAATATCATTGTTTTATTTAATGTAAAGAAGCGCTCTTCTTCCCACAGTTATTTTTCCCATCCCTCCCTGCTATGGTTGCACTACAAGTAGCTACTGTGTATTATGGGCAGTGAGAAATGAGTTCTTTTCCTGGTGTCCATCCTATTTTTTATTTCAGATAAGGAAAAGTGTTGGATTCTGTGTAAATACATCAGTGATGGCATTTTTCAATGTTTTAAAGCTGTGTACAGTGCTACATGTGGTATGACGTTCCTCAAATTGTCTATTGTAGCAGATCCTTTGTCGTAACCTGTCTGTCTCTTTTGTTTCTCTGCCACCTCCCCGCAGCAGAACAGCTAGTTCCACTGTACATAGTAATTGTAACGTTTTAGACTTTACAGAAACTTTCCTGTATTCTGTATATAAAAAAAAAATACTTCACATTCTGTTTTCTCGATTGTCTGTCTTCACTCGTGTCACCACAACCTGGAGCTTCCCCAGAGTGTCTGAGTGCAGAGGAGCCTGAGCTGAGAGTCAAGGCTGGGGTGGGATGGAAGGACCCTGGTGTCCTGCCTGGGATGTGGGAACAGGGTGAGGACTGGAAGGTGATTGAATCATGGAACTGGTTGAGGTAGGAGGGACTCTTGAAGGTCATCAAGTCCAACCCCTGCAATGTGCTGGGACATCTTCAACTCATCGTGGCCCAACCTCACCTCAAATGTTTCCAGCTCTGGGCTCCTCAGGACAGGAGAGACATAGCCTGAAGGTGTCCTGGAAGGTCAGGGGCCTGGCCTCATTTATGAGGGAAAGCTGAGGGAGCTGAGCCTGTTTAGCCTGCAGAAGAGCAGACTGAAGAGATCTTATTCTCAAATACATCAGTGTGAAAGGGGTGTGTCAGCGGATGGGATGGAGCCAGGCTCTTCTCAGGGGTGCTGAGCAATGGAAGGAGAGGCAAGGGCAGAAATATGAGCAAGGGCAGTTACACCTGAACATGAGCAAGACCTTCTTTACCATGCCCTGGAACAAGCTGTCCCAAAAGGTGGCAGATTGCCTATCCCTGGAGATATTCAGCTGTCCAGGCACAGTTTTCAGTGCTCTAGAGGACGCTGCTTGAGTAGGGGGAGCTGGACTAGATGACCTCCGATGGTGCCTCCCCACCGGAACCACCCCGAGGTTCTGTGATCTCCCACGCCTTGGGGCGGGACCGCTCTGCCGGGCTATTGGTGGGGGGCCCGCACTCACCCTCTCTCCGTCTGTGCTCGCACCACGCCACGAATCCGGCTCTCCTTCTGCCTGCAGCCGCGCAGCCCGTGCCCCGTCCGCCCGTCGGTCCGTCCCGCCGGGGCGGGGAGGCGGGAGCGGGGCGGAGCGGGCGCGGCGGGGCGGGCCCGGGGCTGCCCGGAACGGCGGCGGCGGTGGCGGCGGGATGGGGTGGGCGCTGCTGGGCGTGGGGCTGCTGCTGGCGCTGTACACGCTGCTCCGGCACGGGCTGCGCTCAGCCCCGCGGCCCCGCGCCCGCCCCGAGCTGCGCGGCCGCACCGCCATCGTCACCGGTGAGCGACCGGCGGGGAGCCGGGACGGGCCCCGCTGCGGCCCCGGCCCCCGCTCAGCCCCGCGCTCCGCTCCGCAGGGGGAAGCAGCGGCATCGGCGCGGCCACGGCGCTGGAGCTCGCCCGCTGCGGGGCCCGCGTTATCCTGGCGACCCGCAGCGCCCCGCGGGGAGAGGCCGCCGCCAGCCGCATCCGCAGGGTGAGCGCCGGCACCCCCGGGAACCCCCGGCATTCCCACCCACGGGACATCCCCGAACCCTACGGTATCTCCAGGGTACCCCTGGCACCCTACGGGCAACTCCAGGACACTCCCGGGATACCCCCCCCTGGGGCAGCCATGGATATCACATGAACACCCCCAGATGCCTCCATGGGCACCTTGTGAGGACACTGCCATGGCATCCCCTCAGCAGCGCAGGGACGCCCATAAGAGACCCCCAGGACACACAACAGGACATCTCTAAGCATCACATGATTAACCCCCAAAACACCCCCATGGGTACATCCAGGTACCCCTTGGCACACCCCAGGAACAACCCCTCAGACACCCCCATAAGACATCTCCAGGCACCCCGAGATACTCCAAGGTGGGGCACACTGTACCATGGGGAGGGCAGAGCCTCCCATGCTGGAGGGTCCCAGCACTCTGTAGCCCTTGGGCCACATCCAGCCCCCAGAGCATCCCCCTGCCCCTGGCCGGCTCCAGCTCCCACTCAGGGCAGGGCACACCCGCAGGCCAGCTTCTGGCCCTGCCCCAGCCCCCGCTGTGCCCGCAGGAGACTGGGAACAACGAGGTGCTGTTCATGCATCTGGACCTGGCCAGCCTGCGCTCGGTGAGAGCCTTTGCCAGCACCTTCCTGCGCCAGGAGCCCCAGCTGCACCTCCTCATCAACAACGCGGGTGAGTGCCGGGACCCCAAAGAACCCCTGTGCACCCCCAGGACAGACATCACCACAGGCTGCCATTGCCTCCTCGCTCCGCAGGGGTGAGCGCCGGGGGCACGACAGAGGATGGCTTCAGCCTCCCGTTCCAGGTGAACCACCTGGGCCATTTCCTGCTGACCCAGCTGCTGCTGGAGCGGCTGCGGAGCTGCGCTCCCAGCCGGGTGGTGATCGTGGCCTCCAGCGCCCACTGCGCCGGCCGCCTGCGCCCCGAGCGCCTGGGCCGGCCGCCCTCGGGGCTCTTCTCCACCTTCCAGGACTACTGTGACAGCAAACTGGCCAACGTGCTGCACGCCCGCGAGCTGGCCACGCGTGAGCAGGGCACGCAGGTCACCTGCTACGCCGTGCACCCAGGTAGGAGTCACCCACCCTTGGTGTCTGTGAGCTGCAGATCACCTTTGTGTCCCGTGCTGTCCCCTTGTGGGGGTGGTGTCCAGCTTTGCAGCCTTTTCACTGGGAATTCCTGCACGGGGAGCATCTCTCCCTTTATATGTCCCTTTGCATGTATTCCTTTATATGGTGTGGCCCTTTGCATGTGTCCCTGTGCACAGTGTCTCTTTTCACGATGTGTCCCTTATCTTGCCACGTCCCTTTGGACCTTGTCCCCTTGTGTTCTTTGATACAGCGTGTTCCCTTTACAGTGTCCCTTTGCACAACACATCTATTTATACAGTGTGTCCTTTTTCATGTGTCCCTTTGTATGTTCCTTTCTCCTCTTTATCCTCCTCTTTCCTTTTTTTCCCCTTCTCTCCCTTCACTTTGCACCTGTCCTCACCTGGGACACACCCACACAGCCCAGCCTTGCACAGCCAAGACAAGCATGGCAGTGCCCGGGTACAATCACAGCCGTGCTGCCTATGGCATCTCCCTTATGTGCCCATCCTCTGAGACACACAGGGGGACACCCCACATCTCCTGGGCTGCACAGGGAGACACCCCACATCTCCTGGGATGCACCCCACATCTCCTGGGATGCACATGGGGACACCCCACATCTCCTGGCATGCACCCTACATCTCCTGGGACACTCAGGGGCACATCCCACATCTCCTGGGTCACACAGGGAACACCTCACTTCTCCTGGGTCACACAGGGGGACACCCCACACATGCCAATCTCCCGCAGGGTTCGTCAACACCTCTCTGTTCCGGCATGCTCCACTGTGGCTGCAGGCCCTGCTGGTGCCTCTGGCCTGGCTGCTGTTCCTGGAGGCGGCCGAGGGTGCTCAGGCCGTGCTGGACTGTGCCACGCGGGATGGCCTCGAGCCCCTCAGCGGCCGCTACTTCACCCACAGCGGGCCCCGGGTGCCATGGCCAGCGGGGCGCGATGACCGCCTGGCACGGGCACTCTGGGAGGGCAGCGAGCGCCTGCTGGGCCTGGGGACACCGGGGGGACACGGGGAGGGACATGGGGAGGGCCCTGCTGCTCCCACGGCACAATAAAGGTGATGATGGTGGTGATGAGGGAGCCTGGGGGTCCTGTGTGGGTGTGGGATGGGGGTGAGCAAGGGGCAGCGGTGCTTGTATGCCCAGCACGGCCTGCACGGGCAGCAGAGCTGGGAGGGTGAATGAGTGTGCAAGGGGATGTGGGTGTGCACAGTGTGGGTGTGCAGAGCAACACACTCAGCTCTGCACGCACACTGCAGGGAACATACCATGCCTTGCACACCCATGCAATGTCACACACACACACACACACACATCCCCTGCACACCCACACAGTGTCACACACACCCACGCAGTGTCACACCCCCATCCCTTGCACACCCACGCAGTGTCACACTCAGTCCCTTGCACACTCACGTCCCTTCCTTGCACGCCGCGCATGCGCCCGCCCCCCATGTTACCCCCGCTCACGCGGCTCCCAACATGGCGGCGCGCCCGGCCCGGCCCCGGCCCCGGGGTGTGGCACCGACCTCCCCAAGATGGCGGCGCCCGCGGGGCCGCGCCCCCACCGTGCGAGGCGCGGGGGCTTGTGGGGGCGGCCGGCGGCGGGGCCGTCATGGGGAACTGCCACACGGTGGGGCCCAACGAGGCGCTGGTGGTGTCAGGTACGGCCGAGACGGAGGGGCTGCGGGGTGACATGGAGGGCACCCTCAGGGGGTTGGGGGTCTTGGCTGTGAGGAGACTGTCAGGGGTTTGAGTGGTTCCTGCCATGGGAGGATCCTGAGGGATTGAGGGGGTCTGTAATGCGGTGTGCTGCGAGGGGACTTTGGGGGTCGTGGCTGAGTGGGAGCTCTCAGCGATTTGAGGGGTCTCGATCACTGGGGGGAACTGGAGGGGTGTCTCTGTGATGGAGCCGCACGGGAGGGTCCTGGCTGTGAGGGGACTCTCAGGGGTCCCTGTCGGTGGGGACACTGTCATGGAGAGACCCTGTGGGAGTTGGCGGGGGGGTCTCTGTGATGGGGTGTGCAAGGAGGGGGGAATTGAGGGGTACTAGGACTCCGAGGGATTCCAGGAGGGATCCCTGTCATAGGGGGGCCCTGAGTGATTTGGGAATAGACAGGGGGGAGGTGGGAGATGCTGTAATGGAGCTGAGGCTCCGGGGTGGGGTCCCAGCAGCGCAGAGCAGCGGGCAAGGTGCGGCCTCAGCAGGAGCTGCTGATTCCAGGTGATGTCAGGCACTGGCACCAGCAGAGCTCAAACAGGCTTTGGCTGGCATTGCCAGAAAACTGTTCTGTTCCTGGGGCAGGGCACTGCAGGCATGTCCCTGCAGTGCCCATCTTCATCTATCACATCCTGCTGCAGCTTCCTCACCAGAACATCACCTGGACTCTCAGTGGTGCTGGCACTGGATGCAGGTGATGCCCACTGGACGTGTGGAATGTCACCAGCAGCTGACTGAGGTGACTGAGGTTGGGGTTAAACAAACCAGCAGTGAAATCCCCCATGTCTGATTCAACCTGTAGCTGCTTCAACCTGTATCTGCTCCTGAAGCTTCAGGCTGCACTTTGGCATGGACCAGGCTTTGTGCAGACAGGATTATTATTAATTCATGATTGTAGGTGGATTAATTATTGTTAGGTGATGCGAGGGCTGGGAGCTTCCCTCTGTGGCAGACTGAGGCCAGCTGCAAGGTAATGAGCGCCGGTAGAAAATGCATGTGAACATCAAGGATGTGCCTCCAGTCACAGCTCTGCCACGCTTGCAACTGTGTTATTGTGGTTTTGGAGCCAAAGCCTCCAGCAGGCTGTGGCTGATCTGTTATCAGTTCATCTCTCTTGGATGACAGACCTGTTACGGGAATTCCTGAGGAGATGCCAGGAACAGGCTGCAGTTCTGGAAACAAATATGCCCACTCTGCTGGTGGCTTCTAAGGAGTTACAAACCCCACCCAGCAGCTGCCCAGGGCAGCAGTATTCCTTGCAGTTCTGGTCTGCAGTTCCCAGTGGGATCGAAAGCTGATGCTGTGCTTACCCTCCAAAGGGAACCCTGTCAAAACTGGCACTGCTTGGTGAAATGCCACATTCATGGCAAGCTGTGCTCCAGGTGTGCTGGGATGCCCTTTAGTCTCAAAGCTTGGGTTTGCTTCTGTTCAGCTCTGGAGTTTACAGCTTCCAGGACGAGCCAGCAGGAATTTGTGGCATCTGCTTGCAGCTCCAGGCGTGGTGCTTTTCCACAGCCAGGAGCAGCCAGCCCAGGACATTCCCCGAAGTGCAGCTGCGTTTTGGGAAGGGAGCAGAGATCACCCTGGGTTCTGCCAGCTGGGATGGGGTTTGGAGCTGCCACCAGGCTGGTTTTCCTCAGCTGCTGCCCAACGCAGTCTGCTGATACTTGCTGAATCCTGAGGGCTCTGCAGGGCCCTGCAGCTCCTCTGTGCCTGTGTGCATTAGTGAGAGGTTGTAGCTACAAGCCTTTGAAATTCCAGGAACTTGAGCCATGTTCCTTCTGGGAAAAGCAGGGAGGACCTCGTGGGAGAGCATTAATTTGTGTGATACTAAGCTGGATTTAGGGAGAGAGGGGAAGGGGAAGAGAAACTAATAATAATTATCAATAAGCCAAAATAATATTAAATAAGTTTTAGTTAAATTAATTTAAATAAACCAAATATTATTAGAGGCAGGCTTTTGGCATGCAGTCTTGAATTGTCATGTGGTAGTTATTTGAAAGACTTCACTTGGTGGGAGAGTTTTCTTTATTTTCTTTACTCAGCCTGTGCCCCTTGGTCTTTAGTCCTGGGCCTCCCCTGGCATGTGGGTTTTTCTGAGGAGGGTTGTTCTTTCTTTTCACTTTCTTGTGAGACACTCAAGTTCCTCCAGTGCTCCAGAAGCAGCCAGCTGTGCCTTGGGAACGTGGAGCTTTGTATCCTTATTTGGGAAGCTGCATCCCAGGCACAGCTCAGCACTCTGCTGGCACTGCTGTCCTTCCCCTGCTGAGCAGCACCGAGCTCCTTCTAAGAAACTGCACTGCTGATCGATCCATCAGTGAGCTGTGGAGCACAGGATTTGTAAGGAAGAGCCTTGAGTCTCCCCAGACTGTGGGTCTGACTTTTCTGGGAGAATCCCTTGGTGCAAGGTCTGAGGAGGCTTTGGCAGGAGCCTGGCACATCACTGAGCGTAACTGGGGCTGGTGGAGTTTTCAGGGAGGTACACAGAGTACCTGTTCATCCCCATATCTGAATGTTCCCACCAGCCAAATAGGCTGTGAAATATTGGGTTTGGGTTACAATCTCATTAAATGCAGCTTTTGTGGCTAAGGTCCATCTGCTGATTTTAAATACAGCACTATAATGTTTCCACGGTGTCACAATAAGGAAATCTGTATTTATAGTTGCCATGTTCATCTAACAGTTACCAAACAGTGTTGCCTAAGTCTCTACAGTTGAAGCATTTCCCTTCTGGCTGGCAAGGGCTGCAGCAGAGGAGCTCTGAGGGGAACACCTGGAAATACGTGATGGGGGAAGTGGGCACAGCCCTCCCTGTTCCTGTGTCAGAAGAAACTGCTACTTCAGCAGAATTTTAGGGAGTGAAAGGAGGAAAAAACCAGGGGAGTGCAACCCAGCCAACCCAACTTTATCTCCTAGGAGACTCCTGAGGCAAGTATGTTGCTTGTAACACCTACAAGAAGACAAGTAGAGGTATTTGCCATGTTCAGCTAATCTGATTCCTCCTCAGGTGAGCAGAAATCAGCTTGAGAAATATGCTCCAGCCCAGTTTCTCAAATTTTAGTTTGGTGCAACACCCTTTGGGGCTCCTTGATGTCTGTCGAAGAAGAGCTAGCAGTTAATTCTAGTCTTGTGTAGACATTTCCTGCTGCATGCCAGCAGTCAGGGGTGTGTAACCCTTCCAGGACTGCTCTATGCTCTTCCATCCTGTTCCTGCATCCCTCTTACCCCTTCAAGAACTGCTCACGTGCTATTTTCATGTTACTTTTCTAAGTTGAAAACCTGAAATAAGGATTTCTTGAGGTTCTTGAAGCCCTTCCTGCAAGAGACCTACAGTCCACAGTGAGAGAAGGAACTGGTTTCTCATATAGTATGAAATAAATATGAAACTTCCTGGAAGACCATTGCCAGGAAACTTGACAGTAGCTCACTGTTCAGCTGAATTTATCAAGTAAGTTCCTTGTTTTGGTTTGGATAATGGAATCGAGAATGTGCTTATTGAATTTGCAGGCTGAGCTGGGAATGGGTTTGAGAGCTTTGAAGAGCTGGATCAGGATCAAAACAAACTCTGGAGATTGGCCCCAATGGGCTGAACAAAACCCTTTGCAGTTCTGGAAGGAGAAATGTAGAAGTTACATTTAGGTGAGAAGAGTCTATTGCATGAAAATGGAACGAGAAGGTCCAGGAACATAAATGGAACAAGGATGTCCTGTGGAAAGATGTGGAGGGCAGCAAGAGCCACCTGAACCCTCACACTGATGGTGTAATTCCAGTTCTTCAGCCTCGAAAGAAATAGGAGCTTGTGGGAAGGAGCAGGCAGCTTCAGCTGGGTCTCAGGAGGTTTTTTTTTGCCCTGTGTTCATACAGTTCATTCCGTTCAAACTTTTCCAGGGTTGTGGTTGGGGTGCTCCACCTCTTACACCAGGCAAGCCATGCAGGAAACTTGCAGTGGCACTGGTGGTCACCTGCCAGGTTTAACTGAGTGCTCCTGCAGATTTAGGATTGTCATTTTGGCAAGGCAAATGCTTTCCCCACAGTTGGTTTCTCACTCCTTGTGATGCTCAGGGGTTGCTGAGAGTGCAGCATTGCAGCTGGTCTCAAGTCATGAGTGCTCAGAAGGGCCCTTACCCCACTCATCTGGGATCTTTCCTTCTCAGGAGCTGCTTCTTCACCTTTTTGAGCGTGGTTGGGCTCAAGGTTTCCCTTGTCATGTGCTTGTTAAATCTCCAGGACTTGTAAACTACTCTTTGGAAAGCCTGTTAGGTGGAGGTGGACAATAGCCTCAGACCTTTCCTTTTGGTTTCCAGAAGGAATTTTGGGGTAGTTTCTCAGTGATTTTGTTGTGTAGCTTCATTGTTGTTTGTTTTCTCTGAGTTGCTGTTTATGAGATGAGTTATTAAATGTGTTTTTAAACTCACTCCATAGCATTGTTACTCATTAAGTCATTTTCATATAAACCACATCCAGAACAAGATAGCCAGTATAATCTGCTTTCATCTAGTGCAGTGACCATCAGAGGCTTTTATGGATTCAACTCAGAACCCTGCATCTTTTAAAATTAATTTTTGTTAATCTTGTACCATTTCTGCATGTGAACAAATCCTAATTTATACACACAGCGAGGCCTAAGAACCAGACACCGACTTTAGTCTGGGCCCTGCTCTCAGATGTGATTTTCTTTATGTATGCTTTTGCCTTCCTCTATCTGTGCATTATCTTTTGTCAGTAACTGTTTTCAATTACGAACTTTTTCCTGGTCTGTCTGCACTCAGCAGCCTGTTTACCATGACCTGATTTTGGAAAGCTCACCACTTCCTGCCAGAGAGGTAACTCAGTGCCCGAGTTACCTGGGAGAGCAAACAACACTGAGCTTGTTCAGATCATCCCAGCTTTGATGTTTTGAGCCTTGTGTCCCCAAAACTGTTGAGGCTCATGTTCTTCCTTGCTCACTTCCTGCATCTGCTGAGAGCTCCTTTTATCTACCAACCCCCAAGCGATTAATCTTATTTCATAATAAATTAAAAAAACCCCAAACAAACAGACAACGTGCTTTCTCCTGGCTCTGGGAATTCTTGCTTGAACATGGGAGCCCTTCATTGGGAAGAGGCCAAGCTGGCTGGCAGCTCCCTGGCTATGAATCCTCCATTTGTGGCCCTGCACACTGCCCCGGAAGAGGCTCCGTGGATGTTTGTGGAAGCCACTGTGAGACCCAGTCTGCTGGAACAGTGGGCGTATTATAGCTGGGAAAGGCAATTTCTCTGCCAAATCTCATTGTGCAAGAGGGTTTATTCTTTAGCCTTGCAAAGGTTTTTGCTTTGTTGGTTCCTTTTTCACTTGCTGCCTGAGAATTGAGAAAGAGGCGGCAGGACTGCCATGGAAAATGAGCCCTCAGCTCCTCAGCCTTGCCAGGACGGAGCTCTGCTGCGCTCAGACGTCCAGCATGCGTGAAAGCAGCTGGCTGGCATCCCACTCCTCCTTAATGTGTTCGTTTTCCCTGGTTTTTTTAGGCTTTGAACAATTTTTGACATATAATCTAGCTCAGCAGACCGTGCTCTGCAGCTGTGTTGTGTAGCACCAGGAAGCAAATGTGGAGCTCATTTTGTGTGTGATACTAAATAAGGTATTTCCTTGCATTTCCTACGGAAGAAGAGGAACATCTGTGTGGAGAGGCACTTTCCTGTAGCAATGGTGGGTTTAGGGTGCAGAGCTTTCTCAGGATATTATTAAGAAAAAATTAACAGAGGTTTGGTAACGACCACATAGACCCTGGGAAATAAAATACCTTTCCATGTGGTGCTGCTTTTCCTGAGTGCCAGGAACACCTCCCTTCCTGTTCTTGGAAAACAAGGGCCTGGCTGAAAGGCTGAGCTAACCGGGCTGACGCCCTCCAAGAAATGTTAAAGGCATTGTGGTTACTGCAGGATGTTGTATCATCAGCTTCTGTAACGCTTGCCTGGCTGAAATCCCCTTCCAGCTACAGGAAAAAGCTATCCAAAGGCTGGCTCAGAGGTGACAGGAGAATATTCCTCTAGCCTGTGCAGCACAGGAGATCTGAAAAAGTGTGTAAAGAATTTTTCCCGTTTGTGTTTAATTCTTACTGAAATGCAGGGGTGAAGAATTGTAGATGGGGCAGATCTGCTGGTTTGTCAAACACTGCATGGAAGCCAGCGAAGCAGGCAGTGTGTGGCCAGTGTCTGGAAGCAGACAGTGTTTGGAAGTAGGCAGAAGATGGCTAAATGACAGGGAATGGAGCAAGAGGAGGAGCAAGAAGAGGAGGAGAACAAGGAGGACAGAGTCCCCTCCTGCAGTTGGAGGGCCCTGCAGGCATGCTGGCCAGGATGTGTGCTGCTTCTACTCTTCATTTTGACCTATGCAAACAATACTGGTCATTCCTCTTGAAAGGACTGCTGGCTTCATCCTTGTCCCTTTCCCTTCCCACTACCCAAAGCTCCCAGAGCCACTCTGTTTTCTGCATTCCTGCTCTTCCTCTGTGCTGGCTCTGTCTTGCCTGCAGAGATCTATCCCGCAGGGCTGGGGCTGGCTGTTGCTCTGTTTGCACAGCACTCGCCTTGCTGAGGCCCTCGGGCACTGCTGTAGTAAGAGTGATTATGGAGAGCAGCTGAGAGAGGGAATTCTGGCTCCATCTGCCTGAGAGTCAGCAGCTCCCAGCCCTGGTCCGAGCCAGGGAACTGCAGAGTTCCTCCCTTCCCAGCCATGAATCTGATCACTGGCAGGGTGCTCTCTTGAAAGGCAGCAGGGGTCGTGTTCTTTAAATCAAAGATATGAAAATCCAGGCAGCATCTTCTGGCTTCACTAGGATCACATCTTAACTGTGTCAGAAGAGTTCTGGAGGCTGCCTGAACCTCGGGCACATCCAGCTCTGAGATGGACCATCAAAGCATCAGATACTGTGCTACTTGCACAAGCCAGAATGAGGAGGTGTTTTTTGGGAGCTCAAAGGTTCTTCTGTCTTCTAATGCTGATTTGAGAGCTTCTGTGGGAATTTAAGGATGGTGTGAGGGAAACGAGGTGGATTTCTTATGTGGCTTTCCAAAGCAATTAGCATCACAGTTGAAGATACTGATATTGATTCTGGTTGCTAAAAGGGCTGAAAAAATAAAGCCCTGGTTTGGCATACAGCCCCTTTCTGTGTGTTACTGTTGGTCATAGTGAATTTTACAAATACTATTTTCCAACTTTATAAGACAATTCCAAAAAAGGTTGCCTTGTGAAAACTGGCATGTGAAGCCCATGGAGAGGAGGAAGAGGAGGATCTCCTCTGCCTGTAAGTTATTCCCTGTCCAAGAGCATGTGCATGTGTGTAATCCTGATGTCTCTGTGCTCTCTGCTGTGCTGCAGGTGGCTGCTGTGGCTCTGATGAGAAGCAATATGTGTATGGAGGCTGGGCCTGGGCTTGGTGGTGCATTACTGACACCCAAAGGTAAGGAGAGCCCTGTTATTTGTGGGCTTTTGGAGTGGGAATTTGGCAAAATCATCCCAGTGGGGCTGTCAGCAGTATTTTTAGGAGCACTGTATCAGGCACTGTGTATGAAACCAGGGATGAGGATCAGGAGTTCTTTGCTGGCTGTTGGCATGGGGACAGCTGGGTGCCACAGTGCAAAAGACACACACAAAAAAAGAAATCACATGCTTTCAGCTGGAGTGCTTTTCAAACAGCCTCTGTGTCCACAAGAGGAGCCAGCTCTGCCCAGTATGGCCCAACCCCTCACCCAGTAACAAACCAGTTCATGGCCTGCAGTGCACCAGTGCCCCCCTCTGCTCCTCAAGTCTCTCTTTGTAAAGATCTGCTGACTGCTGTCACCTTGGGAGCAGACTGTTCCCATTTAAAACCACGGGATTTCCTATCTCTCCCTTTCCTCAGTTGTGGATTTTGCTTGCTGCTGCTTACAGTCTGGTCTCTGAGCTGACATGCTGTGGTAGTGCTGCTGTCCTGCTAATACAGCTCTTTGTGTCTAGGATGTGTAGGAATGCTCCCTCCCAAAACATCCCTCATGTTCACTGATACAGGTTTCCTCCATCTGTGTAAAAAAATAACAGGGAAAAGGATAAAGACGTGACTTTTGAGTTTTACACTGAGTGATGGCCAGAGGTTGTAGTTAACCCTTACAGCCTCTTCCAGCCTCTTTTCCCTGTACCTCACCAGCAAAGTGAGCATGTGGCTGCCCTCACTCTGCACATGATGGGAGGTGGGAGAGGAAGGAAAAGGCCAGCTTGTGGGCTCAGTGTTTGAGGGCTGCATTTGAGCCAGACAAGCTTAATTCCCAAATTTTTGTGAGACAGCTTGTTGGGAAAACTGTTAATTGAACAAATAGTTCCTGCTTCTCCTCTTCTTCTGAGAAGCAGTGCAGGACCTTGACCTGCCCAGTACAGAAGATCAGACACATTTGGGAGGCTGATTTATTAAGTTAAGGATAGGCTGAATCCAGGGCCAAGAACTGGATTGCCAGGAACGAGCTGTTACATGATAGAGGTCTGGGCATTATTTAGCAAATGAGGCTCTTGACAGGAATTCCAGCATCCAAACAAACCTTCTGCTTTCAAATCCATACCAGTTCGTGCCGTGGGATGTGGGGCTTAATTCTCCTTTCTTGCATGCCTTAAGCTGTGCCCCAGATGGAGCCCGCTGCATTAACATGAAGAGTGAGACAGATTTCCTTCTCTGAAATTAGGACATTTTTTCTGGAACTGCCAGTGCTGCAAGCAAGAGAGACAGGAGCAATTGTGTTGCTGTCAGCGGCATCCCGCCAGGTAGCATTAACCTGGGAACAAAAGGAACAGTTAGAACTGGCAGGGTGCTGGGCACTTCTCCTGCTGCAACCTTGAGCACTGGGGAAAAACAAGGGGAAAAAATGCTGTCCCTGTTTAGGGGTCAGAAGTAAAAGCAGTGAGAGAGACAGTGTGGTCTAATATGCCTTTGGGGAAGCCAAATGGTGCTAATTCAGCTTCCCAGGACAGCACTTGGAAGCAACTTCTCTCCTCAATGCCTTAGCCAGGGGTGGGTAGCCAGATCCCTGGTGTTTTCATTTATCTGTCCTCTCTTAAATACTGACATAGAAGCATCTAAATTATTACCAAAAGGAATTTTTCTGTTTGCAAGCATTACTTCAACAGAGAACTCCAGCTGACACCAGGATGGCACAGTTTTGTGTGCAGGGTGGGGACGAGCCCCCAGCCTGTTTATCCTCACTAAAAGGAACTGCTGGATGCTGGAAACTCCCACCCATGACCAGGGAAGCTGATTATGGAGCCCTGGGAGCAGGCAGTGGGAGAAAGGCAAACTGACCAGGGAAAAGCTGAAACCTGAAAGTCTCGTCTGTCCTTTGCAAGGAGTGTCTTACTCTGTGGTAACTGCTCTGTGTATTTGCTGTCCTACCCTTACTCCTCCCTGCTCAGAGTGTCTTTGGAGGTTTTGACCATCCTCTGTCGCTGCGAGAATGTTGAGACGTCGGAGGGGGTCCCCCTGTACGTAACAGGGGTTGCACAGGTAATAATCCTCCAGCTTCCTAACACACTGTCTAACTGTTTATTTAGTTTTGAGCAGCAGCAGCAGCAGCAGGATAAAATAAAATTTAATGATTTTCTAATGGGACAGCTGAAATCTCCGTACTCTCCTCTCCTTCCCCTTCTCCAGCACTTGCTCTGTGGCACTCCACAGCTCATAGGTAATGCAGACAGGTACATTCCTGGCAAATTCCAAATCCAGCATTGCTGTACCTAACATTTGCTCCTGCTGTAACCCTTTCCTTGCCAGCACTGTCTCCACTGGAGGCTTGGGGGAGAGCAGAAGGGCATCTGGAGGCACACTTTTGTGTGGAGGCACAAGCAGGCCAGATTGGATTCTCTACAGGATTTGGGACAGGTGGGAAGGCAGATTTTGTGCCATTTCAAAATTGCAACTGTGCCTGGCTCTGCAGTGTTGGCTATGGATTCCCACTCAGCCCTTCTTCCTCCACATGGAGACACTGCCCATTTTGGATGTTGTCACCTTTGAAAATACAGCACAGAGACCTCAGGTGAGTTGCAGCACACAGGACTGGCATTATGAACCAGTAATGACTAAATACCCCTGTGAACAGAACCTAAGAAGCAGCACAGTTTGGAAATTAAATTCCAAGTCTAGATTAGGCCTTCAGAAGGTTGAAATCCTGCAGTATCTGATTAAAGCTGTGAACACATGGCAAAAAATGCCTGTGATGTCCTGGACAGTGGGATGTGTTTGATCAGCTCCCAGTTTGCGTGCCAGTTTAATTAGGACAGTGGCCAAGGCAGGCAGAACTTGCAGGATAGGTTTCAGCACTTCCAGGCAATCCTGGAGCAACTCAGCATGCACACAGCAGCCCAGGGCAGCCCCTTCATGGTTCAGATGTTTGACCTGATGTTCACTGACACAAACTCCCTGCCCCGTGGCTCCCTGTCCCGACTCCCAACGTCTTTCTGGCTCGTTATGGCTGATACAGGAGCCAGGCTTGGCTTCCTGGAACCTGCCACAGCCCAAGATGTCCCTTGTTTACCAAATGGTGACCTGTCTGTAGATTGCTGGGACTGACCAAAGTACCTTGAGCCCACCTGGGGTGGCAGAGACAGCTCTGGAGCTGCAGGATCTGTTCCTGGCTGCCTGATGCTCTACAGGTGCAGCCATAAAGAGCTGGAGACTCATTTCCATCTTTGGGTCACGGGACACTGGAAAAATAGAGGGAGAGGTGAACCAGGTCAGGGGGTAGGTGTGGTAGGGCTAACCCAGGGTTTCTTCAGCATCAGTGTCAGGTTCTGCCAAGCACCAGCACTCATGTGAGGTGGGTGGGAGCATCCCAGTTCTGTGCTGTGCTTTCAAACCAGTGACACCACCCTGTGCTGCCATGGCATTGGGCAGCATGGCACAATGAGCCTCTGACAGAGGGCCCTTTGGGCTCTCAGTGCTGCAGCTTCTGGCTCCTCACTAACTCAGCAGGAGGGAAAGGGCCACAGGATAATTTCCAGTCTGGATTCCAGCCTTTGCTGATAAATTACCTTAAAGCATTATCTGAAAATCTATTTCTTGGCCACAATGCCCCGTCTGTCTCCAGTCACAGATGTGGTCCCTTGGCTGCATTCTGTGCCTGCCTTGCATTACCTGTGATGAGTGCAGCAGGTAGCCCGGGGCAGGAGATGCAAAGGGAAGAGCTGAGTGTGTGTAACCTGGAAACGTGCAAACATTTTACGTTTTTTGGCAGGATTTCCCTAGAGATAATGACGTTACAGCCCAGGTGTGAGGACGTAGAGACGGCGGAGGGGGTAGCTATAACTGTCACAGGTGTGGCACAGGTACAGTAACTCCAAAACATCATTTCAGGAATGCATGTCTCTAACTTACCTCTGGTTTTCCCTCTGAAGAGGTTGCTGTTGTCCAGGGAGAGAAGCCAGCTGCTCTGGAATAAACCTTTGTACCAAATCACATTGTCCTTGTTGGTACAAACACGCTCCAGCATGTTCCATGTGGTGAAGGGGGTTGTGACTTCTCTTCTCTTCCCAGAATAATTTTTTTCTGGTGTCTCATTTGTCCACGTGGCAAATGAGGTGTGTGGGGGTGGACTTGATGTGTTTGTAGAATGCTGATGTGCTGTGGTGCCCTTGGAGCTGTGTGTGACCCCACAGGACTGACCCATAACTTCCTGAGATGGTATTGAGCATTATATTCCTTTGGATTGTTATTGTTAGCACATGGGCCTTGTAATTCTTCATGGTGAGTTAAAGCTTGAAAAAAAGAATTTACTCCCTCCAGGCACTAAAACTGGCGTGTAAAATTTTTGGCTGGAATTGAATTTTTATTCTCTACAGCTTTTTTCAAATGTAAGAACCTGCTTTTGCTGCTTGTGGCAGCACACCAAAACCCTGCACTTCTTGGAGTCTGAGGCCTGCTGTCCTGGTACAGTCTGTCCTTGGGGCCAGGTCCTGCCCTGGGGAGGATGCTGGGAGGGAAATGTTAGTTTTTGAGGGAATTTGGCTCCTCCAATAGGCAGCTGGATGCTGTGATTGAAAATTACTCCTGACAGCTCATTCTGCAATTGGGTGTACAAACCAAGAGCGGC
Source organism: Molothrus ater (assembly GCF_012460135.2). Lineage (NCBI taxonomy): Eukaryota > Metazoa > Chordata > Aves > Passeriformes > Icteridae > Molothrus > Molothrus ater. Next base: position 7,151,648 of record NC_050498.2, on the reverse strand, counting down.
TCTCAGTGCACGCAGGGCTGTGCTCACTCTGTGTCCAGGTGTGTTGTCACAGGACAAGTGGCTGCCACATTCCCTGTGGGGAGCTCTGGAGCCAAGGGGAGCTGTTGAGTGAAAATCCCTCATGGACCCAGCACCCTTGATTTCTATTTTCCAGTACTTTATATTCATCTTTCACTTAGTTTCCAGTCCTTGATATCCATTTAGCCGCTAAGGTGTCACATAACCCCAGTGGTCTTTGCATGGTTGTCAAAAATGTGTGCACCCATGTCTCCCTTCACACTCTTTTCCTAAATCTGTCGGCTTTTCCATCTGTATTTGGTGTTTCTTTGAAGCCAGCATTCCCTTTTGTCCTAGTTTTGGGAAATCCTTCCTGCAAAATGGTCTGGTAGAAGAGGACTGGATCACCAGGTGCCTTGATTTAAAAATGCAGACCCCAGTTCATCTCATTCATGTTATTCTCTCTTCTCACTGTTCATTTTTTCCATTGACAGTTAATTTTAAAGCTGTGATCCAAGGAATTGCCACACAGAAAGCAGCCTCAAGGCTGTTGGGGATGTGCATGACAGAGATTACCTTAATTCTGCAGAAGCACTTTTTGAGGCAAATGTTTTTCTGTTAAGGGCTTGAGGAAAAAAAAAAAAGGGAAAAAAACCCAAACAAATTATTCCTAGAGAAACAGCTTTTAAAGTGTTTGCTGCAATGATAGAAGTGCTTAATGTGCATAAGGATGCTGTTCTTTTCTTGAGGAGGGATGTAATGAGTGCTCACCAGTAGCCTCCTTCCCATGTTGGCTGGGTGCTGGGATGTGCTGGGATGCTGCTCCCTTAGGCCATGCTGGGCTCTATATCCTTGTGCAGCATTTTCCTGAGCCTCCAGCTAATTGGATTCTCTGTGCTCACCCGTCACTGCGAGTGCAGCTGGCTGGAGCAGGGTGTGGTGGCATCGATCCTGCACAGGGGATTGCTGGATGGAGGCTCTCTGATCCCCTGCCAGCCATGGGCTCTCCCTCTGGTGGCAGTGACATTTGAGTGTCGCAGTGCCCTGCCTGAAACCCTGCAAAACACGCTGAGCACAAATTGCTCAACTCTGCTTTCTTTTGTGCAGTCTTTGCTTTGGAGGTTGGGATCTGTATTCCATGCAGAGCCAGGCTCCCGTGGGCTGGCCAGAGCTCAGCAGTGGAGGCTGGCTGGCTTTATCCAGAGGCTGAATCATTCCTTGCTCCCAAGTACCACAGGGATTCTCCTAATGAACATCCTGCCCTGTGCTCTGTCCTCCCCGCAGCTCCCGAGGGTGGGGATTGTTTGGAGAGGTGGAATTGCTGGCAGATGCTCACCATAAATGTCGCTGCTGAGTCTAATTGCTTTTGATACTTGCAGAAATCTCCTGTTTGCTGTGAGAGGAGCCTCATGCAGGGCTCACACTCCTGGGTGCAGCTCCAGAGCAGCTCTCCCAACTCCCCCTTGTGTGGGAAGAGCACACTGCTGGCCTGGGTTGTAGGGACAAGAAAAACCACTGTGGAATTGGCCCTGAAATGATCCCAAGAGGCTTTGGGGACAATGCAGAAGAGGATTGCCACGCTTGCCTGAGGCTGTTTGACATTTTGACTGGGACACCCAGTCTGGGAAGCAGCAGTAGGAAACAGTCTCAGCCTGGGTTGGTGTTTCTAAACATTACAAGGGGCAGGGTTGTGGCACGTGAGTTTTGGCCAGCTCACTCTGTCTAGCATGGCCCACCTCCTGTCCCTTTAGAAGGTGACAGTCAGTCCCAGCTGTCCTGCTCTCTGGCACTGTCTGGGCCAGGTGCTGCTGTTGGGCTCTGGAGGGATGATTTTGTGTGTGTGGGCTGTCAGACAAGACTCTCAAGAAAGAGCTGTGTTGCTTTTGCAGCTGAAAGTGCTAGAGGGTATCAGGATGAGGTCTGTAGCCTGTGAATCCCTCCATAGTGTGCACTGGGACCCTCAGAGGGCCCCTGTACAGCATCTGTGCTTTGGAAATCTCAGAACCAGGTCCAGCCACGGCCCTTAGGGCGGGACTCAGAGTGCCACCAGCTCCTTGTGGGACAGGAGGCACTGCCCAGCCCAGCTGTGTCCATGAGAGGGTGCTGTAGGATCCAGAAAGCTGTGTGACTGCTCTGGACCTGCTCCCTCTCAGAATGTCCCTGTGCCCAGCCTTTGCCCTGAGCCCTCAGACTGGACATGGCCACCAGGAGCTGTTGTCTTGGTGAATTGCACCCCTGATAGCTGGGTGCTGTAGGCACAGAGCTCCACTGCCTAACACACCCCACAGAGATTTGTAATTCACTTTGCCTTTGAAAAACAGCCCTGCGACGAGCAGGGCCATCCTAAGACCCTGGCTTGGCTGGAATGAGTGCACTTTTAGCCCTGGCTCTGGAGTAAGGGAGGTGAAAACATTGCTGGGGTGGCTGTGTCCCAGCTCTGGGGGGACTGTCACCAGACTGACCATGCTGAGCAGAACAGCCAGGTCCTGACCATGGCACATTGGGGTCATTGCAAAGGATGCCTGGGAGCTCCCAGCTACAGGCAGGACAAACCAGTGGCCTTATTGTCCCAGCCCTCCTTCCAGGGAACACTGAATGGAACCCCTGTTCCCAAGCTGCTCCTTGGGCATGTCACATTCTTTCTCATTCTCTGTCTTTTTGGGGTCAGAAGAATTAATTCTAGTGAAAGAGGAGGAAGAAGAAGGTAACAAAATGGGTTTTGGCCAGAGGTGGTTAATATCCAGCTTTCTTCTGACTGGTGTTGGTGCAGTGGCTGAACTGCTGTTTCAGGGCTTTTTGTAGGGTTTCTGTGAGTTGGGTCTGGTAGGGCCAGGCTCTGTCCCCACTGCTGAGCAGCTCCACACTGATCTGCTGTCAGGGTTTGGTATTTGTGGTGGCACAGAGAGCGGGGGCTGGTCCAGTGGCCTGGCTCAGGTGGGGACAGCTCAGCCTGGGGACAGCTCAGCAGTGGGTCCCTTGGAGCATCAGTAGCATGGGGGCCTGGCAGCCTGGTGGTGGTACTGCTGCTTCTGCTGCTGCTGCTGCTGCTGCTGGGTGCCTGCACCTCCTGGACAGGCACCTTCAGTCCCTCTGCTTCTGTCTCCTGTCTCTAGGTGAAGATAATGACTGAGAAGGAGCTCCTGGCTGTGGCCTGTGAGCAGTTCTTGGGGAAGAACGTGCAGGATGTGAAGAACGTGGTCCTGCAGACTCTGGAGGGACACCTGCGCTCCATCCTAGGTATGGAGGGCTCATCCCTTGCAGGCACCTCGAGTGGCTTTGTCTCCTCTCAGCTGGCTGGTCCCAGCAGTATCACTGCCACCACACAGCCACATGCGACTATCCTGTGCTGCCTGCAGAGGTGGCATCTCCCCTCCAGCAGCTCCCTCTGCGTGGCTGGGCCTTGTGATAAATGAGTTTTCGGTGCCTGCAGTGAGAGATGTCTGAGTCCCCAAGGGCCACAGGTAGCACATGTGGGTGGTGGTTGCACTTGTGAGACTGAGATGTTGCTGCCCCTGCTGTGGCAGAGGATTACGCCCTTGAGCCCAGTCCTGACAAGATTAGGGACAACCAGGATGTTGCTGAGCTCAGACCCACATTTTTGTGTGTTACCTGTTCCAAATAAAGTGCTTCACCTTCCTCCCCTCTTCAGGTACCCTGACAGTGGAGCAGATCTACCAGGACAGGGACCAGTTTGCCAAGCTGGTGCGGGAGGTGGCAGCTCCCGACGTGGGTCGCATGGGGATCGAGATCCTGAGTTTCACCATCAAGGTACGCCCAGATGTTGGGCACTGCTCTAGGCAGAGCTGTAGGAGCAGCAGGAGAGCCTGGCCATGACCCCCCTGCTGCAGCTGGAAGGCTCAGGCTGACAGCCTGTCCCAGCCCTCCGGGGGTTTCCATGACAGCCGCCACAGCATGTCCTGTATCCAGGCAGCTGGGCCAAGAGCACCGGGGTAGCTGCCTCTGTAAACAAGCTCGTGGAGAGAGCTGGCTGATAACCCAGCCTCCTGGGAGTGAGGGAAGATGTCAGGATGGCCTCCTTCTCCCTGCCCTGCCTGTTTGTTTGAAGCAGCTGACGTGATGTGTTCTGACCCTGGCCTGACCACACTGAGCTTCAATGGGAAAGGGAGCAAGATGGAGTCACTCATTTGAAGTGGTTATGACTTATCTCCCCTCCCCAGGATGTCTATGATAAAGTGGATTACCTGAGCTCCCTGGGGAAGACTCAGATTGCAGCTGTCCAAAGGGATGCAGACATTGGAGTGGCAGAAGCCGAGCGGGATGCTGGCATTCGGGTGAGTCTGGAGACATGCTGGGCTTCCCTGGAGCAGCCTTTTCTGCTCCAACTGCATGCCCTGGAGCTCTGCTCTCTGTTCCCTCTCTGCAGGAGGCAGAGTGCAAGAAGGAAATGCTGGATGTCAAGTTCATGGCAGATACCAAAATAGCAGATTCCAAACGGGCTTTTGAGTTGCAGAAAGCTGCCTTCACTGAGGAAGTCAACATTAAGGTGAGAGTATCCCACAGCCCACTGCTGTTCCCTGGATGGTCTGTGGTGGTGTTGGTAGCTCTGGGACTTGTCAGCTTCCTCCTCCTACATCTGTTAGGAGAGCTGGGGCGGAAAACCCAGGTCTGTGTGTCACTGTGAGCTTGCAGCAGATTCCTCTCCTGTTTGCAGCAATTCAGTGGGACTTGGAGAACAGGAAAGGATGGGGAGGGTTGAACCTGGAGTTGATATGGGCTTAAGTGCTGTGGGAAGAGCAGCACTGAGGATTGGGATGTCAGCACTGGGAAAAGGTTCAATAGCAGGAGTCATGTCTGGTTTTGAGGTCCTTATGTGTGTGTACCCGAGTTCATGGCCCTGACCCCTCTTCTCCTCTCCCCCGTGTGCAGACTGCAGAGGCCCAGCTGGCCTACGAGCTCCAGAGCGCCCGGGAGCAGCAGAAGATCCGTCAGGAGGAGATTGAGATCGAGGTGGTGGAGCGCAAGAAGCAGATTGAGGTGGAGGAGAAGGAGGTGGTGAGGATGGAGAAGGAGCTGACGGCCACCGTGAAGCAGCCGGCCGAGGCCGAGGCCTATCGCATCCAGCAGATCGCCGAGGGCGAGAAGTGAGTGAGCCCTGCCCTGGGCCGGGCTGGAGGAGCACAGCGCTGCCCTGAGCCCCAGCTCCTGGGCTCTCTGCAGGGATCCAGGCTGCTGCAGGGCTGCGTTTCCCTTGCCAGGGTGAAGCAAATCCTCCTGGCTCAGGCGGAGGCAGAAAAGATCCGCAAGATCGGAGAGGCCGAGGCTTTTGTGATCGAGGCCGTCGGGATGGCCGAGGCTGAGGGGCTGAAGCTGAAAGCAGAAGCGCTCCAGAAGTATGGAGAAGCTGCCCAGCTGGCTCTGGTGCTGGATGCACTGCCTGAGGTGAGGAGGGGGCAGCTTTCCCCTGCTCCAGGTGGGCTGGGGGGGCTCCCAGACTGGGCCAGGTCTCCTGGGGGCACAGCAAGGCCCTGTAGGGACCTTTCCCAGTGAGCTGCTGAGCAGTTCCTTGACTCTGTGCTCTCCCTGCTTCCCCAGATCGCTGCCAAAGTGTCTGCTCCCCTCTCCAAAGTGGATGAGATTGTTATTCTCAGTGGAGAGAAAGGCAGCACCATGTCTGATGTGAACCGTCTCCTGGCTGAGATCCCCAACTCCGTGCGTGCCATCACTGGTGTGGATCTCACAAAGGTGAGCTGGGCACAGGGACTTGCCTGGAAGCTTTCAGCCTCCCAGGGAGCCTCTCCTTCCCCAGCCCTGACCACCACGGAGTGCAGGCAGTGCCCTGCCTCCCCCTCCTGCAGCCCTAACAGCTTCTCTCTTCCCCTCCTGCAGCTTCCTCTGTTCCAAAAAGCCACCGAGGCCAAGGAATGAGGTTGGCCAACCCAAAGGTAGTGAAGATCACTCCCTGTTATGCACTCAGACATCAACTGCCTTCAACACATGGGAATTCCTTTTATATCAAAGACAATCCAAGTTTCGTTTGTAACTGGTGCCTTATTTTGTAGGGCCAGAAAGATGCATGTCCTGTCTGCTGCTCTTTTATTCCAAAGCTGAGAGAGGATTTATTTTCTAATTAACTTTGTGTTGTCTCAGGCCAATCCTGTCCCCAGTTATGACTGGCAGCTTGTCTGGTGTTGCAGTCCCTGTGCCTTGCTGTTCTCTGCCCTGGGGTGAGCACCTGGGACTTGGAGCAGAGGCTTGGGATGGGGAGTTTTAGGAAGAGAACCAGGACCTCCCTCCCCTGGGCTCCTTGCCCTGTCTCAGTGACCCTCCTGGGCCCTGTCCTCTGCCCACAGCTGTCCCTGTGGCTCTCCCTGTCCCTGTGTCTCACCCCCAGGGCCCCCACAGTGCCAACAGCCCTGCCCAGGCTGCATGGGTGGCACTCAACCCCCCACAAAAGGTGACAATCCAGCACTAGCAGTGGGTGCTGCCCTCTCCCATGCTTGGGGAATTTTCCTCACAGGATCTGAAGCAGGGAGAGCTCCAGGGGAGAGAGGGAGCCCAGTTCAGCCCTGGTGAGATCTCACCACCATGAGTACCAAAAAGTAGTGCTGTGCCAAAGGCACCCATCCCCTCAGAGGGCAGTGAAGCCACTGTGCCTGCTGTTCCCAGGTGCTGTGACACTTCCCAACCCCACAACTACTCAAGCAGAGTGGTGGTCAGAGGTGGCTGTGGGACCAGCAGGACACTGAGGTGGGGACAGGCTCCCCCAGCACAGCCTGTACGGCTGCCTCCCTCCCTCCCCCTGCCTCTTAGGCCAGTGGCTTTGCTGCCTTGTGACAATGTGAAGGAGATTGTCCCCGTGTGTGCCCCAGAGCCCTGTGCTGGCCCATGCCCTCCCCAGAGCCTGTCCCAGTGCCCGTGTTCAGCGTGGCTGGCACAGCTCAGTGTGTGCAGTCAGCCTGGCACTGCTGGCAGCGGGGCTCTGGGGGTCCTGCACCCCCAGCTCGGTGCCCCCACCCCGTGCCACGGGGCGGCTGCAGGTCCCTCCCAGCGGTGTCCTTTGCCAGGGTGACCCTCGGCGGGTGCTGCGGGGCCCCCCCGTGCCCTCCGTGCCGTTATCAGCCCCCGGCCTGCGCTGGCCCGAGGGCGGCGGGCAGGCGTGCCGGGCCGGGCCGGGCCCTATCTGCATGTGCCGCCACCCCGCTGCCGTGAGATAATAAACCCTTGAATAAACCCTTGTCACCTCCTGCTGGGCTCTGTCTGTCTGTCCCGCCCCGGCTGCCCTGCGTGGCTTGGGCTGGCCGGGAGCTGCTGGTCCGGGGGTGCTCCCGCGGGGATGGGGGACAAGGAGTGCAGGAGGTGAGGTTCCAGCTCAGGCTGCTCCTCCAAGGCTCCTGGGAGCTGGTGGCTTCCCCGTGGTCACCGTCCCAGCCCTTGTCATGCTCCCCCAGGGATGAGTGTGGAGCCAGGAGAGAGCCCCATGCATGGCCCGTGTGACCCAGGGGGTGACCTCTGCAGGGGCACCCCAAAGAGTGACAGGTGCTGAAGGCGCAGTGTCACAGCAGCCAGGCTGGTGGCAGCAGCTCACGTCCCCCTGCCCTGCCACCAGAGCCCCGTCCCAGCCCCACACGCCCTTCCCTGCCCTGGGGGACAGCAGGGGTGGGTCTGGGGGTACCTGTCCTGCTCAGGGTCACCCTGCAAGCAGGACCAGTGACAGCCAGCATGGGGGGCTTTGCTGCACTGTCCTCCTTGGGGAAAATGGTTTCTTTGTGCCCTGCAGACCCTCCGTGTCCCCCTAAACCCAGAGCAGGACAACAGGCCCTGTCCTCTGTGTCCTGCAGGATGGCCCTGCAGATAGACAGGGTGGGGACAGCTCTGCAGCTCCCAGTGCCTCCTTATCTGGGGCCAGCCACGCTGTCCTGGGGCAGCATGGCTGCTGGGAGGGCTGTGGCACTCGGGGGTCTCTGTGGCATCTGGGGGGTCCCACACCAGCTGTGGGGACACTCAGGCCCCCTCTGCCACTGTGGGGTATAAGGCCACAGGGGCAGGGCTGCCCTTGGGTGCTGAGCAGGCAGCAGGGCTGGCAGGCAGCACCAGCATGGAGACAATCCCATGGGGACAATCCCTGGAACTCACCTGGAGCTGGCAGCGCTTGGGGACTCAGGGACACTGCCTGTGTCACTGCTCTGCACACTGGGGTGCTTGTGCCACAGTTTGGGGAACACTGCAGGCTCCAGGACTCCTCTGGGTCACAAAAGGGACCAAACCAGGAGGTCCCTTGCAGCCCCCAAGTCCCCACAGCCTCATGGCCTGGGACAGGCTCAGACCAGGGCTGGACCCTGTGCCCCCTCCTGCCAGGGTCTGCCCAGGCCAGGGGCAGTGTGGTCCATGCTGTCACCCAGAGGTGACAGAGGGTCCAGGGACACCTTGTGTGGCAGGGCAGGGTCCCTGATAGCCCGAGGCTGCTGCTTATCGGGACCCGGAGCACACGGCAGGGGATTGTCATTATCACCTCCCCCCAGCCGAGTTCCAGGAATGCCAGCCTGGCCTGGCACAAACAGCCCGGCACGATGGCACAGCACCGGCTGCAGGATGCGGCCCTGTGGGGACAGACAGGGCTGGGGGACACAAATGACCAGGGTCATGCACAGGCAGGTGACACTCATGGTCAGGGGGTGGAGCCGTTTGGGGACACGCGTGGTGAGGGGACAAATGTGACCCAGGGTCATGTGCAATGAGGGGACACAGCCCTCTTGGGGACACACGTGGCCAGGACGGGCCCTTGGGGGGACACAGCTGGGGGTTACATCCCTCCAGGGCACACAGATGGCCAGGGGAGCGTGTCCTTTGGGGACACCTAACTGGGGGACACAGCCTCCCTACACCACGTGTACCCTGTACCTCACCTGAGGGTGCCTGTGTAGGGTGACCCCCACTCCCAGATGTCCCTATGTCCCCCAGATGTCCCTCCTGGTCCCCCTCCCCACGGGCTGCCACCCGCCCTGTCCAACACCACTGTCCAGCAACTGGGAGCCAGTTTGCAGTGGGGAGCTCCCAGTTCAGGGTCCCCACAACAATGGGAAAGGGTAATCCTGGTGACCACAGGAGGATGGGGCATTTGTGAGGCCACCTTGAAGTGGAAGATGCAGGGATGGCCCCTTGCAAGCCCCACGTCCCCAAATTCCCAAATGGACAATGCCAGGCTGGGTGGGGGGAGCTGCTCGGGGCGGTGCCCCCCTGGGCATGAAGGGGTTAAGGGCCCTGTCCAGCTGTGCGGTGCAGATGTGAGATATGCAGATGAGGCAGAGCAGGTTTTATAAGGCGGGTGCAGACCTGGCACCCCACAAAGCCCCAGTGCCACCCCACAGGTAGGTGCCACCACCTGGGAGCCCCTGTCCTCCTCAGGGAGGGTGGGATTGGGAGCACAAAGGTGGGATTTGGGAGCCCCTGTCCTGCTCTGAGATGGGGTTATGGGATAAAAGGAGGGTTAGGGGGGTGCTGTGGTGGGGAGGAAATTGGGAGCCCTCAATCCCATTCTGGGGCAGCAGGACTGGGGGGCAAAGATGGGATAGGGGGGTCTTGGGGTGAGGGGACAATTGGGAACCTTTGCTCCTCTGCAGGGTGGTGGGAATGGGGTGACAAGGAGGGACTGGGAGGACACCTGGGTAGGGAAGCACTGAGAACCTCTGTCCTGCTCTGGGGTGGTGGAACTGGGAGGGATGAGGAGCAGGTGGGGAGGTGCTGGGACAGGAGGGGACAGGACCGGGGGACAGGGATGGGTGAAGGTGACACCGGGGTGACAATGGGCTGTGCTCCCTGACCACGCTGTCTGTCCCTGCAGGCTCTGCTCTGCTCCCCACGCTGTCCCGGGCAGGATATCATCGTATACTGTAAGTTGGCTATGAGACACTACAGTATAGATGATGTACTCCCCGGGCTGCACCGACCTCCTCCCGCCACTGCCACCGCCGGGACACGCCCGGGACACCGGGGATGAGTGACACGGGCTGGGGGGGACATCCCGGGTTGGGGGGGAGAGGATCCGGACACAGCCGGGCACCCACGGCCGGCGGGGAAACCGTTACCATTACTGAGTTTAGTAATGGTAACGGTTCTGCTGACGGCCGGACACGCAGCACCGCACGGGATGGCACGGGAATGGCACGGGAATGGCACGGGATGGGATGGGAATGGGAATGGCACGGGATGTGAATGGCACGGGATGGCACAGCAAGGACACAGTGATGGAGCCCTGGGGACGGGCACAGGACAATAAAGAGAGTTACAGAACCGTGACTCCACTCTCCTTCCTCACCATATCCTCCAGGGGCTCCGGGCCTGGTGGAACTGGGCACTGGGGACACTGGGGGGACACTGGTGATACTGGTGACAGTGGGGGGGCACTAGTGACATTGGTGACACTGGGAGCTCTGGTGACACTGAGGGGGCACTGAGGGCACAGTGGAGGTGCTGGTGACCCCGGTGACACCGAGAGCGCTGGTGACACTGGTGATACTGGGGGGCCTCTGGTGACACTGCGAGGGCACTGGAGGGACACTGGTGGGGCACTGGTGACACCAGTGACATGGGGGAGCGCTGGTGACACTGTGGGGGCATTGGTGACACTGGGGGGACACTGGTGACACTGTGAGGGCATTGGTGACACCGGTGACACCGGGGGCACTGGTGACACTGGGGAGGGGCACTGAGGGCACAGTGGGGGCACTGGTGACACCGGGAGCAGTGGTGACACTGGGAGGGCACTGGTGACACTGGGGAGGGGCACTGAGGGCACAGTGGGGGCACTGGTGACACCGGGAGCAGTGGTGACACTGGGAGGGCACTGGTGACACTGGTGACACCGGTGACACTGGGGAGGCACTGGTGATACTGAGGGCACAGTGGGGGCGCTGGTGACCCCGGTGACCCCGGGCGCGCTGTGACCCTGCGGTGCCGCCCCCTGCACCCCGCGGTGCCGCCGGCAGGGGGCACTCCCGCGGCCCCGCCCCGCCCTGCCCCGCCGGCTCTCGGCCGTTTCCATCCCACAATTCCCCGCGGCCCGCGGCGCTCTGGCCCCGCTCTCGCGCTCTCTGTGTCCCCGCGCCGTTCGCCAATGGCAGCGGGCACCGCTCGCCTTCCCGGCGTGCCCCGCGGCGCGCCAACATGGCGGCTCCCATGGCCGCGGCCGCCGCCCGGGCCGCGCTCCGGGCCGCTGGTGCCGCCGCGGCGGGGCCGCTCTGGCCGCGAGCGGGTGCGCTGGGGCCGCGGGGGGAGCTCTGGGGGCGGCTGGATGCGGGACGTGGCGGGCGGGGCGCCGGGCGCCGGGGCCGGCCGAGAGGCCTGGTGGTGGGGTGAGCGCTGCGTGGGGAGGGGGAGGCCCACGCGAGCTTGGTGTGTTTTAGGGACATTTTTTATATATTCGGTGTTTTCTTCCAGCTCGCCTCCCGGGGGGCCGCTGGAACGGGAGCAGCTCGGTGCTGGGGAGGATCCTGAGCGTTCCCAGCCGCTGGAATGGGAGCAGCTCGGCCCTGGGCAGCCTCCTGGGCATCCCTGCTGAGGCCCCTCCTGCCGCTCTGGGCCAGCACCCGCCGCCCGTGGCCACCGACAAAGGTGAGTGGTGACAAAGGTGAGTGGTGGCGGCTGCCACCCCGCCCCAGGGCTGTCCTGACCCCCCAAGGGTTTGGCACCATCCAAACTCCTCCTTTCCCCGGCAGAGGAGCAGAAACGCCTCCTGGAGAATCGGCCCGACCAGCCCCCGCAGCCCAAGGTGCTGAGGATCGCCATCATCGGCGCTCCCAACGCCGGGAAATCCACGCTCTGCAACCAGCTCCTGGGAAGGAAGGTGAAGCTGGGGGGCCAGATCAGGCTGTTTCCTGTTTTTTTTTGGCTGTGTAAGGTGCTTAATTAATTTCCTGCAGGTTTTCCCAGTCTCCAAGAAGGTGCACACCACCCGCTGCAAGGCCCGGGGTGTCATCACACAGGAGGACACACAGCTGGTGAGTCCTGGAGCCCAAGGGCAGCATTTGCTCATCTGTGTCCCCTGGGATCACTTCTCATTGCACAAATATGGGGTTTTCCCCTGAGCTCTCACTGCTGGTAAAGTTGAAACCTTTGTTTTTCCTTTTCCTAGATCATTCTGGACACACCTGGCCTCACGAATCCCTTAAAAGCCAAAAGGTACCACCACTGAGGTGGGGAGGGAGGTGTGTGCTGCCTAGCAAGAGTAATAAAACAGGAATGTGATTTTCAGTGTGCAAAGTCTGTAAAATAGGAGTGAGCTGAATGCATGTTTTAGCCTTATTTTGCTTTCCAATATTTTTTTTTGTTGCAATTTCAGTAGCATGCACAGCCTGTGATGTCCCTTGAACATTTTTGTGTGTGGTTCTGTGTATCTGCACATGACAAGGGATGTTACAATCCCTAAAGCAGCTTTGTGGCAGCTGGAATGAGGGAAAACACTGGTTTCCTTATAGTTTGAGAGGGAGGAACACAATTAAAATGAATTATATTAATTATAACTATTACATATTGTTATTATATATAATTATTACATACAATTATTATTCATTTGTGTTTCAGGCATAATTTAGATGAAGCCATGCTGACAGACCCATGGGACAGCATGAAACATGCAGATTTAGGTGGGTTTTTGACTCTTTTTGCATCAAACCAAATCCTTTTCTGCCACACAAGTTCCCAGCTGTAGTATCTGGGCGTTTGCTGACAGCACAGGCTGCCTAGGGAGTGTGAACAAGGAAGGAAGGGCAGAGAAAAGATCTGGAATATTGAGCTGAGGAGGGGATAAGAGCTGCCTGGTGCCAAGGGGAGGCACTTTGGGTTAATAATTGGGCTTGGATGTAGAGATTTAGCACGTGTGAAGTCATTAGGGTGACATGGCTAAGCTGCATTTTTAGTGTTTTCAATAAAATCCTTCTTTTTGTGCCCTTCCTGAAGAAGGGAGTGACCATAGACTGTAAAGCTGCAAGTGAACATTCTGGAAAATGTGGATTCATCCTGTTTCCCTTCCTCTTTCCTGGCAGTCCTGGTTCTGGTGGATGTGTCAGATCACTGGACAAGGAACTCTCTGAGCAAGGAGGTGCTCAGGTGCCTGTCTCAGTTCCCCCACATCCCCAGTGTGCTGGTCCTGAACAAGGTAAATCCTGCTTGTTCTTCTTCAGGCACCACCTGGCCTCAGCACTGATGGGTTTTTGGGTGTTAAAGGACACAGGTCCCCCCTCTGCTCCAGAATATTGAGGGGTGTGTGTACCCATTAAAAGCAGAATCATCCCTGAATTTGTGCTGCTGCCTGGGGTTTAAATCCATCTGGGAAGAGGAGCCAGGTGAGCCAGGGAAATCTCAGCAGAGCTGACAGGTTCTCACTGCTTGGGCAAACTGTGCTGGCACTGCTGGCACAAAACTGTGCTAGTTTTGGCCTCTGGTCACAAAACTGCCCTGTCCTGCAGCAGCTGCTTCCCTGGCTGCTTTCCTCTGGCTCCTTCAGATGCAGGGCCCAGCTGCCCACCTCATTTAGGATAAATCCTGACACCTCTCTCTCTCTCTGCCTTCAGGTGGATGTACTAAAGAAGAAGTTTCTCCTGCTGGAAATAGCAACTGACCTGACAGAGGGAACTGTAAATGGAAGGAAACTGGAAGTGAAATCTTCACCTAAACAGGATTCTCGTTCTTCAGTAAAGCTTCCCCTTCATACCACTCAGGCTTCTCCACCTGAAAGCAAGGTCCCAGAGTCTCCTTTTGGGCAGGAAAAGAATCAGGCCCAGGAAGGCTCTGGTTTGGACAAGAGCAGTGATGTTGGGGGTGCTGGCACAGGGGAAGGCTGGAGCACCATGGAGCCAAGGATCTAAAGGATATGAAAGGCTGGCCACACTTCCAGGAGATCTTCATGCTGGCAGCTCTGCGTGGGGAGGAGGTGGATACACTCAAGGTAACTCCAGTCTGAACTTGTGTCACACCTGGGGACTGGGGTGGGAGCCCAGCACTCCATACAGAGCCTCAGCTTCTGTTCCTGGCCTGGGTGGGGGAAAAGTGTCATGTGTCAATGTGGGATGTGTCCCTGCTGCACCTGCAGAGTTTTCTGTACAAAACTCTCACCTGGGGCTCTCCAAACAGCAGCTTGGAACAATGAGGAATCCACCCACAGCTGTCTCGCAGCTCCAGGGCTTCTGTGTGACACACACAGCCCTAGGGAGGGGTGTCAGAGCTTCCCTTTCTCCTGTCCCTGCCCGAAACACCAAACCACTGCCCTGGTGCCAGGCCAGCAGCAGTGCCCTCCCTGCAGGAGGAGCACAGGGGTGGTGGCACTGTGTGGGTGACACTGGTGTGCTGTGCCCACAGAGGTACCTCCTGATGCAAGCCAAGCCAGGCCCTTGGGAATTCCACAGCGACGTCCTGACCAGCCAGTCACCTCAAGAGATCTGTGATAACATCATCAGGGAGAAGCTCCTGGAGTACCTGCCCCTGGAAGTGCCTTATGGAGTGACTCAGGTGGGAATGTGCCCAGGCAGACCCAGCCATGAGCTGTTTTATTGGGAATTTCGGGCTGTGTGATGAGAATCTTTGTTTGGATCTCTGGGATCTGCCAGGCCCTGTGGGGTGACTCAGTACTTGCACCTCAGGTGTGCTAAGACCCTTTCTGCGTGTGAGGGGGCCACCCTTGTGTGCTGGTGTGTCCAAGGGAGGGGTGCTGGAGGTTCCTGAGGGTTTTCCAGGATTGCTGAGTGCTCCATTGCTGTGGCAGGTAACAGATGTGTGGGAGGAAGGAGAATGTGGGGAGCTCCTCATCGTGCAGAGCCTCCTGGTGCCAAGGGAGTCTCACAAGGTGAGTGAAGGAAGGAAGATGGGATGCTGGAGAGGGTGAAGGGAGGTTCCCCAAGTCCATCCTTGCTGTGCTCCCCTCTCCTTCTCTTTTGGGAAGAGCCATGTACCCAGTACTGGCAACTGTGTTGCCTCATGGTTTAATGCTGGAATTTCCCTCATTGCTTCTGTGGCTGCACAGTTCTCCTGGGTGAGTTTGATGATGTTTTCTCTCTGGGTTTTAACACAGAGGATGTTGATTGGAAGAGGAGGAAGGGTCATCAGCAGGATTGCTCAGGAGGCTGGCCAGGACCTGATGAATGCTTTCCTGTGTGAGGTCCGCCTGAAGCTCAAGGTGGAGGTGAAGGGTTGAGCACCTGGTGTGTTTTAACAGCCCTTGAACTCTCTGATCATGTGGAGAAACCAGTCCTGGGGGTATCCTGGCACCTTTGTTGAATCCAGAAATAGAGGATGATGGAGTTACTACTGTGGGCTGAAGTGGAATATGTTATTCTCTGGGGGAACAGCCCAAACTGAAATAAAATCTCCAGACCTTCTATGGCATCTGGCCTGGGGACAGACACTGGAGAATCAGCTGCACCCATGATTCTGGTACTGCATTTCCAGAGCTGCCCCCCACTTCTTTTGAGCAGTGTCTCATGTCCTTGCTCTCAGGTGTTTGTACGTGGGAGTTCAGGAGCATCTGCTGCCTTGTGGCAAACAAAGGCTGGCAGTGAAGGATTATCAGAACATGTTTGTAATCCCTTCTGAAGGCTGAATCGTGGTCACATAGGAGGATGAGGCCACCCCAGCCCAGCTGATGACCTCGTGTTGACTTTTCTCCCTGCCCTGCTGAAGCTGGTGGGTGCAGGGAGTTGGTTTTAGGGGTTTGCTGGCAGCTGGAACATCTGTAATGCCTGACTGGCTTGTCTGTCATGCAAAACCAGCATGGACCCACTCTTTAGGAGTTCAAGTAGTTTATTCTATCACTTGCTTCCAAGTCCTCGCTCTTTGCACCAGGCTTACAGATACAAACACAGGAGCTGTTGCAGCTGAAGAAAACCCCAAAGTGGGAAGAGCAGCAGGTTCTGCAGCTCAGGTGCAACAGAGAGCACCTGGCACCACATGTGTGTGTCTGGGCCTGGTGTTTGGGGCTTGTTTTGTCCCTTTGTCAGGTGTTTGGAGCAGTGGGTACCTTCCTGCCAGAAATCCAGGTAATCCAGTTATAAATTAACATCTCTGAGGGAAGAAAACCCCAGCAGGGAAGAGATTGGGAAGGGTCTGGAACCCAAACCTGCTCAGCCCCTTGTTCTTCTCTGGTGCACTGTGAAAGAGATGTTTTACCCTTCTGCTGAAGAATTCTATCTGGAATGTGAGATAACTGAAAACTGGTTTGGAAACCTGCACGGAGTGTCCTTCCTTGTTCCCCAGGAGCAGGGCTGCTGTGGTCCCTTGAATGCTGCTGTCCAACTTTTGTATTTCCCTTGCAATAAAATCAGGTCCCAGCACAAGTGATTGTTCTCTCCTTTATTCCTCGCTGGCAGCCTGACCTCACAGCCATCACCTTCCCTCTGGTTTATTCCAGCTCAAACCAGGGCACTTTCATGTCATTCCTCCTTCCCAGCTGAGCTCGATCCCGTTTTCTGAGCTGTGACTTCTTGAAGGTTGCACCTTTTGGGAGGAAGAGCTGGGTAGGCAGGGTTGGAGGGATCTCATGGGATGGGGCACAAGGGGAAGCTGTCCCCTCTGTGTGGCCGAGTCAGGGGAGGGGTCAGGGTCACCCTGTGCTGCCCCAGAGCTTCATCCCAGGCTGCTTCCAGGGATGGAGCCGAGTGCCCACAGCAGCAGCCACTCCTGGGGACAGTGGAAATGCTCTTGGCATGGCAAGGGGTGAGTGTCTCACCTTCCTGACCTGCAGCTCCTTAACGAGCTTTGAGAATTAGGTTAATTAATTATCCCATTGCAAGCCCATCACGGGGGTGCAAATCCTCACTTCCCTGTGGGGAAAATATTGCCCCAAGGACTGACCCCAGCTGTGGGGGGAGGTGTCTGTCGAGACCTCGGTGTCGGCAGCACTGGAGCTGCGGCAGAGCCACCTCTGTGTCCCCTTCCTGACCCACCTGCATCTCCCTGTCCCCTCTGTGCCATGTTCCTTCATGTCCTCCCTGTGCCCCTGCCATGACCCCCTGTCCTCCCTATGTCCTCACTGTGTCCCTCCCTGTTCCCCACATGTCCTCTTCACATTATCCCTCTGTTCCTCATGCCCTCCCTTCATGTCCCCCCCATGTCCGCCAGTGTGTCCCCGCCGTGTCCCTCCCTCATACCCCCCCAGTGTCTCTCAATGTCCTCCTGTGTGTCCCTGCCCTGTCCCTCCCTCATACCCCCAGTGTGTCCCCGCCATGTCCCCCCCCCATACCCCCAATGTCCCCAGTGTGTCCCCGCCATGTCCCGCCCCCATAGCCCCAATGTCCCCCAGTGTGTCCCCCAGTGTCCCCCCATGTCCCCGCTGTTCTCTGCAGTACCCCCGGTTACCGGCAGGGGGCGGCGCGGCGCTGCCCCCCCCTATTCCCCCCTCCCCTCCCTCGCTCCCGTGGCCGCGGGGCCGCGCGTGCGCGGGGCGGGGCGGGCGGCGCGCGGGCCGCGCGTGCGCGGGGGCGGCTGCGCAGCCAGCACGGCCGGGGCGGGCGGCGGCGGCGGCGGCGGGGCCGGGCGGGCACAGCGGCGGCGGCGCCATGAGGCCCGGGCAGGGGCACCGAGAGTAAGTGCGGCACACGGCGGGAGCGAGGGCGCGGCCCCACCGTCACCTCCTCCTCATCATCATCATCCCCCTACTCACAGCGCGGCGGGACCGCCTCGGTTCATACCCCCCCCCCACCACCACCACCATTGTCCTTCCCGGGTGTCCCCTCCCCCCGGCCGCTGAGGCAGCCCCGGTGTGCCGACCCGCCCCCTGTCGCGACACACGCCGCCTGTCGCGACACTCGCTCCCAGCCCGCCGTCGTCGGGCTCTCCCCCGCTCAGCGCGAAGCTCCCAGGGCCCCCGGTAGCCCCGGCGCCCTCGTTACCTGTTCCCGGTACCGCGCACACGGCCCCGGATCGCGATAGTGCGGCAGCTATCGCGACAGGAGTGCCGTCAGGGGGAAGGGGGGATTGCGGTCGCAGTGCGAGCACATCCTTTGTGTGATTCTTTCCCAAGAAAAGTGTCTTTTTGCGAGAGACTCGTGGGCTGGTTTGGGCTGGAAGGGACCTCCAAGCCCATCTTTGCCACGGGCAGGGAACAGGTATCGCCAATAAATCATCCGCCGTTTTTATTCCCCACCAACCGATTTTCAAGTGCCTGAAGAAGAAGAAGAAGAAAACTGCAGAGCTGGACTCCAGTTCTCAGTGCACTCGTGCAGCAAAGTGCTGAGATGGTTTTGGTTCTGCAGCGTGTGAACCTCCCCGACCAACACCTGCGAGGGCTCACAGACGTCTCTCACCCTCCCCTGGTAGCTCTAGGTACAAGTTTAGGATAAATCACAGATGCAGGTTGATAAGTTCAACCAAATTTGTTCTGCTCACTTCTTCCTGCAGTCCTATATTTTTCTCTAGTCGCATTCTCAAGAAAATACAAGTTTTTCTGGAAAACTTTTTTGCAGCAATACTTTTTTCCTCCTTATTGCACAAACCCGGTTCTTTGTTGCTCCGGTCGCTTCGGGAGAGGAGGGAGCTGGGAGCTCTCAGGAGATAAGGTTGGGTTCCTAAGTGATGTCATTTGTGCTGGAGCAACGGTGGTGACTTTGTGATGGAATAAATCCTCCTGGACGTGTTGGGGCTTTGTGATTGTGTGTGTGTGTGTGCACTGTGGAAACTTCGTCTGATTCAGCAGCCGGCTGAGAAAATTCTGTGCTCCACAGGCAGTGAGGGAATAGAGTGATGAGAGTTGCATTTTCCTTTCAGCCTCTTTATCTCTGATCAGGGCTTTTTAAGAATTTGAACTTGTTAAGAGTCTGTTCATTTAAGTGGGTGCATAAAGCAGTGGGGAAAGATGCTGTTCAAGGGTCTTACAGGTGTTGGAGGTGGGGAGAGCAGAGTTTTGCAGCCAGCAGCAGAGTGAAGGATTCAGGGAGAGCTTTTAGGGGGGTCTGGTGTCCTGTAAAGCCAGTCCAGAGGGTCTGGAAACTTGGAGAGGAAAAGCAGTGATAACAGAAAGCAAGCTTAAAGCAAATGCATTCACTATTAATTTTCAGCAGAGGAATATTTGGATCAAAAGCGAGTAAGAGTCAGAGGGTAAGGTTTGCAATTAACACAGGATCTAAGCTTCCATAGAAGAAATGGAAGAAATGCTTCCATAAAAGAAAGGCTACTTGTTTTCCAAATGATATTTACACTGGGTAGAATTTCTGAGGTGAAGAAAGGAGAATTGCCCCTTGTCTGGGGGAGCACAGGTCGAGCAGGAGCTGGAAGAGGAGTTGATGAATTGGCTGTAATTCGCAGGCATCGCTTCAAATATTTTTAATATTTCTCAACTATTTTAAGAAGCTGTATTGAATTCCAGCCCAAGCAGCCTGATAGTCTGGAGAGAGGAAGGATGCGTATTGCTGGAGCAAGAATTAAGCAAAAATAGATAAATCTGACATAATGGATGACAAGGGAAAGCTGATTGCTGAAAGATGCTGGCATGCTCTATTTTTGCATGCTTGGCATATATTCTGTTGTGTTACATGGCTTTTGAAGTGTAAAAAAAAAGAAAGAAATCTCATTTTGTGCTGAGATAAAAGAAAAAGCAGGTGCTTAAATTCTGTTAAGGATCAGCTTTGATACTGACATGAAGTAGTGACCTCGCTTGCATTTACCCCCCTGTCATTTTGTGAACTTCTCAATTGAATAAATAATTCACTTAGCACCAAATAAATGCCATTTAATAAGATGGTATTTTTGATCCCCCTTTCACTTCACATTGCAAACAGTTTCACACGTTTTCAGCTTGAGCACAGCCTGGGGTGCTATTTCTGTTAATAGCATTAAAAATATGTTGGAGAATGTCCACATAGTATTGTTTTTTCTCCAAATGTGAAATTAAGGAATCGTTGTGTTCTCTGCAGCTTGGATATTTGCCTTCATTTAAGCCTTATTTGTATTTGTTTCAAGTTGTCCTCTGATAGATAAGCTTTTGTATCTATGCTTGCTTCTGGGAATGGTTGCCAGATCAAGAGAAGTAAGGATTTTTGTCAAGGACTGAAGTATCTATCTCTATTTCCCAGAAGCTCATACAATGTGCAAGAGCCTCAGCTTGTGTCCTGTGCTGCACTTGCTGAAATGCCTGGATGTGGGATAGAAACTTTTATCAGTGCTTCCAGTGCAATGTTTTACTTTTTCACATTGGTTTGTCCATTCATTTTTACTCTTCTTCATTTTTGACCATGACTTGTTACTGGCCAGCACACAGAGATGGGGAGAGGAGGAAATAGAAAGTTTTGCCCTGGCTGGCCTCCCCCCAAAAACCTCCATCACCAAAACCTTTTATATCCTGTATATTCCTGGCTCACTCATCTTTGGTGAGGCAACAGTGAGACGAGAGTCACAGATTTATGAAGTGACTTGCAGGATTCTGGGATTTATGGAGTTGCTAAATACACCACCCAGGACACAGCCACAGCCTGATTTGTTTGAGTTATTTAACAGATGATCAGCACTTTTAAAGAATTGCTTTAAGAACATGCAGTTCACTGAAATGCTACGCCCAGCAGGTGAGTAACAGGTCACTCTGTTGTGGAGTAGTACGCTCACTCTTCAGAGGCTGGCTTTGGGGTAAGATGCCCCTGAGATGAGTAAAAGTTTCACAATTTTCTGCATCTGTAATGAGTCTACCACCCCACCCTTTCCAATTTTCAGCATTTGAGATGTTTAAACAGTTTAAAACGTTCTCAAACTAGGAAGTGAAGTGAGTAATTCAATTTTTTATTCCTTGTGTGGTATGCCACATTCCCATTTTCCCATTGTATTTTGTGACTTGTGTTGAAATCTTTTACCACACAGATCTTGGAGCAATTTTTTCTTTTAATTACAGATTGTTACTTTGACTGTGAATGCTAAAATGAGTTTGTCACATTATTAATCTTTCTACTTTCAAGAAATAAAAGCTTTCCAAATACTGATTGAGGAACAGAGCTCCTGAACAGGCATTCTGCTGGCTGACATCCAGAAAAGTTGTTCTGAACTTTACCCAGAGATATTTTTCCAAGGGGTTGTAATCTTTCAAAAGCTGATTTTACTGTCCAAGCAGGGCATATAGCTTGGCCTATACCAGGAGCTGACAGAGACCTCTATGTTCATCTACTGCTGGTTCCTATGTTTTTAGTAATTTGATTTAAATGAACACTTAAAAAGCCAGCAGCTGTAGCTTATGGCTGATCCAACCTCAGAGAACCCTGTAGGTCCCTTTTTCTTACTTCAGCACATTCTGTCTGGGTGTCTCTCCACACCTCCCCACTCGTTTTGTATTTGTTCTGTGTTTGCTATAATTATTCCCCCATTGTGCTTCAGAATTATTCTTGGTTTATGTATATTCCCATTGCTTAACTTGTTTATGCTGTGTGTGAAGATTAGTCCAAGTTTCCAGGGTTTATGAGGAAAATGGTGATATTTCATTCTTGGAATAATTTCTCAGGAATGCAGTTTGGCTGCAGCTTGGATTTGGTAGTGAATAGTGGGGGTGTAACACTGGGGGATGAAAACTGGGAAAGATTTTTCATGTGAGTTCCCAAGTCCCGTGCAGGGATTCTGGAGTGCTTGGAATGTGTGGAGCACTGGGTTGTTGATGTATTTAGAGATAAGTGAATTGTTCCAGGCATTTAAATAGACGCATTGATGGGTGTACTAGGGGGAAATGCTTTAGAAAACAGGTTCTCTGTAAAAGCAACACATCTGAGACAAACCTTTAAGTAAATTCTGCTGAATTAGGTGACAAACCCTGCCTGCAGCAGGTGTGGGTCCTGTAGGATCTTCAGTGGGCAAGGAGTGCTAACATTTAATTTCTTACGGTGTCTGTAGTAAAGGTGATGCAGAAAAGGTGAACCATGAAAGTGCAGCTATTTTTAGTTTTAAAGAAAAAAAAAAAGGCAGTCAGAAAATGATCTACTAAGTGATACATTGCTGACGTCTGTAGTGCAGCCAACCCAATTAAGGTGCCATATATTGTTTCCAGCAGGGTTCTGATTGTTTCTAATTTGGGAACCACGCGAGAGCAATGGAAATAGGTGAAACGCCGTGCTCTGCTCCGCAGAGTGATCTAGCATCCAGTTTCTCTGTAATTTCCCTCCTCATCCTGGGACAATCTCCCTGGCCTGGATAAGGTGGGAGCCAGATATGCAAAAAAAAAAAAAAAAAAGAAAAACAAAAACAGCTCCTGCGTATTTTTGTTGGTAAAATATCCCATAAGTCAGTGCTAAACACTGTGGATTATTTTCTCATTTCCTGGCCCCTGCATATCCTTTGCTGTATCCTGCTGTCCCTCTGCTTGCTTTCATGTTGTTAAACTTGGAGTGTGCATGTTGGAGGATGTGTGTCTCACAGTCCTGCCCTTTCCTGTGGCTGTCCCTTGCCACTCATTTTGTTCCTCTCTGTAGACAGTTGCTGCATGGAAAGCACTTTCAAAAATACTGCAAGGTGACTGTCTTGAGCCAATACCACGTATATCTATGTATATATGTATAGATCTAGTTTAAATTCTGTTGGAAGGAAATCTTTGTACGAACCTTTTTCAGAAAATTATGCAGATGCTCCCACTCTCCGGAGTAAACTTCCTCCTCTGCTTATCTTTTTTTAAACCTGGAATGAAAAACAGCTTGTCTTCTTAACATCTGGAAAAGGGAGCCCTTCATGCCTACTTTATATTCTTTTATCCAGCATTGTTCTTCATTCATCCTTCTGTTCTGGCACTGGTTTTCTTAATTTGTTGTCTTCTAAGCTGGAGGAATGTCATGTGCTTTGGCTTTGTTGTGGACAGGGAAAATTAGGGATTTGCTTGCCCTTCACTTCCAGCTCATCAATGTGTTCTGATTCTGGGTTGGTTTTTATTTTCTTCAGCTACAGCAAAGCCCTCAGCTTTTGCCTGGAATGGGTGGTGTGTTCCTGGAGCTGGTAATTCGTGCATCCCTTAACTTTAAATTGTTCACAGCTCTGCTGAGCATTTGTGAATGAGTGTGGAGGAAAATCAATACATGAAAAAGCCAGAGTAGGGGAGGAAAAGAGCTCTTCCAGCACCTTTTCCTGGTCACACCATTGCCTGATTTAGTTTTTGTGTCTGTGAACTCTTTAGTGTTTAAATTTAGAAATGGATTGTTTTGGAACAAGTCACTTTTAAGATCGTTTCCAGGAGATTTGTATGTAATTTAATCCCATTCAGGTTTGCTGCTCTCTGATCTGCTTGTTCTGCAAGACTTCATGTTCTCTATTTCCCTGTACTTCTCCCACTATATTCTACAAATCTGTTGGGGTTTTTTTCCAGTCAAAACTGCAGCAGCATTTATGAATCCTTTTATAACTTTTCTGTTCCCTGTTTGTATTCATTGACAAATTAAAAAATGTAACTTCATTGTCTCTGAAGGATCTCATTAGTGATTATTATTCAAATACTCTAGAAATTGAATGTGTGTAGTTTAAAAATTAGCCTGAATAATATATTTAGTATTTCTGCTGTATATTCTCTTATGTTTACTATTAATTTCCAACACTGCTTAGTTTAATATTTCAGGACATCTTTTTACTTAGAGCTTATCAATGAGTGAAGTTGCTGATGAAGAACAAAAAGAAATTCTTCTCAGAATGTGATAGTCCAACATAACATCTCAACCACTTGAATTTAAGTTGAGACAGGAAAGAATTAAGATTTTTCCATACTTCCATCTAGTGTGCATGAGGGAAATTGCATCCATGGCTAAAATCCCAGCCTAGCAGTTCCAGTTGGGCAAGGATCATCATCCACTGGTCTTTGTTAAGCAGTTACTGCTGATGAACTGACAGGTTTGAGATCAGAGTATTTATGTGGTGGTACCTTTGTGATGTCCATAAAATGGTGACATGTGAAGTTTGAGAAAAATCACCTTTCACCATGTGGTGTTCGTGCTCTCCTTCACTGTGTTCTGCTCTATTTACTTGTCACTCGTGCTAGGATTTCAGCTGCTTGATTTATGAATTATTGCTATTGAAATAAAATTAAAGTGGCTGTTCAGTTATTTAAGAGCCAATTAAATCTGATTTTATTCTGATGTAACATTTCCAGTGAAAGGGCATAAAACGCAGTCTGTGGGGGAAAGTTAGATCTAAAAATGGTTAGTGTTTATTTTTTATAATCTGTCCTTTCAACAGCTTGGCTTGGCAAATAAAATCCTTTGCAATCTCACAGCAGTGACTGCAGATGTTAGAAGTTGCTCTGTATAAGAAATAAAACAGGTTTGGTGCTTTCAGTGATCCTGTTTAAACCTTTAGCTGTGGCTGCTTGTTGGAGAATGTATCCAGCCAGGGGAGAGGAATTTGCAAAGCTTTTGGAGAATATAATTTATTTACCAGCCTTTGGTGACTTTGAAAGGTAGAAACAAAGGGTCTTTTGGGACAAACGTTTCTCAAATCATGGGCTGTGCTGTCCTGAGGGATCAATGTTAGAATTAGTTGAGTTTCCAGTATCAGATTGTGCTAATTACTGCGAGGTCCCTGCTCACAGGGGACACTCAGGACGAGATGCTTTGAGAAGTGCAGCCCAAGAACCTCATTCATGCACGGATAGAGATGGGCCACAAGTGTTGTATTGGAGAGCCAGATTCACTCTTGAAAATCTGCTGGGGCATGGACACTCTAAAAAACTGAAGTCACCAGAAAATATCCTGCCAAGACTTGTAGTCCTGAATTTAAATAGCAATAAATACAGCAAGTGGAGAATGAGCAGGTACTTCTCATTACATGTGGCAATTAAAATGTGTCTCTTGGTAGTGGTGTTTCATACTAGGGGAAATGACAGTGCAAATCCCAGTTTTCTTCTGACAATTTCACGCTGTACATGATATCTTCCGTGAGCATGGAGGGTGCTGGCTGAGCCTGTTTCAATATGAAGAGCCTGGTTTGCCTTATTTTTTTTTATTAAAAATAAATCATATTGATGTGGATGTAATTTTATTTGTGACTAGACAAGCCTGCACTAGCCAGCTCTCAGGTTTGTGGCGTCTGTCTCCAACAAGATCATAGATATGGAGAAAATGATTTATTTTAGTATCCAATGCTCAGATAAAACTCTGGTTTTGTGCAGATGGCACTGAAAGGATAACGCATAGCTCGGACAAATTTGTATAAACCACCATGTATTTCTACTAGAATCCAAATCTCCAGTACATCAGTAATATTGAGGTTCATATTTTTGTAACCTGTGGTTTTTTGGTTTTTTTTTTTGTGTATATTAATTAATTGCTGAGTGTAGAGATTGGTGGGGATGGTGTGCTCTGGTCTGGCTGCTCTGTGCATCTTGGAGGGTTCTTCCAGCTGCCCAGCCTGGCACTCTGCAGAGCTGTTGGGAATTGTCTGGTTGATCTTGGAGAATGCTTTGGGGTTTTGGAATGGAAAGTGTGTAAGAGTGTGAGGGTGCTCAGCTTTTTGGAGAGGGCTGGAGATGGCCCAGGTGTTTGGGAGGGACCTGCTCCTCCCTCAAAGGCTTTTATAAAACACTTCAGTAGAGCACAATCAAATTCTGATAGCGGCACTAATTCTAAATAAGTGTTTGCTAAACAACGTTAATGGATTTAAAATGTTTTTAGGAATAGTTATTAGTCCTTCAGTCTCGTATGGTGAAGGGAGTTTTGTCTCGATGGGGGGCTGCCATTTTAATGCTTCCTGGCAGGAGGCCTATTTTGATCATGCAAATTAGGTTGGAAAAAGTAGGCTAAGCCATTAAAAAGTAGGAGAGATCATAAAATTTTAAATTTTTAAGGTGACTGTTTTTCTAATTATTAACATTTTCTGTTATCATCGTTCACATGTGTCACTTCATTTCCCTTAATTCTCGTGTCCTCATCCCTTAACTCTGACAGCCTCAGTGCTGGTTGCTCTTGCATCCACCACTCCAAATGGAAGCCTCAGTCCATTGGCTATTTTATTCCCAGCAAGGTGCTTGGAAATATTGCCACGTGGTGTGTTTTGCTGTATAATTAGAAATGCAGATATGGTCTTTTTACTTGCACCCATGGTTAATTTTTTCCC
The DNA here is from genome assembly GCF_012460135.2 of Molothrus ater. Lineage (NCBI taxonomy): Eukaryota > Metazoa > Chordata > Aves > Passeriformes > Icteridae > Molothrus > Molothrus ater. The sequence continues at coordinate 7,125,659 of NC_050498.2, read as the reverse complement.
ATTCCGTTAACATTAATAGGGACTGAAGGTTAAGCTTACGTAAACTCCAGTTATTTGCAGGGTTCTTGTTGGCAATGGAATTCATTCTGGGAAGTGGGAAAGGGGCACATGGGTGAGGATTGGAGGCAGTGCCCAAAGAGGGCTGATCTCAGCGGGGAAGACACCAGGGTTTTCACCAGGATCTCATCAGGGTTTCATCTTCCCCTACCAGTTTCTGGGCAGAACAGGGTGACACAGCACTGATGGAACACAGGGTCCCTCTGGGAGTGTGGGGAAGAGCTCCCAGTTCCCTCCAGGAGCCACATGGATCCTGCAGGAGCTCTGCAGCCCATCCCTCACATCCTGCTCCTCTGGGCAGCCAGTGCGTCAGCAGAATAACTGCCTTGGTGCCCATAGGTTTGCAAGCTTCATTTAATCCTATTAATTTTTAATAGAAAATTAATATTAAGCCAGCATACTTTGAACATGGCTTTGCCTGTGCTCAGAAAGACCCTCAGCTCATGTTTGCTTTGGAGTGTTGGATCCTGCAGGAACAAGACCCTCCTGGAGCAGTTTGGGGCTAGGAGCAGAGGGATGCTGTCCCCTTCAGCAGGTCCAGTAGCAGTGCCATGTTCCACCTCAGTGATCACAAATGTTGTTTGGATTTCAAATCTCTCTCTCCAGAAGGGGTGTTGGGTGTGCCATGCATGGATAAACTGAGAGGAACTGGGCATTTCCAGCTCAAAATGTGCAGCAAATGTATTTGTGTCAATTTTCACTGCGCTGACCCCACCGGAGGCTGATGGGAAATGCCAACAGTGGGGTATCAATTTTTCAGGGACTTCAGTTAATACTAATCTATGCAATTTAGGGGTGATGTTGTGCAAAAAAAAAAGTATATTTTTAATTGCCATTTTCAGCTTTGCTGCAGTTGATGTTCTGCAGCCTCCAGAACAGTAAACTCAAAACAGGAAGGTCGACTCTTGGAGCTGATGGTATCTTTGCCCTTAAGAGAGATTCTGGGAAAGTAAGCTGCATTCCTTAGCTCTTGCAACCCTTTTTAATTGTTTTTTCTCACAACCTTAGCCTGATCTTATCACCCAAGTAATTGTTGCATCATATTTGCTTTATTGTCCCTGCTGGGATGCCAGATAATTGCTTTATACCTTTTAATGGAAAGTGTTTGGGAAGCCTTTTACCTCTGGGACATAGATGAGCGGTGCTGCAACTATTGCAACAGTTGCATTTATCCCATTTTTCTGAAGCTGGATGGGAATCCAGCAGGAGAAGGCTTGGGTGGCTGGCACCTTCTCTGGAACTGAGTAGCAGCCATAAAGTTACTCGGTGTTTTAAACCCCATCATAAAAGTAAAGCTGCCAGCTCTGCTGTGCCTTGTGTTTGGGTATATCTTATCTGCGGGAATATTCAGCCAGACTTTCTCTTATGAAGTAGTATTGTAGGGTATTAATTATTCATAGTCAGTTTAATTCTTCTTTCTTGCATATTTAATTGTAATAGCATGCTGTATGTCACAGTGATTTCCCAGAAGAACTGTACACCAAAGGCAAACCATTCAGGTATATAGTCTTAAATACATCCGTGCTAATCTTTGTTGTTTAATTTTGGAGCAGAATGGGATATTATCAGATGTTTCTTGCATGGAAACAATTATGCAAAATCATGATTTCACTTAATCTTTTCAGCTGAAATTTTCGAGCTGAAATAGCTGGTTTGATTTCCACTGATGACGTTTGCGTTGTCTTGCTTATTTTATGAGGAAAAAAATGCTTAATGGGAGGGAGGACGTGACTTTTGTTTTCTTCTCTGCAGTGGGGGAGCCTTTATCAAAGACTTTGGAAGTGTCTATCGATTCCTTGCAGAAGATGAAGGAAGGGAATAAGATTTTTATTGAGTTTTTTTCAGTGATCAGAATAGCAATGCCAAATGCTTGTGTGATTAAGATTTTTTTAAACTTTTTTTTTTTTTAACGACTGTGATGGGCTCTTAGTGCTTGATGTGAGAAAATATTGGAGGCACAGGAACTGCAAATGCATTCACAATTTGATTTGCATTACCCTCCTTGCAGAGCTGTTTCTCGCTTGTAAGACACTTGGTAAAGCCAAATCCCTCGTGTTTGGAGAGCAGGATTGTTCTCGGAGATTTACCGTAGGAGTTTAAACTTCTGAAAAATCTGTTTACAATGTGTCTGAACTGGAGCATAGAGGACACAGTAGAGACTGTTATCTGTTTACTGCTCAGATAAGGAGGTGGAATAGATTGCTGGCCTGTTTCTGAACTCTGCTTAATGAATGGTTGCTAGGCAAATTGCATCTCAATCAGCTTAATCCTCAAGATGTCATTTACAGGTCTGCTCTTTGTGAGGGCCAGAACCGTGCGCTTTCAAACTGCACAGGCCAGAAATTGCTAGCAAAGCAGCTTAGAATAGCTTGTTCAAAAATTCAGTGTACATGTGCTGCTGAGCTGCCCAATTTAAAGTGCCTGTTGTCGCAGGGCCGTCACTGCCTGGCCATGCGCGAGATGAGGCGTGCGGTGATAGACAGGAGGCAGCAGCATCCTTAGCACCGTTTCTGGATCAGCACAGCCCACACCACCACGTTTTGGCACTGGATTAACGTGAAAGAAAAGCGTTTCTAAATGGGGACCGCACTGCTGACGTGATGAAAGGTATTTCTGCTTTGGCTGAGTTCGCTCGGAGCCGGGTGTAATGTCGGGGTGCGTACATGGGACACGGTTAACAGGTGGGAACAGGAGCTGGTGTCACCTGGCACGGGACAGGGGGCTGGGGCTGGCCTTGGTGAGAGAGCTGTAGTCAGGAGAGGGCACAGGCTGGTTGTGGGAAAGCTCCACGCTGCCTCTGGAACGTTGGACTTTCTCCTGCGGCGTCAGGCGAGAGCCAATTAATGGCATATGCTGGCATGTGGGATGCCCACATACATTAGGCTCATGGTTTAGTCCAAAGGAAAAAGTTTCCTAATATAGTTAAGCTTTAACAGTCCCTTTGTAAAGAAAGATAACAAGATACTGGTTTTATTGGTTTCCCATGACAGCAATTAATCTTGTTGCGGGCAGTGCATTGTTCTTTGCATGGCTACACCTTCCTTTCCTTTGAAATACATCCTCTGAGTGCTGTGTGTCATGACACCGAACACTCTAAAGGCAAACTGGAAAAGGCTGGACTTGTTGAATACAAAGGGCATTTTACAACTGCTCATGGTCACCTTGTGCTGATATGAAATGTCCTTCACATGACACGGTTATTAAAAATACAGGTGTGAGCATACTGAGTGAACTTCGCAGTACTTGCATAGTTGGGGTCTGTGCAGCTTTTGTTTTATTCAAAAATACTGGGTTGGTTGGTTTTTTTTAGGAAAAGATGGCATTAAAGCATTGAGAGCCTCTCCAAATAAAACATAAATAAAATATTCCACCTCAGTCACAGGCAAAATGACAGTGGTGCTTGCATCTTTACACTGTGGATGGGAAGAGGGCTGTCGAACAGAAGACTTTGTGATCAGAGAGTGCTTTTCATGCAAATGAAGATTTTTATTACGTGCTGCTGAATCAGGGGCTTGTGTAGCGAGAACAGCACAGAAGTGATAAGATCACTTTGTCATAGCTTGAAATTTTGCCCAGCGTGTCTTTCAGATTGCTGAAACGAGCAAGAAACACTCTTATTAAGGGCGCAGCAGTAACTGATACAATGTTTGGGGGGTAGGGCTGTTGTTTCTTGGTAGGGTCTGTCTGCAGGGTTGTCCACAGCCCTGATTGCAAAGCAAGGAGGAGCTGCAACCTGTAGGTCACCCTGTGCAGCAGCGAAGTCCTAAAAGCTGTTCCTGATGGGATCCCTGTTCTGCTGAATGAATGGGTATGGAATCTCCTCTGTGCTGTAAGCCAGGAGCTGATAGCATTGATCAGAGCAGAGCTGTCCATCCTTTTGCCCATTCCCAGGTCGTGCAGGGGCTCTCTGCACCTGCCATGGGGGCTGTATTTTGCTGCAGAAGGCACCCATCCAGAACTGCCTCTGTTGGGTTTTCCTTTTGCATTTGTTAGCTAATATCATCTTCCCAATGTCCTTTCTTTCATGGTTAGAACCGGTTTGGTTTAATGAGGGCTGTTGTTGCCAACAGGGGAGTGGATATGTGTGGTGGAGCAGGCATCTCAATCTTCCCCTGCAGATGGGGAGGTTCAGCATCCTGACATGACCTTGGTGAAAGTTCTCTGGCGTGTTACTTTCCCTCTTTATTTATCTCCTTTCTGTGTAGCAGCTTTTGCTTCCAGGGAAGTGTCTGAGCTATTGGAAATCTGTCCTCTCTTCTCTTCCCCTCTCCAGAGACATTGTCAGCGTAACACCCAAACTACTTAGATTGACGCCTGAATATTCTGCTTTTGCACAATCAGGAGGCATTCAGTGAAAGTAGCGAGAGGAGAAGAAGTTTAAGATTTAGGACTGACATTTTTAGATACTTTTCAATCCATAATTTTGCACAGTCTTGATGAGGAAGGTCAGAGACTTCCTTCACATGGGGTGCCCCTGTGTGTATGTGTTGAGCATCCAAGTGTACAGCACGGGGGAAAAACATTCCTAACAGTCATCAGATTGCAGTGTGGAGTTGTTCATATTTCAGATTCTTATCTGAAGAATCTAGGAGCAAAATCCAACCCTGCATGTTCCTGGAGAGTTTCAGAGCAGTAGGATGGAACCTTTTGCCTGTTTTTCTCATGCAAATTATGGTAAGGATTATTCAGTGTTTAAAATCTGGTTTATACTGGCTTCTGAATTTCATTTAAAATAAACATCTGGAGAGCTTTTTGATCTCCTGTGCAAGACTGTTGTCTGCCTGCCTCGTTAAAATGACTTCTGCTTAATTTTTAGTGAAAGGCAAAGACCTAGATGGTTTCAGCCCAGAGGCAATCTAAATGCTTCCCCTTCTGCAGTTAGAAATTTCCATGAGCAGATACTTAAAATCTGTTCTCTTAGGGAATGTGGCAGCAATAGGTATCTGTTTTTTCCATGCTGCAATTTGGGATTTGCAGAGCTGCTACCTGTAGTGCCATTTGTACTTCTGCAGAGCCTCGTTCTCCTGGTGCCAAGCACATGCTGGAGCAGATGCTCCCTTCAAGAATTTCGGTCTCGTCCCTTTGCAGCTTGCAGTCCAAAGCCCTCTGTGGGAAGATTGCCACGGTGTGCTGCTATCCCACAGTCAGAGCCCTGGAACAGGGAGTCATCAGTGATTTATTCAAGTAGCTGTTACATTCAGAGTCTGTTTTCTGTGATTTGACAGGAGCTCACTCCTCTGCTCTTCACTGGAGACTGGAAGCCTGTGCCTGTGGCGAGGGCTGGGTATGTGCTTCCAGTGGCTCTCTGGCTTTGAAACAGGTTCCTGTTGCTCTTTGCAGAGCCTGGAGCAGTGATCTGTGCAGGCAGTGTCTGCAGAGCTGGAGTGACTTTACCTCTTTGTTTTTCCTCCAAATTCATATCTGTATGAGATCAGCTGGTCCCGTATCGTGTGTGAAGTAGTTAAATGCTACCCTGCATCTATAAGATGTGATTTTTTTTCCCCCCTCCTTTCTAGTCTCTTTGATCAAATCAAATAAAAACGCAGTGCTTTCATTTCTAGTTTTATAGTTTCAAAGACAATCTCTTGACGTGCTCGAGCAGTCTGGACCTGAGTCCCTTTTTTCCTTAGTCCAAAGGCTCGCTGTGTCTTGTGCCTTTCTCTGTATCAGCAGTTGCAATCTGCATTAGCTTTTATCTGCATCAAAAGACAAATGGAAGAGAGCAGGACCCTGCAGGAATGGGAAACAGGCTTACATGTGCAATGGAAATATGTAATCCTTACATTCAGTCTGCCACATGGAGTACAGACCAGTTCCTGTACTGGAAATCTCTAGCCTATACTCTCAGAAATGAGAGTTTAGATGATTTTAGGCTTTGAAGGCTGGTTAATCCCCTCCAGTGGTTAATACCTACATAAAATATTCCGTGATGCCAAACTTTTCCTCCTAAATGCTTCTTTTCCCCCTTTTTTTTTTTTTTTTTGCATATGTCAACTATACAAAGCAAGGCTCAATTTGAGAAAAATTAGCATTCAAACACTCTGTAAGCACTTTATTTTTGTCTGCTTTGTGAGCAGCTGAACACATGTCCAGGCTGAAATACTCGGAGCTGCTGCTGCTTCCCGGCGCGCGCGTGCCAGGCATGGGAGAATTCGGGACTTTGTCCTCAAGAGGCGCTCCCGATCCCCCATCCTGCAAAAATCACATCTGCACAAATCTCCTGCTCCACTGCATACCAGGAGGAAAGGATCCCAGTTAAGCCAGACTGAATCACAGCCAGGGGGATGAGAGCTCTGGTCGCTGTCATCCCGATCCAAATCCCAGCGGTGTCTGATGGCATTTGGAATGGCGCGGTGCTCGCTCCTGCCTCGGAGTGGTGGTGCTCAAAGCAAAGTGTGCTACTTCTCTGCATTAAGGAGTCAGATTCAGCTGTTCAAAGCAAGTTGATAAATTGCTTTTCATTAAGTGTCTGAGCGCCAAGGGGTTCGGTGTGTGTTCCAAGGAAAAAATACATTAATTACAGCTTCTGTAGAGCATTTATCAATCACGTAGTTATAAACACTACTAATGCAGTTAATTGGAGGTAGAAAAATTTACCTTTTTGAATTTGTTGACTGAAGCAATTCCGTGGCTGGAAAGACAAATTGGAAATTAAAACCTGGGGATACTTTTAGTGGGAGCTGCACAGTGGAGGTCAGGGCTGTTGGAGATGGGTTACCAGGAGCTCAGCTTTGTGCTCTGTCTGCTGTTGAGGTGCAGGCTGCAGCAGCATTGTTCTCTTCTCCCACACAGCCACGTTGTGTTTGCCATGCCAAGGGATCTCCCTGCCTGTGGTACAGTTTCAGCTCCCTCTGTGTCCTGCTTGAACAATTTATTTATTCCTCTTTGTGTGTTGCGTGTTGGGTTTTTCTTTTTTTAAGGAAAAGGCAAGTGCAGAGGAGGAAAGATGCACAAAAACAAACAAAAACATCCTATCGTCAGTAAAACTTTCTGTGAAAAAAGAAACATTTAATGAATATAAACTTCAGGTAAAGCTGGTGTGTTGGCAGCTGCCGAAGGAGTCAGGTGAGATTGTGCTGAAATGTTTTATCAGGTCCTCAGACAAAAAACCTCTGGTGTTGTGGTGTGCAGAGGCTTTGAAGGCACCTTGCACATTCACGTTGCTTTCCCTGTGGCTGTTTTGAACTGCCAGCTGTGCAAGTGGCCGTTTTTCATGCTTCTCAGGAAAGCAGTGAGAATAGCAGAGACTTTTTACAGTAGCTCACCAGTAATTTATTTCCTGTCCTTTCTTCTATGGAGTTGTTACGAGGTGGCCTTTGAGTTTCCTGGGAGATTGATAAGGACATTGGGTCTGTGTCAGGACAAGCCAGCAGGACACCAGGCACCTCGTTGTGAAGGTTGACAGGAAAACACCACCCCAAGTGTCTGGTCCAGCTCTTTGGTATTCACCTGATGGCTTCTGTTTTCTGCTGGTGGGTGTTTTGTACATGTGTTGCAAGTTCTGTTCGAGGTTCTTAAAATGCTTTTCATCTTTGCAGCCGGCTGCACCGTATCTCCAACTACAGAAGGAGGCCTTATCTTGCCCTTACAAATGATGAGATGTGTATCCAAGAGCTGATGTGTTTGTAGTCCAGCAGGAAGCTCTGTTGCTGTGCATAATCAGACAGAGATCTCCAGTTTTGGATCTTAAAAATGTATTTTTCACTGCTGGTTTTGTAAATGGGCTGTTAAAATTTCACCACATGTGGGACCATAATTCAGTGTCCAGAGGGAGAAATACTAAACCAAACTCTCAGTGTGATTGTACAGGTCAGAATGGTTCACATGCATGACCAATGCAAGCCAAAATCCATCCTCCCTGTGAGCCCATGTTCACACACCACCAGCACACCTGGTCCAAAAGTGAGTCATTTCCTATTTTTATTCCTTTATATGCAAGTTCAGTTTTTCTTTTGTTATGAAGTATAATGCATTCTGCATCATCTTATTTGCAAATATTTCTCATTTTCAAGTGGATCTGTTTTTAAAACAGGACTCAAAACATATTTTTCAATAGCTAACAAATGTCTGCTCTGTTGTTTGTCTGTTGAATAGAGGTAAAATTTGTTCAAAGTTAGCTCTGTTTTTTTTTTGTTTTTTTTTTTTTTAATAATCAGCTTGGAATAAACAGGGAAAGATAGCTGCTTTCCTACCCAGGAACTGTCGTAATCTGTAACTTCTAACAATATTTTAGAAGGAAAAACTGTCTTCCTTCTGTCATGTGCAGCCACAAAGATTTCTGTAAGTCATGATTAAGTCCTTAATTCAGGGCTTTTACAGAGTAAGTGTGGAGTGAGAAGAGATAATGAAACTGGTGATCTTTGTGAAGTAGCCACAGGAGAGGGAACTATTTCATGTTTCCTTTCCCCTTTGCCTAAGCAGCTGTTTGCTGTACCTAAGAAAAACTTCCTTTTCAAGTCTGGGAAAGCAAGAAAGCCAAGAGAGAGGAATTCTGCCCAAGAGTGGCATGAGGAAGTGACATTTCTTGCATGTCCTGTGTGGTGAAGGAAAGCCCAGAATTATGGCCTTGTGCTTCTCCCACATATGGAACACGTAGGAAAGCTGCACATAACCCTGTTCCTGCTGAGGATGTTGAGGTTATAACTGCAGGCTGTCCCCTATGGGAAAGGGGTCAGTGTGTATTTTGGTTTCTTATCACTTGAAGGCAGAAGGAAGTTGCATAAAGGATGGAGAATGTCTGTTGGTGGGAATGCGTGGTACCTCCACTGGGGTATGTGTGAGCAGCATCCTGTAGTTCGGTAGAGGCTGGGCTGTTCTGGGTTTCCTTTGGATGGAAGTCATCTCAACTAATCCTAATTTTCTCTCATGTTCACATGAGAACAGGCAGGCCCGTGTCTGTAAGTCTTGTTCTGTATTTCAGAGCTGCTGTGATGTTGGAGATGCTGCTCAAGCATGTATAGGAAGAAGTTGGGTTTAGTTTGCCCTGAGGGTAATGGGTGCTTTGGAGGAAGGAATATTTGTTTGTGCCTGACAGTATCTTGCTGAGGAAAATGAGATCTTTTGTGAATGTTGCAGCGGAGGGTAGGGAGTCTGTTTTGCATTTTGAAAATAAAAATGTAAGCCTGATATCCAGGGCAAGTTATTTTGATGACAGTGCTGGCCTGTGCTCTTAACTGCTGTGGTTCAACTGGAGCATCTTTGCTCCCTCCCCAAATATCCATGGAGCCATATACACCCATAAAATGCATTCCAGGCTGTGCCTTCATCCCCATTTCCCACCAGTACAGCATGAAAAAATTGAAGTTGGAAGTTACCATATAAAAGGAGAAAGTTAATTAAAGGTCAGAGCACTTTAGTATAGTGAAAATTGAGAGGAGGCAGATACAAAGTTATTCAAATTGCTTTTGACTTCAGGCAGGTCGATTTTCCTATTTCTTGCATATGTTCCCATGGTAAAAGTAGTATCTCATCTGTCTCACAACTGACCACTAGTATTTGTGTTTCAAGCACAGCCAGAAATTCTCATTTGAAGCTTTGGCCAGGCCCTACAATTGTTCCAACTTGTCTTTTCTACATCTTTCCTTCACCTTAGAAGTGGCCTGCAACACCTGGCAAGACCTACTTTACTCCTCTGTTGTCTGTCAGCTCCTGCCACGTTGCAGAATACAGAGTTAAATCTAAAAATACTCTTAAAAAGAGGTGAGGGCTTTGAGCAAAGTAAAGTAAGCCACTGATTTGGGTCATGAAAGGGAATTGATGTCACTGGTTCTTCCTTGCAGCTTTCTTGATCTCTGAAGTTCTGTTCTGGGCTGTGAAGATGGAGAGGAGCAGGGGTGAGCAAGTGGTGCTCAGGACAGGGAAAGGTGATCTGTGTCCATTTTTTGTCCTCAGGAGACTGTCCAGACTCTGACCTTGTCAGCCTGATGTGAGAAGTCAAGGTGGTGTTAAATGCTTTGCAGTTTCATTTGCTTCACAGTCTTCAGTGGTAGAAAACTGTCACCCACTGCTGTCCTTTAAATAAGGAGTGACCGTGGCATCAGGTGATTAAATGCTTCATCCAAAATTATGTCAGGAACCTCTGGTGAGCCAGATACTTCCCTCCATCTCTGCTGTCATAGACTAGTCCATCATCAGGAGACCACTGTTCTAACATAAATATGGCCCAAAAACCGGAAGCGAACTGTATAAGGAGTCATGTGCAGTTTTTGCCTGTGTCAGAGTGGTTATGTGGCTTCAGTAATGTTTGTTAAGTGCTTTGATATGCTTTGGTGAAGGACAGAGTGTTAATAATTAAAATTGTAAAGAAGTTCTGGAGCAGCATGGGATTTGACAACCGCTTTCTGGTCTGTTAGTTAACAAAAATGCAAAATATAAATGGACGAATCAGCAGGAATTGAGTAGAACGCACCCTTCCCCCAGCCACCTGCATGGGCTGAGCACAGAAAGCAGCTAATTGTCTGCTCTGCTGCAGAGATGAAAGAAGCTGGTCCTACAACAGGAAAGGCTATTGAACTGCATGAAGGTGGTAAATTATCAGCACTGAAAACCTTTTGAGTCGGTATCTTTACGTGCTCAAAAAGTACATTATTTGTACTGATATTGACAGCGTTCAGGAGCTGATAAAAACAGCGTCTGGTGACGTGAATCTTGTGTTTCAGTGCCTGTAATTAAGAGGTCTATAAAACTGAAACTTGTTTTTTGAAACTCTGCACCATCGCCCTGTTTGGGTGTAGTTGGAGGGTGTGTTTGGTGAGGACAGGCCCTCATAATGGCTTTATCTTGGCCCAGCTAACGAGCTGTTTGCAGAACTGCTCTGATTTGCAGTGGGCAGACTGTAAAGCAGCCTCGTGTTTGTCCATTTTCCTGCTAGCAGTTCCATTTGCAGAGTGCAGGCAGGAGCAGGCTTCTTGCCAGCAACAGCTTCATTCAGATTAGGGCTTTAGTTCAATTATGTCCAATTAACTTTTATTGCAGATAGCAGTGATAATTACTTGCAAGTCAATTTTTTGGCTGTGGTTATCCCAAGGCTAAAGTCTGAGCTTGATGGATTTTAATAACTGAAGTGACGTATAGCTTTTCCTCTTTTTTTTCTTCTTCAGGCCTCAATTAGATGAAAGGTCAGAAGCTATGTAAAAATCCATCTTACAATTAAAGCCAACTGTTCTACTCCTTGGCAGATGCGTTGTACTGTGTTTTAAAATAATCTCTTGGGACAGACCTAAAAAAGGCTTTTTAAACTCAAAGATCATAACCTTGAGCTGGATGCTGCTTTATCCGAGGAGTGAATTTGATGGAGCTGATGTCACACGTGGCAATACCTGAAGCTGAGAGCTGCCTCCTTGGCTTTTTTTAGTGCACTGCATCCTGTTCCAAATTGCTCACCTAGAAGCCTTCAGTGGTAGCCCTTGGGCATGAGGAGTGTGATATGAGCAATATTCCATTTAAGTGCTGTTATCCCAAAGCTGCTTCTTTTTCTTCCTTTTTGGGCGTTGCCATCCCAGCTCGGAGAGAGGAGCAGAGCTGTGCTGTTGCAGCATTTAAATTCTCCCTGCCTTCCCCACCAAACTAATTTTGTTGCCTGAGTAACATTATAAATGGAGGTCAGCCTGAAAGGTGACGTGGTTTACAAGCAAAATCATAGTTAATTAAATGGCAAGAAGCAAAAATTGATTTTGATGGAAACTGTTGCAAGGGCTCCACAAAAGGTCCACCTGAATGCAGAAAGCCAAAGGTCCTGTGTTGGCAGGTGCTGACAGTGCACTCCCTGTGCTACAAAAGGCGACTTTCTATTGTTCAGTTTCCTAGTTATTTATCCCCAAGTCCACTCGATGCTATTGTGATTTATTGCCATTTCAGAGGGCAACTTCTCTGCCCACTGTTTCGCAGTTTTCCATTTATAAAGCATTAAGAGGATGTGATACCAGCTGGTGATGAATACAGTGCTAGTTTGGTAATTTTCTTCCAGGAAATGCTAAGATTTATCTCTAGCTCTTCAGCAGTCCTGGGAAAGGGCCATTCTGGTAAGTGCTCAAAAATAAAGGGCAATTTTAGAGCTGGAAAAAGGCAGGAAGCCTGCAGGATGGGTCTAGACACTGTCAAGCAAAGCATGGCTGCCTGGAAGGAGTTGTGTTGAATGCTGAGTTTGGCAAGAGGGTTCAATGTCTGCCATTGACATGAACAAGTCTTTGAAACCCCTACATTTTAGGTTACTTTGGGAGAGGAAAAAGGAATTATTCTCCTTGGTGTTGAGCAGCCTGCCGGGGGGTAAATGAGACACTGAGTTTCCCTCGGAGCATGAAAATTGGCCCGGATTCAATTACGTTTCCTGGCAAGCTCTCGCAGACATTTGTACCAAAGAAACTTCCCAGCCCGGGTTTGTTTTTGTTGTTGCCTGCAGCATTGATGTGCTCTGAACTTGGCATGTGCTGCTCGGGGGGCTGCCCTAAATCCCGCCCGTGGCTCTGCAACTTCAGGGTGGGGATGGAACTTGATGGAAGTGCCTTGTGACTGAAGGGCAGAGGAGGAGCAAAGCCCAGCAGCCACAAGCCTTTAACAACCCTCACACAGAGGCTTTCGGGACCCCAGGGTGCTGGAAAGTTGGAATAGTTTGGAGCTTTTTTCTTTTGTGTGTGGGTGGATGCTCCTCGAGCTTCCTCCTGGCCTCGGGGCTTTGTGAACAAGCCCACAGTTAATCGTGGAATTTCAAACATGTGTGTTTACTTTCAGGAACCTAACTTTAGACTTTACCAGCTCGCTTTCCTCTAAACTAGCTCAGTTTCCCATGTTTCAGTGGCCAGGGGTGGTTTGGGGGGAGTTGTTTCCTTTGTGTTCTCTCCCTGTAAGGCCTCTCAGGAGCTTCAGAGGCTGGTGTATCTAAAAACTTGGCAATAACTGTATATGTGGTCCATTTATGTGATGATAAAACCGTGTTAGAAATTTCCTAGTAGTTGCTTTACATCTAGATTTTACTCTAGGTTGTAAAAGTGCCACCTGGTCTGAGAAGCACAGAGGCAATAAATACTAAATGTTGAATATAATTCAGAAAATGATAAATTTTTAAGTCAAGAAAGGCAACATTGTGGTAAGTTCTACTGGAACTGATTCCTAGCTCTGCAGGGGTGTCTCTGGGCAGTGGGTTCTTCCATCCTGGTGAGCCTTGTGGTGACAGGGGACACTGTGCTGCCTGGACCAGAAAACATCCTGATGTGCAAGTAAGGCTGAAGGTAATAGTCATTGTGAAGATGTGCCAGTTACCTCCAAATCCCAACCACTGCAAATCCCTCTTAAGCTTAACATGCTTTGATTTAATTATTAATAAATCTTAGGAGAAAAAAAATCTGTTCACATGTCTAAACCTGCTATTTTGTGGAGCATCCTGCAGTACGTGTGCTGTTAAGATTATATCCCGCAGCCAGATTAGATTAAAATCACTTCAAAGAGGGGTATTTATTTATTTATTCCAATCTAATGATTGTTTTCCTCTAGAGATATGCTTTACCTTTTTCATATATATTTTTTCAAGACAGAGCTCGTTGAGCTGCATTTGCCGGTGTACAGAATCTGTTTAAAATGCAGTTTAAAAACTGAAGTTTTCATGGTTCACAGCCCTCCATGGCTGGGTGCCACAGCCTACTGGTGAGATCACTCTCCAGTTTGCAGCTGACTGGTTTAGATGACAGTGTGACTGACCCTGGTACAGTGCAAACCCCTCTCCATTCCAGTTCCCCCAGTAGCACACTGTTCATTCTTGGAGGGGTTGGAGCTTTGCAGGTGCTGGTGCCCACACAAGTCGCCACCGTGGAGCCAGATCTGCTGGTGAGGAGTCCTGATGTGCCAAGTTCAGTTCATCTCCAGCTCTGGACTAATTAGAAGGAATGAACCCAAGCAGGAGGGGCTGATGGGCCCAGCTGCCAATCCTGAGGCAGCCAGTAGTGCTCACCTCCATCCCAAATCCATGCCAGGGATTTCAGTTCAATTCAGCTGGTGTGAGTTGGAGTTGTCCATGCCAGCTCATGCTGGGGAAGAGTCAGTCAGAAAGTAGTAGCCAGGTGCTGAGTATCTCAAAGGGAATAAATGTTAATTAATTTCTAACTAGAAAAAAATAAAAGGGGCGCTTGTCAAGATATTTCAAATGTGTTTGTTTTCAAATACTGAGATCTCAATTATGAAAACCAGTATTGATTTCATAGAGAAGAAAAACTGAAGCGGGATTTAAAAGATAATGAGAAATTCAGCAATGGAGCTATGGTTAGCATTTCTGTACAAGTCTGAATTTCTTTTTCTAATGCTCAGCAGTGACCTAGATGTCACCAATTTGTTTACTGCAAATCAAGCTGAAAGAGTGATTTTTAGGCTTCCACTTCAAATTATTTCTTGTAAGTCCAGTATTTCCTTTAAAATTATTATTGCCACCTCAGTCTTTTATGAACCTTTGGCATTACCTAAAACGATTATCTGCCTGCAGGAACAACTTGCCTTTATAGCTCTCTCTAAAACATTGCTCTCCATACTGGAGCTAAAGCTTCTGTAAATACATGTTTTGACCTTCAAGGAAGCACTGTTGTCATGTAGCAGGAGCCTGGCTATTCCGAGGTGAATGCTGTGACCACTCCTAATCACTTGTTCTCTCTCTAATGTGCCATTATCCTGTTTATTGCTGTGTGCACCTCGCTGGGGCACTTGAGCAAGAGGTTTTCTGAGAGCGTCACAGTTCAGGCTCTAATGAGCGTTAATGATGGAGCAGGTGAGCAAACCCTCCCCTCATCCTGCTGCCAGAAATGCTGCTCCCTCAGTCAGAGCACGGCTGGGCTCTTTCAGGGCTGCACACAAACTTGCCATCAATTAAATAATGTTTTAGACACCGACCTCCTTTGGGCCTGCAGGGATAGGAAGTGAATCCTTGCTTGGTGTCAAACGTTATTGGAGTAAAAGGTGGATGCTCAGATGAATATGGGAATAGTGTGATCTGTTTTTCTGTCTACAGTGAAGGCTCTTAATTTTGTTTGTCTGCTTTTCACCGAGAAATAGGTCTTGTTTGTGCCAGCCTTCTGAAGTTGATGAAATGAGGAAAAAAAGGAAAATACAATTATTATTTTTTTCTTGCTGACTGTGGGTGTTTCTGTTGCTTACTCAGGTAAAGCTCTGACAACTCACAGTGGTTTTGTCTTCTGATTAAAAGGAGCTGGATTCTTGTTTTGTCTTTTTGGTCTTGCTGGGCATGATTTGGGACGAGGAGCCGCTGCCCACAGGCTGTTTGCAAAGTTTCACTGAATGTTGTGTACCCACAGTCATGACTGCATCTCATCTATAAAGGCTGAGCAACTTTTCAGTTCCTCAAGCAATTCCTTGATGTTGTGGATGTGACAGGTCTTCAGTCATCATTTCTGAAAGACTCCAAGAATTCCATCTCCTTCAGAGAATCAGAAGAAAATCCAGGTTTAGGTTTCTTTTACCAGGTTTTACATATCTTGGACTTTGTGCAGTGCAGATTGTTGCTGTCTCCTCGGAATGAAATGGAGAATGATACAAATGTGTTTTGTTAGTGGTAGTGCTGTCAGCCCTGCACCTTGGTGAGGTGCTGTGTGTGTTTCTCACGGCACCAGGTCTGTGTTACTCTGCGTGGGAAGGGTGAATGGGCAACAGCCTCGATTGTCAGACTGACATTCAGTGCCCAAAACTATTTTTGTTAGTCACAGTGGCACCCAGCAGGCTCGGTCAGCTTTGGACAGCACTCAGTGAAGATGCAGAATCTCTCATAAATTAATATTTGTATGAGATTTCTTGGCCGTTGGTTTAATCAACCTTTGCGTGTTGAGCTGAGGAGATGCATAAACATGGAGCTAATGAGCTGTACACAGTGAGTAATTGCTGTGCTGCAGGAAAGCTTCGTGTCCACGCTGCTCACTCCACTGCTGCCAGGTTCCATGGGCACTCTGGCCTGTGCTGGCTTTGCATTCAAAAGGTCTCTGCAGAAATCTGCTGTGGGAGGTTTCTGGAGCGTGAAGGTGGCAGTGCCGACAGTGTCACATCGCTGTCATCGCGTTGTTTGTGCCGTCTCAGCAGTGAGACTCTTTCAGAAGTGGCCTCTTAGAGGTTTTGGCAGATGTGGCTTCTCATGTCTGGGCTCAAGCTTTCTCCTTCCGCCCCTTTTGATCTTTGAATGCTTTCTCAGTTGTTTTAATTGGGGTTTGTGAAACAATGACTAAAATTAAATCACCTTACAAATCTTGAATCCTTCAACTCTTCCTATGTTTTGGAGGTCGTATAACAAGTCCCAAAGCCTTTCTAGCTGCTCCTTAGGTGTTTTGCTCTGTATAGCAGCACTGATGCTTGTGGACATCTGGACAAGGAGAAAAAAATCTGATTTCTCCAGCTTGGTTCTGTCACCCTGTTTCCCAGAACTTTCTAAAGTGCTGCAGCCAGGAGGATTTGAGCAAGGGCTTGGACCAGATGGCCTCTAGAAATCTTGTTCCAGCTTAAATCTCTGTAATTCTGGTAACATTGGACATTTTGAGCCCCAGTTAGCCTTGTTGCTGGGATCCCTCTTTGCACAGCAGTGGTGGGATTTGAGGGGAGTTGTGCCATGTTTGTGTACAAAGAGATTTAGTGCTCCATTTCAAGGTTTGATTTCTTAAATGCTGGAGCAAACAGAAGAGGATGGTGGCACCTCTGCAGCCCCTTTGTGCACATCTTGCTGTTACCTGCCCCACAGCACCTCGGGTTAGCAAATCTTTGCTGAAATGAAGGAAGTTGTAGCCATTCATCTTTCAGCCTAATGGACCACAGAAATTACAAGCTGTAGCATGCAGCCTAATCTTGCCACAAGGCAGAGTGCTGCATACTTTGCCTTCAATTTATGCATGCCATGCCTTTTTGTTAAGTGCAAAAAGAGCAGTTGACAGAGTTTCTCCAGAGAAGTTGCCTTGGTGGATAGCAGTGCATTTCAGCATAGTGAAATGAGTGATGGTGGTTCCTTTACCATTCATAACAACCACCTTTGAAATGTGAGGACAGAGCTATGGATTATTCTCTGTGTGTCAAGCAGCAGAGGAGAGCACAGCAGCTATTTTGGTTTTAACCCTGCAGATGACCCAGTTCTTGAAGTATTTCCGTTGCTGTTAGGAGATGCAGTCAGGGCTGGAGCAGCGGTCGCACATCTGTGCTTGGTCAGGCCTTCACCCAGGGATGGCTCTTTGCCTCTTTCTTTTCTCTGTTCCTCCTTGTATTATAACTTTGAATTGTCTCTCTGTTGTTGCAGTGTGCAGAGGAGTGAATGCCCCATGTTGTGTTAGTGCCTGTCTGCCATGCTGGCCTGTCTGCCAGGACCAGGCGACCTCTCCTTTCAGCTTCTTTCTTACACGCAGATGAACACTGGACTTCAGAAATGTGAGTGATGTTTTGTCTGCAGGATGTGGTTAACTGTTAAATCTGGCTCTGGTACCGCTGTGACATAAACATTTAGGATACAATGGAAAAACTATTTAATGTAGTCTTTCTTTTGTTATGCCTTCAAGGCATCTGTCAATAAAGGCTCTGAGAAATGGCTGTAGAGGTTCACATGTGTGCAGCTCCTCTGTTCCTGGCTCTGAAAAGGTTAATTTAACCACAGCAGGATGCAGCAAGTGAGGTTCCTGTGAGATTCGTGCCTCTCTGCTGAAAAGGTTTTGTGCTAAAAGTGTGCCAGCTGATTTGCTTCTCAGCACAACTTTTTCCTCAGTCTTTTTCGCTTCCCTTCGTGCAATTACTCGTAGACGCCAATAAAAGTTAGATCAGTCTAATGCAAACCTTTTGAGGTCAGCAGCTCTTGCTCTACATACCTGGGGCTTATACTGCAAATATTAGTGAGCTAGCCTAAATTACTAAAGTTCAAAGTTTCCATCTTCTTCTGATGTCTCTTTGGTGCCTCTGAAAATATGTCTGCAGAGTGCTCTGATAATTCTTTTTTGATAACTTCAGTCATTTTTTTTCATAGTTGTACTGGTATTTTTAAGAACAACTTGTGCTTGGGAATGTAAGTTTATTGACTAGAGGTTTTTTTCACTCTGTCTCTCCTCTTTATCGCTGAAGTAGCACACTGATTGTTCAGCTGAAATTTCAGAAATGCCAAGATTTCTATGTAAGGTCTGTGTACTTGGTTCTTAGGGCTGTGACCTGTCTCTTGTGTTTGAAATGTGCATTGGGAGATCTCAGTTTGCTGATGCACTCATTGCTTTTTGAACCCAAGTGATTTACAGTCCACTTGTAGCTAAATTGTTCTTACAGTGAGGCTTGTGATGCTGCAGAAAATAAATAGGGAAGATAATTTTGCACTTAAGAGTGACCTGCTCATGGTCATGGTCCTGCCAGAAGTGACTGACACGGTTCACATACACACCTGAGCTCCCCCCCAGCACTTCTGCTGACTCCATGGGCTTGGTAATTATAATATCACCCAACAACAATTAAAATCTTCACTCACCAAAGGACTGGTGATGGTATCAGACTGGGCATCCCCTCCTTTCTTGTTCCTGTTTCCAGTGTGAACATTGCCTGTGGGGTGAGGATGTGCCCAGGTCTGTGCATTGCGTGAGATTTCTTTGTCAGAGCTTAGTTCTGAAAGCAAAATGTTGAGGTTCATGTGAGGGCAGCTGTGCATAAATCAGGTATTTGCTAATTACAGCTTTACAAGGCAACCTGCTGGTATGTTGGGCAGTTTTCCTCACCTGATGGTACCTGTGCTGTTCCTTGGAGATCTGCAGATCCATGTGCTGAAAGCATTGCTGTGTCCTGCTCAGTGAAGAGCTTTGGGAGCTGCATTTCAAAGAATTTAGGACATAAAGTAGCTGGCAGGCACGGGCTGGCAGTGGTAATGCTCAGCTGTTGGGTTTGTTCTGATTTTATGGAAGATGAGGCTGCTGGTACAGACCTTGCTCAGCCCCTCTGCAGATGTGGGCAGGATTAATTGGTGCATTTCTCTTCTGCTGGAGATGCATGAGTAGCCCAGCCCCTGGCCAGGGCAGAGCTGAGTTAATGAGCATTTTTTAATGAACAGTGACTTGAGACTTTGATGGGGGGTGGAAGCAGGCTGTAATAATAGTGCTATTGCTTTTATAAAAGCTACAGAATTCCACAGGATTGCCTTTTTCCAGACTTACAGTGTTTGTATAAATAATTTTTAAGTGTCGTTTTCTGGATCAGACTTCTCATTAGTGTTCAGAAATCCATATTAGCTCAATTACCTTTTTTTTCCATATTCACTCTCTAATAAGGGGCTTGTTCTTACAAGTGGTCTGTGCAGTAGGAGTCTGGTAGATTAATATGCACATATTTTTTCCTTTAGAAACTGGTGGCTAAAGGACTTCCAATCTCAGTATTTTTTGTTGAATTCCAACCTGAGTTCAGGCTAACCCTAGAATTCCTTTTCCACACAGGGGATTTCTCACAGGGCCAGTATTGATATTCTCTCCTTCCTGCCAGTGACTCCGGTATAAACCTGACTGGTCAATTGGGATATTTGAGGCAGGATTGTTCAGGTTGTGTCTGCAGCTGCTGTTGGATATAGCAGCAGTCCCAAACCTTCTGGGGAGGAAAAAAGGTCATTTTTCTGTGACAATGGTACAAAATCAAGTGAAAGGTGCTTCTTAGGAAGTGTTTTGTTAGGAGGGGACATCAGAAAAGAGAAGATTGGACTGAATGTGGGATCATCAGCTAAACTGAGTCTTTTGGGGAGGGCTCTTTCTGTAAAGCCTTTAGAGAAACTGCTAAAATTGAGGGGTGAATGCAGAAGGTGGACACAGCTGGTTCTGGCTCGTCCCAGTGCAGGAGCTCTCATTAGGTAGCAATCCTGAAGGCCTGTTTGTATTTTGTTTAATGACAATGAAAATTTAACCATAGGCAGCTTTTAAAAAGCAGTGGGTTTTAAAGTCTTAATGTGAAATGCACTTAAAAGATGTTCCATTAGTGCTGAGGTGAGGCAGGGAAATCTGTCTCATTCCATGACAAAAATAGCTGCAGTGGTGAGAGCAGGAGTGTGACCAGAGGAATCGGTTGCCACGGGATTAGCAGGAGTTGTGAACCTGCAGCTCACCAGTTTATTGGGGTAATTGCTCATATGCACAGCTTTGCCTTGTGATAAACATGAAATAATTACTTTTCAATGAAAGTATTCTGCCTTGCATTCACCATTAGGGAGCTTCCTGGAGCTCATCCCATTGTTCTCCTAATGAAGCTTCTTCCTCTGCCGTTGCCTCATCATTTTATTATGGCCTGATCTGGAATTCTTCCTCTTGCACACAAATGATGATATTCCAATTCCAGCATTTTCTTTCAGACTATTCTAGCAGGTTTTTCATTCACTTAGTTACCAGAACTAACTGTTCTTTACTGGTTTGTAGGGTATTTGTATGGGATATTCAGATTCTTGCTCGCCGTGTAATGCCTTTCTTCTAATATTTTACTGCCTTAATTACTACAGTCATGGAATCTTGCCTGTGGAACTACTAGCAAAGCACTTTGGGGCACTCAGAAATACATCACCTTCAGGCCTGAGTAACATGGCTGAGTTAGCCTGGAGTAAAAGGAGCATCATCTTACCTGTGCATAAACCAGGTGCTGTTTGGAATGGTGTTGGGTTCAGAAGATCCCATCCAAGGGATTTAAAAGGTGGTTTGCATTTGGTAGGATGCCAGACTTGATGCTGGGGTGTTATTTAAGTTTAGCTGAGGGGTTATTTTCTCTCAGAGGAAGGAATTCTTCCAGGTTTGGGAGTAGAGGTGTGTCTGACTGACTGATGGCTGCAGCCTGTTCAAACAGCCATGTTTTAGATGCTTCCTGAAACTTCTGTGTAACAGAAAATCAGATGTTTGGATAAAAGAACACTCAGTGTGTCTGTTTAGTGTTTATATTTAATTCACTGATTTGCCTGTAGAAATGTAAACCAGGCTGGGAAATTTTGATGGCAAAGGTGTCTTAAAGTATCTCCTTAATTTTTCATCTGAAAATAGAATGTGTCAGTGTCTGCAAGCATAACATAAACCATAACACAGGCAGGTATGGGCTCCTTTGTCCTTTGATTCTTCTCTGGTTCATGGGGGGGTTGCCAGGGTCATGTCTTGGGGAAGAAACAGACCTTAATGAGCGTGGGCAATGCTAAAAATAAAGGTTGGGAGTTCATGAAGGTCTTGGCTTTTGAGGCAGGGTGATACTGGCAAATGCCATTCGGAGGCTCTCCTCTCCGTTAGGAGCACAGCAGCTCTCTCAAAAGGGCAGATATAAACACCTGCCTGCAGAGACAGGTACAGGGATGTGCACAGAGAGATGTTTGGGTTAATATTTCCTTTGATTAAGAGAAAGGGATGATATGTGCCAGTGTCTGGGCAGCACAGGAGGTACAGGTACAACTGGCGCCGTGG
The DNA here is from genome assembly GCF_012460135.2 of Molothrus ater. Classification (NCBI taxonomy): domain Eukaryota; kingdom Metazoa; phylum Chordata; class Aves; order Passeriformes; family Icteridae; genus Molothrus; species Molothrus ater. The sequence continues at coordinate 7,104,213 of NC_050498.2, read as the reverse complement.
TACGAGCTGTGCTAGAGATGGGAGACAAACTGCCTGTAAAGCTTCTTATTTCACAAAAAGATATTTTTAATATTTCCATAATTAACCTTTCTTCTGGTATCCATTCTATTTTCCATTTTCTGACCTTTCTTTTCTGAAAGTGAGAGCTCTTAGAGCAGAGCTGCTCTCCCTCATCTGTGACAACAGGAAGCTGCAGGATGCAAAGAGAGAAGTGGCTGGTACTCATCTTTTGAGGCAATTTGCTTGAAAGAATCAGAGGTGGATTTTCAAGAGGAAGGGCTGTTTGCCTGGGAGCAGAATACTCTTTGCTGGAGCATTAAATTTCCTTGGGTCAGAGGGCCAGATATGGGGCTGGGATATTCTTGGGTGGATGCCACATTCCATGTTCTCTTAGCACAGCAAATAGCACAGAGATGCTGAAAATTTTAGGAAAAAGGATGGGCATTTTTTTCCAGTGAACTGTTTGCAAGGTAAGGTGGTGGGGGGGAAACAAGCAAAAGCTAAATTGGATTGTCAAAGCTGCAAGCCATTATTTGAAGATTATAAAATCAGCAGGAGTCCCATAGGAGTTAGGCAGCAGAGCTGTGGTGGGAAACAGCCCAACTCTCTGCTTGGAATGTGATTATGGCAAGAGACACACACATTTCCCTAGAGTTCTGAAGTTCTTTGCAGGAGCAGTTGGAGCTTGTGAGCCAGGTAGGTATCTGGTAAATCAGAGGAAGTGGAACCACACCTCTGTCTCCAGGAGGCTTTTGTCTCTGTCTGGGGACTAGCATGTTTTTAATCCTGTGAGGTAATCACATCACTTTGCCATGTGATGTGGGGATGTTGTCCTTAGCAAGGTGCCACCTTGAAAAGTCAGCTGAGGAAATAATTGCAGGCCATAAAATAATCAGCCTCCTTCCATTTGCTGAGTTTGGGCTGACAAGAGCTTCCTAATGCACAGAAAGACACTCAGTGCTTTCAGATGTCAGCACCTAGGAAGGGAGTGGGGTGTAAATGGAGGCTTGAGCTGAAGCTTTGATGTGCGTGGGGTTTGCAGGGCAAGGGTTTGGTAATGGGGGGATGCAGGAGCTGCTCAGGAGCTTCCCCTGTCTCTGACGGAGCCATCTGGCTCCAGGATGGACACACCGCTGGAACAACTGATTTAAGAAGGGGGAAAAACCTGCACAACTGCAGCTGGAGAGAGGAGTGAGGATTTGTGAGAGGAACAGCTCTGCACAGACCCCCAGGGCACTGCACAAGGAGGGGGAGAAGATGCTTCAGGCTCTGGAGCAGAGATTCCCATGCAGCTCATGGTGAGGCAGCTGTGTCCATCTCCCTGTGCTGTGGAGGTGGAGAAAGTCAGGAGTGGAGTTGAACCCCAGAAGAAGGGAGGGGTGGAAGGAAGAGGTTTTTATTTCTCATTACCCTACTCTGATTGGATTGGTAATAAATTAAACTAATTTCCCCAGGTCTGTTTTGTCCATTTTGGCGAGTGCTATCTCCCCTTCCTTTTTCTGACCCCATGTGTTTCTTCTTCCATGCCTGGCTGAGGAAGGGGGTGGCAGAGCAGCTTTGGGGGCACCTGGTGCCCAGCCAGGGTCAGCTCACCATAGTATGGTTCCCACCTCAGGATTGCAGGGGCTTCATGTTTAATTCATATCTTTCTGATTTGGAATTCCACGATAAAAATACTGAGAATGGTTTGAAGAGTGATGAGGAGGCATCTTAAATTAAGAGACTAAAAACCAGCCCACCACTGCAAGCTGTGAGGAATATTTCAGCTGGAGACAGTCTGATGTTTATAACACATTACCTGTTTTTGTCCAACTGCGAACATACTCTGATGAGAACATGGTTTTGTTTTGCTCCCCCGGGCAGGTCTTGCCTTAAGCTGAACTGGGGCTTGTGTTGGTCACCAGGTAATAAAGGGAATGAGGCGTCTGCTCCATGACCCGCTGGTCTGGCAGGATGAAGTTTCCTTGCCTCTTGAATCCTTGGAGATTTTCTCCCCTTGTTGTGTGACTGTCTTGCCCTGGGCTTGATCCCTTGCTTACCAGAACTGACCAATTTCCTTTCTCCACAGGGGACACTACACAGAAAATGAGATCTGCACAGTATCCTACCCCAGCAGAATTGGATGCTTATGCTAAGAAGGTCGCCAACAATCCACTGACTATAAAAATCTTTCCGAACAGCGTCAAGGTTCCCCAGAGGAAACACATACGCCGTACTGTGAACGGACTCGATACTTCGGGCCAGAGGTACAGCCCCTACCCATCTCAGGCCACCACCAAAACCGGCCTGCTGGCCATAGTCAAATCCCCAGCGAAGGGAATCATCAAGGACTTTGACGGGACGCGCGCGCGCCTGCTGCCGGAGGCGATGATGAACCCCCCCTCCACGCCCTACGTTGCACCAAGCACTTTATCCCACCCCCAGGCGCTCGCTCGCCAGCAGGCTCTCCAGCATGCACAGACTTTGCCGCACCCCCAGAGCATCCCGCAGCACCCTCAGGGTATTCCACAGCCACCCAGCTTACCGCACCCTCAGGGGATCCCGCAGGCGCTGCCGCACCCGCAGAACATGCAGCAGCAGCAGCAGCCGCAGGGCTTGCAGCACCCTCAGCCCATGGCACACCAGACCCTGCAGCACGCCCCGAACCCGCTGCTGCAGCCGGGTTTGCACGGAGGCAGAAAGATGCCGGACGCAGACGCGCCGCCGAATGTGACCGTGTCTACCTCAACCATTCCCCTCTCTATGGCTGCCACCCTGCAGCAGAACCAGCCACCGGACCTGAGCAGCATTGTGCACCAGATTAACCAGTTCTGCCAGGCCAGAGCTGGCATTAGCACTACCTCAGTGTGTGAGGGACAGATCGCAAACCCCAGCCCTATAAGTCGCAACCTGCTTATCAATGCAAGTACCAGGGTATCTACTCACAATGTCCCTACACCCATGCCTTCCTGTGTAGTAAACCCTGTCGACCATGCTGCTGCTGCTATTCCTCCTGCCTCTGTTAATGTGCCCATGGTCAATATTAACAGGGTGCCACCCGCCTACCAGAACGAAATCAAATCGGTTGCGTGGAACCAGCACCAGCTTGCACATCTGCAGCAAATGTGTGGGGATGCTGCTGGGCCTGCTGGACTCGCAGGGAAGCACCCTCAGAGAGAGATTGCAGGGCAGAGTTTCCCTGGCAAAACTTCCAACTACCCTCAAGAACTGTGCATGGGCCAGTCCTTCAGCTTGAAGCCCCCCATCGAGAAGCCTACGCCTTCTCCTCCTGTGAACGGGTTGCAGGGACCTTTGCCATATACCAATGGGCACTATTTCCAGCCCCTCTGGAATAACATTCTGCCCACGCCCAACAGTGACAGCTCTGGGTCCCAGGACCTCACCATGCCTTTCCATGGGGGACAGCCAGCGGGAGCGACGCTGGATTGTGCAGGAGGAACTCATTACAGAGCTGGAGCTGGCCCATCCAGCCAGAATAATGTGATGCAGACCATGGATTACCTAAGTGGGGACTTCCAGCAGTCCTGCTTCCGAGACCAGAGCATGGCCGTGCTGGGAAAAGTCCATCGGCCTCCCATGAACCGAGCACCTGAACCAACCGATAGTCGAAATCTTCATATTCAACACCCAGGGTATAGATAGGCTGCAGTCACTTTCACAGACAAAAAAAAAAAAAAAAATTATAGGTTTTAGTCTTAATTTTAATTAATAAGCAAGGCGTTTTTAACTTGCAAACTTGTGTGATCATTATAGTACCCATTGGAAGAAGACATACTGTATATTTAAAGAGCTTTGCTTACATGTTATCTCTCTCCTTTATGCATCAAATATTTAACATGCCTTTTGTGTCAAAGAATTTCATTACACTACTTCACGCCACAGCTGTTTCCTCACAGCAGATTCCCCCTTTGTGCAGCTTTTTTTTTTTTTTGCCTTCTGCTGAGCAGCTCCTCGCTGGACTGAGGTTGAGTTGCTGCAGGGTTTTGCAGCCACATCTGTGCTCCAGTGAGAGCGAGGTAGTGTAGCTGCTTCCATTTCCATCTCAATTTCCTCACAAGATTAAGAGCAACAGAATTTTGTCAGGGAGTAGGGCTTGTTTTCAACTCAAAAGCCCATTTCATTAATGCATTAAACATTGACCATTTGCACTGTCTAGAGGCCTGTGTAATTGAAAAAGAGCCTACGTTTGAAAAGAGCCAGCTAGGGGTATGTATTTAGGCTTTAATAGAGGGAGAAGCTTTTCAGCTGTTTCTTGCCCATGTTTATCATTTAGACTTTGTCCAAAGTCAAAAGTCTCTGGCAGATTTTTCTGACACTTTGTATTTTCTGGACAGGGTATGAGGAGGGGAACGGCGGGTTTGGGATGAAGGCAGCCACGGGGAGTTGCCTTTCTTCGTGTTCCCCCTCCCCAGTGCCCTTCCACCAGCCTCAAAGCTCATGTTGTCTGAATCCCTCGCTGCTAGGAGTCTGGCCAGCCTCGTGTGAAGGAAATCCAGACCCACTGACAACTCCAAAAAGGGTTCAGCCACTTCTCTGGAAGCTGGAATTACTGCCAGGGTGAGGAGATGCAGCTCAGCCCATCCCCAGTGCAGTGAGCGCTGTGGGATGGGAGTTGGTTGGTCTGAATCAAAGCTCCTCTCACAAGCCACTGTGGGATTGACAGTCCCCTGTTCCTCTCCATCAGAACACCCCAGCGGATTTAATGGAACAATTCTTCTCCCTGGGAATTAGTGAAGCTATTTTTAACATCCCTTTTTCCCAGGGTCTCGGTGCCTAACTCCTTCTGTTCCTTCCCCACGTCACTTCCAGCAGCCAGTTGAGTCAGTGACTGTAGGACACTAACTACTGGGTAACCTCAGCATCTTGTTCTCCTCTGTGTACCAAAACATCCCTTTCCTTTCTAACAGCCGAATTTATTGTAAGTAGAAAATTCCTCATCTCTGTTAACGAGACTAATACTTGAACATAATGATCACTATCAAGTTTGGAAATTAAAAAAAAAAAGAAAAAAAAGAAAAAAAGAAGAAGAAGAAGAAAAAAGTTTAAAAAAATAAATGCATTGATTCTTTCTATGTACACTGGCTAAAAAATATTGCTCTACACTGTAACTTTTAAGTGTAATATTTCTGTATGAATGTCGCCTGGTAGTGTGGGTTTGAGTAGCATTGTGTATGGGTGAACCCACTGGCCTCTGCCATCCACTGGCCTCCCTCACAGCCCTTGGAAAAACAAAGCCTTAAGTATTTGCTCCTTGAACTTTCCTTAATGAGCATGGTTTAAAAAAAAATCTTAAAGACATCATACAAAATTAAAAAAAAAAAAATTTAAAAAAAAAGTTTTGAAGTGACGTCATAGTTGGCTAGAGATTCTTAAAGGTTTTTCGTAAATGGGAAAATTAGAAAACATTTATTTGTATTTTTTTAATTTAGAATGTGTAGTCCTGGGCTGTAACAAATATTTAGGTTTCAAAGCTTAGCAGAGTACATTTCTGACTCCTTGTAAGTTAGTACACTTATATCATGTCATTATTTAAATTCTTTTAAGTGTACTATAACCCGTTCTTTAGTGGTAACTCCTGAGCAAAGTTAAGCAATTTGACTAAAGACGGATTAAATTATGTGTTGGCTTGTGTTGCCTTATATTTAAAAAAAGGAAAAATTGCCTGATTGTGTTATGCCAAATGATAGCAACATGAAGTCCTAATTTATTGTTTATAATCGTATTCCTGCAGTCTTTGTGAAAACTGGTAAATATACATCTATGAAAGAACGAAAATCCTGAGGCTTTTCATGCAATATTTTTCTGAATCCATTCTGTTGGAGCCAGAGTTCGAGTCTGAAGCTGCTTCCCCTACAGTCACCCCGTCGTTTTCCCCATCCCAAACCCAACCCCAGTGAGGGCTGTGCTCTGACCTCACCCCTCCCTGCCCAGTCAGTCACTGTAAGGTGTTCTGCTCCTTTTTACTAAATCAAACCTTGGCCTCTCCTCTGGTCCGTAGCCTGCTCCAAATCTTAACCCAGACTGTTACTAAAAGCTAATTTTTAACTCCTGCTCTTCTCCTGAGAGCCTGAGCAGAGTCCTGTGCCGTGGTGGTGGTTGCCTGGGAGGTGTTTGGTGGTGTTGGCAGCACGCTGTGAGTTTTTGGGGACTGTTCTGCACAGGTACAGCCACAACCTCCGAGGCTTTGCCCCGGTACAGCAGGACCGGGAAGCAAAATTCCTGCTGAGACTCATCCAGGTGGGACATTGCTTGAAAAAAAATAAGAATCATTTTACTATTAAAATATACTGAAACCTTTCCTTTTGGTCTGGCAGTGAGATTTTTCTTTGAACTGACCCTTTTCACCTCTGCAGCAGTGCTGTTGTGATGGGCTCCCCATCCTTCCCTGCTCAGCCCTAAAGAGAAGCGCTGTCCTGCCTCATTCCCAGGTGGGATGTTGGGAGCAAAGGTTGGATCCGTGGTGTAGGTGCCCAGGGTGGGGGTCTGGCTGTGGCACTGTCACCAGGGCGAGGAAGGAAGAGCCTTGTGGTGCCTCGTGTGGCAGGAGCTGTGCCCTGCTCTCCTGGAAATGTGGAAAAACCTCCCGTGGTTTTTCCTCTCTGCCTGGTGCAGAATTAAGAGGAACCAAAAAGCTGGGAATGTTCCCTCTCTTCCATGAGCCCCTTGGGGGTGGTCACCAACCTTTGGGGCTCACACTGCAGCTCCCCTTGCCTGTCCATCCATGGGTCACTGACTCCAGCACAAGGCTCTGCTCCCTGCTGGATCCTCAGTGCCTGCTCTGCTCCTTGAGGAATGAGTAAAGCTCAGGTGTTTCCGGAGCTCCTCACTCTCCCTCAGCAGCAGCACCATCGTCCCCATCCCCACTTCAGAACCTCGAGCTGGACCTTAGGAAGATCCTGGGAAGGATAAACACGAGCATGGTGTGAACCCTTCCACAGGGAATCTGTGCCCCATGTTTGGAGCAGAAGCTTTGGAGCTGTTCAGCCACAAGCCCAGTTTGTTACAGCCCAAAGTGAGCATTTTATAAAAGACACTCGTGAATTTTCTTTAAGCTTTCCATGTCAGATGTCTCCAGGGGCCTGGCTGCTCCCGTGGATACCAAACAGAGCTGTTTGCTGGGGATCACTGGGAGAGAACTGGGAATTGCTGCTGTGTTTCATTAAGCCACAAGACTGATGATCAAGGCTGCTGCTTCTGTGCTATGGGTACCAATTAGAATTTTCTTTATTTTTATTATTTTGTCCACAGGAAAAATTAAAAAAGAGACCTGGTCCCTCTGCCCCTTCTGCTGGTTTTATGCAGTGTGAGGTGCGCTGGAGTCACAGGGTGGGTGTTTGTCCCAAAGGGAATTTGGGGAAGGGTCTCCATGGGTTTCTGGGATAGGAATGTATCAGGCAGAGTCTGGCTGACTGCTCCAATAAGAGGAAAGGTTTGGGAAAACAGAGAAAGAATCTCTGAGAGAAAGGTGCTGAAATAATGGTTAAAAATAGGAGGAGGAGTGGAGGAGGGGGTTTGAGTCCTGCCAAAATTTTAAAGGAGATTTGTAACATGTGCAGTCACCTTCCAGAAGATGGGACCTGCCAGGGTTTCCTCCCCTCTCCCAGGATTGTACATCTCATTTAATCTTTGCTTCCATCTCTCAGAAGGACAAAACTCCAACCCCATCTCACTGCAACCCTGAGCATTAAAATCCCTCCTTCCTACTGTTCCCACTGTTCCCCAAATGCTATGGACATTTGGTTCCCACATGGTTTTCCTGGAATTTGGGTTAAACCGGGCAGTTTAGCCTGGCTGAGCTTAGGCAGGAAGAGCTGTTTGCCCACAGGCACTGCTGCATCCCTCTCCAGCATCCGGAAATTCCAACAGCAGCCACTCCATCCATCAGAGCTGCAGGATCCTCTTCTCCTTTGACTCAAATCTTCTTTGGTATCTGGTTTCCTCATCCATCCCCCCAACAGGAACAATCTCTTCTGCAAGGAGTTTTCAGGAGGCTTCCTTATCATCTTTGCTGCCAGTTGGACCTGGAGCGAGGATCTGGTGGAAAACAATCCAGCAGGGACTTGGTGTGAGCAGCTGCTGCCTCTACTGAGGAATCACCTGCAGACACAGCTAAGCTGAGGGCTTTGAGTAAAATCCAACATTTTAAAACTTCTCCTTTAGAGCTTAATAAGTTTTTCTTCCAAGGATTTTGACCCAAGGTAGGCAACACCCAGATGTTCTCTGCGAACTCCAGCAGCTCCAGCAGCTTGTGAGGTTCAGAGAGGAGCAACATTGGGGATGCTGCAAAAATTCAGAGCTGAAAAAAATTCCTGCTCCATGTGAGGTCCTGGGGGGTCCAGAGGGTGGAGGAGGCAAAGGAAAGTGGCACATTGGGGTCAGCTGCTGGAGGAGAACACACTGGACACCCTCCAGCAGGAGCTGCCTTTCGGATGCTCTTCAACAATCAGCAGAGCCACATTGCAATAAAATTACTGGAGTGTTTTATCTGCTTAGTTTAAGTTAATTTCAAAGCAATTGGGTACAGGCTGTTGATTCTGCTGGGGTGGCTGCGAGCCTGAGAGATGTACAGAGAGTGAAGTGAGATTGCACCAAAAAACTGCTGTGAAATCCTGTCAACTTTCACTGCCCTCAAACCCCTCAGTCCTGGGGGCAAATGGGCAGGGAGAGGGCCCAGACAGGTCTTTAATAAAGGATGTGCAAAGGAAATTTTTCTCACATTTTTCTCCCTGTACAATATCTATGTCTGGTTTCAGTATCTTGGAGAAGAAGCATCAAGAATCAGCTCAAACTGGGGCTCTATGGTGTGAGCAGATGAAGTGGTTTTGCCAAAAAATCCTCCCTGTTTACAATCCCAAAGAGGTTAAAAAGGTTTGGGGGTCATTTAGGGCATATGCACTGTGGTGGGGGTCTTACTCAGGCAAAGGGCCCTCCAGGTGGGGTCTCCCTCGATTTTTCAGGTGTTTATTAAGATTTTCCTCCCTGATTTGAGCATCTTCTGAAGGTCCTTCCAGCAACGTTGGGACAACGGAGCAGGGAGTGAGCTGGCAGCCCAAACCTTCAGAATAAACCCTCAAACCACCAAGTTTCCAGGAAGTTTATTTTTAAACTTGATATTTGAGGCTAAACTTAGTAGCAAGAATCGATTTGTCTCCCTCTCCTCCTCGAGCATTGAGAGCATCTCCCCCTCCTGCTTTTCCTGCAGCCCAGGCCCTGCTGGGGAATCGCTGCCACGCTGAAGGTTAAGAGGTGCTCCAAGATCCTGCTGACATTTCCAGACAGAGAGGGCTGGAAAGGGGCAGGAAAAGGGGGGAAATCAACCCAAGCAGGGAAACAGAGCTGGGAGTTGGTCCTTGAGCTGGGGACAGGGATAACTCCAAGCTCCCAGGGTTGTTTTTTTCATCCAGGAGCTGCTGGCCAGGCTTACTCCAGCACTGCTCCCCACTTTTAGTTCATAAATTATATGTTTGTTTGGTTATTTTATTTTATTTTATTTTATTTTATTTTATTTTATTTTATTTTATTTTATTTTATGGCAACTTGTTGGAAAAAAGGGTTGCCAACACCCTGTGTGTGGCCTGGTCAGAGAGACAGGGCTGTCCCTGTACTCTGTGTGTGTATGGAGGGTGTGTATATATATACACACAAATAAAAATATATAAATAAAATGTGTATAGTAAATATAAAATATGAAAATATAAAATATAAGGATAAAAATCATAAATAGCTATTAAATAGAAACTAAATGTAGGATAAATATGAAGTATGGAAGCTGTGTAAATATACAGATAGAATTTCTATAATATAAAATACTAAAATGTTATATAATGCAATTATACTAATATATGAAATTTGATATAATTATATAATATATGAGATATATTATATAATTATATAATAATATATAATAAAAGAAATATAATTATATAATATATCACATATTAAATTTGAAATATTTTAAAAGTATAATATATAAAATGGATATATGAAATACAATAAATTACTATTAAAAAATAAGCCTAAAATATGTAAGGATAAAATGCATACTTAATACGAATTATAACAATTTGTTAACGTAATAATTACAATTATTATAATAATAATGCTAATTATTATTCATTTATATAAATTATAAGGCAATAAATTTCTATTGACATCTTCCCCTCCCCTCGGTCCCCACGCGGCGGCGCCACTGAGCCGAGCACCGGGCGGGGAGGGGGACACGGGGACACCGGGACGGGCTCCGAGATGGGCTGGAACCGGGCACTGGGACGGGCTGGAACCGGGCACTGGGATGGGCATGAACTGGGCAATGGAACAGGCTGGAACCGGCCACAGGGACGGGCTGGAAACGGGCAATGGGATGGACTGGAAGTGGGCACTGGGATGAGCATGAACGGGCACTGGAACAGGCTGGAACTGGCAATGGAACAGGCTGAACTGGCACTGGGATGGGCTGGAACTGGGCACTGGGAATGGCTGGAACTGGGCACTGGGATGGGCTGGAACTGGGCACTGGAACAGGCTGGAAACGGGCACTGGGACGGGCTGAACTGGGCACCGGTATGGGCTGGCAATAGACTGGCAATAGTCGCCAGTTCAGGCTGGCACTGGTACCAGTACAGGCTGGCACTGGGCAGTAGTTTGGGCTGGCACTGGGCACCAGTACAGCTGACACTGGACACACCAGGCACCAGTATGGGCAAGAACTGCCCGCCATTAGGGGCTGGCATCAGAAACCAGCATGAAGCTGGCACTAGGCACAAGCACAAGGTGACACTGGGTGCCAGCGTGAACACCAGTACAGGCTGACACTGGACACCAGCATAGGCTGGCATTAGACACCAGTTTGGTGGCCCAGTATGGACTGGCACGGGGCACCAGCACAGGCTGGCACTGGGCAGAGGGGTGGGCTCGTATTGGGCACCAGTTTGGGCGGGAACTGGGCACCAGCACAGGCTGGCACTGGGTACCAGTAAGGACAGGAGTATTGCCCAGCTCCCCAGGGCCCCGAGCTGCCACACCGGGCTGCGACCTGCTCAGGGGACATTCCTGGGGGAACAGGGTATGGGGACACCCCCGGCAGCGGTGCCCCCTCCCAGCCCAGCCAGGGCCGCAGGGTGCAGCTAATTAGGGGCTAATTGCATTAAACCGGAGCAGCACTAATGCAATTGTGGGATTATCCTGCAGAGACAGCGACCCCCTCATCGCCGTCGGGGTGACGGGAGGGGGTTCAGACACACGGACACGGGGCCTGATCCAGCCCGACCCCCCCAGTCTGCCCCAGTGCCCCCCACCATCGCCCACCCCCTGTGAGCTCGGGATGCCGCCCTCCCCCAGGCGTTAATTACCCAGCGCTAATGAGGGGCTGGTGGGACCGAGGGGGGCCTGCAGGGAAACAGCCCCCCGGGGCTGGCGGCTCCTCCAGCCCGGCACATCCCCGCTGCTGCTGCCGGTGATTACCGAATTAACCGGCTCCATCTGAGCCCGTCTGCCGCCGGGATGTGGGTCAGGGATTACCCCTCTCCGTGCCCCCCAGCCCGGTCCCGGCCCTCCCTGTCCCCAGTGCCCAGGAGCATCCCCCGGTCCTGCCATCCCCATCCCAGGCAGAGGAAGGAGGTTCAGGCTGAGGAAGGAGGTTCAGGCGGCCGTAATAAATACAAGAAAAGTTTATTGAAAAGAAAAAGATGTGGGGAGGGGGCAGCAGCCCCAGCCCGGGGTAATAAATAACAACCTGGGGAGCACCAGTTTACAAAATATGGCTCTGGCCAGTGGGGTCCTGCAGGGTCCCCAGTGAGGCTGGTGGGGGCTGCCAGGCAGCTCGGGGAGGGGCTCAGGGGGCCCAGCCCCCCGGCACCCCCAGGGCACCTGAGAAGGGGCTGCTGGACAGTCCCAGCCCGGGAGGGACGTGGGAGCAGCCCCATCCCTGCCTGTCCTGAGAGCCACCGCGGTGCCACGGCAGCGTCCCCAAGCTGGGGGCACCGGCTGCGGGCAGGGGCTCAGCACCACTCGGGGCACCCCTAGGCAGGTGCCCCAGTCACATCCTGTCCTCCTCCGGAGCTCAGGCCAGGATCTTCTGGGGGATCTCCACCGAGGCTTTGATGAAGATGGCGTTGTCCCGCACGTAGTTCCGTTTCCTGATGTCCTCGTGCGAGATGAACTTGGGGTAGCCGAAGCCCAGGGTGCTCTCGTCCAGGGAGCTGCGCGAGGCTCCCGGCTTCTGGAAGTTTTTCCAGTTGGGGTCGGGGTGGAAGGTCTCAGTGATGTGCTGGGGCTTGGAGAGCGAGGGGTCGCTCTGGTCCAGCAGGGAGAAGGTGACGCGGTAGGAGAAGGGCCACTCCAGCAGGTTGTCGTACTCGCCCGGCAGCACGCGGATGTACACGGACAGGTGGCTGCTCTCCCCGCTGCCGTTGCCGTTGAGGAACGCCGACACCTGGAGCTTGTAGCCGTACTTGTGGGTGTAGAACGGGGGGCTGAAGAACTCGTAGTTGCTGCGGGCTTTGGCCTCCTGCAGCTTGCGGGCGTAGTCGGCGATTTTCCAGATGAGGGTCCCGTCGCTGCTCACCGACAGCTCCTCCACGTCCCGGCGCAGCTCCAGGATCTCCTGCCGCTGCCGGCTCACCAGGGCACACACCATGCCCAGGTGGGTCTTGGTGCTCTCCTCCAGGTGCCGGCCCATGGCCAGCTTGGGGCACTGCGGGGACAGCGGGACCGTCAGCAGGAGGAGGGTAGGGACAGTGGGGACAGGAAAGGGAGGTACCGTGGGGATAACATGGGGATGTCATTGGAGCATGGGGTACTGGCACAGGGATGTAATGGGGACACAGGGGTGGCACAGGGACACCTGGTTGGGGTGGCAGGGGGACACTTGGGGGGCAAACACAGGGGTGAGGTCATGGAGCCACATGGATGGGACTGAGCACAAGGGATGGGACAGACGTTAGGAGCGGTGTGGGGGTGTTGTGACACAGCAGGGACAGCAGCCCATGCCCAAGGATGCCAGGGCAGGTTGGTCACAGGGACAGCACTCACCCGGTGCTTGCAGCCAGCTTCCTTGAAGGGGCACAGCAGCATGGCAGTGTTGCAGCTCTCCTTGAGGTGGGTGGGCACATCCTCCCGGGCAATGCTGGGTGTCCCACACTGGTTGGGGCACGGCACGGGGTACCGGGGACACTGGTACTGGTGGTTCTGGGGAGGCAGAGAGGCTGGGAGTCAGCTGGGGCTGGGAGCGGGCAGGGTGAGGGTCCCCGTGGGCTCCATCTCACCTGGATGGTGTCAAAGACGAACTCCTTGGAGCAGTAGGTGCAGGGCTGGGTGCGCTTGGGGCACTCGGCTAGGGCGTGCTGGGACAGCAGGCGCCGCATCATGCGGGCCCCACACTTGTTCTCACAGTACACACTCTCCTGGGGACACGTGCCCTGGTGGCCCTGGGGACCACGACAGCGTCATCACCCTCTGGCTGCCTTCACCAGCCAGCCCTGACAGGGATGAGGACACACAGTGCCCCCACAGCCAGAGGGCACAATGATCACAGAAGTCCAGATGTCTACCAAGGCTGTCCCCACCATGACGTGTCCCCCACAGGGTCCCCCCCAGTGCCCACCTCGAAGGCCTCCCCAGTGAAGTCGCTGGCGCAGAACTCGCACTTGACCCTGCGCTTGGGGCAGCCGTGCTGGACGTGCTCGGGGAGGTCCCGGCGGCTCAGCTTGGCGCTGCACCGGTTGGGGCAGGGGATCACGTTGAATCCACAGGTGCCAAGATGGGCCTGGGGGACACAGGGATGGTGATGGGGAGGCCTCAGGGTACAACTCTGCCCTCCCCATCCTGCCAGGCCCTACCTGGAGGTGCTTGATGAGCCCGCTCCAGCGGCAGCCCTCCTCGCTGTGGATGCAGCGGATGGCCAGGCTCAGCACCTGCGCCTCCAGCTCGGGGTCGGGGTAGATCTGCAGGGGCAGCAGTGGGGTATCAGCATCCTGTACCGGGCTGTGGGGGCACACAGCCCCCAGCACAGCCTGGCTGGGAGCCCTGGGCACACTGCCCGGGGCCGGATCCCCCCGGGCACACCAACAAGAACCCTTTGTCGGGAGCTGGTTTCCGCTCCCGGCCCGCGGCACAAAGGGCTCTTGCTTCCGCCCAGGGCGCCCGTGCCAGGCTGGCAGGGCTGTGCCAGGCGCTGTGCAGAGCTGGGGACAGCCCCTTGGTGGGGTTGTCCCCTTGGAGCAGGGGACACATCCCTGTGCCAGGCTCACCTTGGCGTAGTCCAGGGGCAGCTGGTCCTCCGGACACTTGAAGACGCCTTCGCTGCAAGACACAGAAGGCTCAGGATCACTCAGGATCACCAGTGACACAGCCATGATGTCCCAACAGGGTCCCTGCCATCCCACCCCAGGACAAAGCCACCATGTCCCACAGGGTCCCTGCCATCCCACCCCAGGACATTGGTGCTGTCCCTGCACTGCTGAGTGCTCACCCCGTACCAAACCCAGCCGCCACCCTGGGGGAGCCACGGCTCTAATCCTGCTCCATCTGTCTGAGCTGGGAAATGCCCCCGCCAGACACCGCCCCAGGCAGCCCCCCACCCCCGGCCGCGGTCCCCAGGGGCCTGGGCCAGCCGCCGCCAGCGTGGCACCATCTGGAGCCCCGGCAGCCCCGGGCCCATCGCGTCCCCTGGGATTAAGGAGGGTGCCGGCGGCTGGCCAGGAGGGGGCCGAGGGGGCCGGCAGGGCCGGGGCAGCCCCAGGTGCCGGGGCCCAGGGGAGGTGGGGGAGGGCAACAGCTGGGCGCCAGATGTGCAGCCCTGATGCGTAGCCCTGGGGCTCCTGCTCCACAGGAAATGGCCCCAGCAGCCACCACGGTGAGTCAGGACAGGGGGACAGGCAGCCCCCCCGGAGGGGTCCCCATCCTGCTGGGCCCCCAGGATGGGGTGTTCCTCCTGAGAGCTGTCCCTGAGGTGGGAAGGGCCCTGCTCAGCCCTGCCACGCAGAGGAGCAGCAGGAAGTGGAGACAGGGACCCAGCCAAAAGGCAGCCTGGCCTGTGACAAAGCTGGCCAGGAGTCACCATCACCTCTGGTCCACACAACCACTGTGCCCAGGGGTAGGAAAGGGTGTCCATGCACTATCCCTGATGGACACTGGGGTGGGAGACCACAGGTGCTGCCTACAGGGACGTGCAGCAGGCACACAAAGGGACCCTGTGGCTCTGCTGTCTTTGAGGTGAACTGGACAAGGCTGTCCTGCCTGGACAGCCCTTGTGCCCATCTAATCACTGCAAGCCCCTGGCAGGCACTGGTGCGGCCTCGACCAGAGCTGCCAAGTGAGTGTGAGACACCAGGACTGAGCCAGCAGTGCCGCCGGGCACGCGCCAGCCGGGGCTGCCTGGCCCTGTCCCCTGCAGCCACCAACCCTGAGCTGGGAGTGCAAGTGAACCCCAGGAACCCCAGGAACTGTGGGGTGTGACCCACGTGAGGAACGTGAGTCTGCCACGTGCCCACTCTGTTTGTCGCAGGTGGTTTTGTGGGAGTCATCAGGGATCCACCGAGATAAGGTGGATCCATACACCGAGATAAGGTGGATCCATACACCGAGATAAGGTGTTCACAGACAGGGCCGGGCACCCGGCCCTTCCCGGGGAGCCCGTGGCATTGCCTCGTGGCTGGGATCACTCTGCTGCCTTGCCAGGGCTGCCAGCTGTGCCTGCACCCCGTGCCCCGGTGTTGGGGTGCTGGGGCTGGCGGGGAAGTGGGACGATGACCCGAAGCCAGCGCCTAATCCCCGACAAAGCCTCCCCATTCCTCACGCTTGGCCGAGCAGGGAATGTGCTGAGGCAGCACCCGGGGGGACCGACCGTCCTTGCCTCTGACCTTCACGGCGTGTTGGGGCATAGCGAGGTGATGGGGTGGGGAGCCCCGGCACCCCCGGTACCCCCCGGCACCCGTTCCCAGCACCGCGGTGGGGCCGGATGGCCCAGCCCATGGGAGCCCCAAACTGATCCGGGACAAACACGTTGTTCTCATAGGGGGGACCCCCGAGGCCATTCTCCCCGGCGGGAAGGTGCGGGGGAGCGGGGGGACAGATGCGCTCAGACACGTGTCCCGGGGCACGCCCGGTTTCACAGAAACCGGCCCCGGTGACGGTGGTGCCCGTGAGCTGTCCCCGGGCGAAGGTCGCTCCGGCTGGGAAAGGCGGGGAAAGGCCCAGGGTGACGCTTGGTACCCGCCGGCACCTCCTGGCCGTGCCCCGCGGGACCCCCGGGACCGCGCCGAGTGCGGCGGCGGCCGCGAACCGGGTCAGCACCGGGACAGCACCGGGACAGCACCGGGACAGCACCGGCCCCGCACGCGTCCCCGGCTGCCGGTACCGGGGGTCCCAAACCGCGGGGCTCGGAAGAGGCCCCGGCTCCTCGCTCCCCGCACACGGCCGGGTCGCGCTCACCCGTGGGCGCGGGGACACCGGGATTGACCGTACACCCCTCCCCAAAAACACCCCCGACCACTTCCTCCGGCGGGGCCGGGGCAGGAAGGGGTTAAGCTCGATTCTCGAAACTCGCCGCTCCGGGCTTCACCCGGCCCTCCTCTTCCTCCTCCTCAGCGAAAGGGGCCACGGGCCGCTGCACCCGCGGGGCGGCTGTCACGGGCTGGGCGCGCCCCGCACCCCCTCCCTGCCCCGGGGCACCGCCGGGCACCCCGCACCTTTCCCTGGCCCGAGGCATCTCGGGGCACCCGCACCTTTCCCGGGGCACCCGCACCTTCTCCCGGGACACCCGCACCTTCTCCCGGGACACACCGCAGCCGTTCCCCCGCCCGAAGCACCCCCGGACACCCCGCATCTCTCCCCAGGAGTCCCGCATCCCCAAGCACCCACGTCCCTTCCCGGGATATCCCGCATTCCCTCCCGAGCCCGGGGCACCCCGCACCCCTCTCGGGGCACCCCGGGACACCGCACCCCGGGGCCGGCGGCGGATGGCGGGTGGCGATGGCGAGGAGCACCCGGTGCCGCCCGGGGTGCGGAGCCCTGCATCGGGCGGTGCGGGGGGTGCGGGGCCGGGGCACCGCACGGGGGAAGGGGTGCGCGGAGTAACATCGGCTCGGGTCTGCCGTGGGGCCATGCGGGGTCTCACCTGAGGAACTCCTGCAGGCAGGTGTCGCAGAAGCGGTGGCCGCAGGTGGAGACGCGGACGGGCTCCCGCATGGGCTTCCCGCAGAGCGGGCACAGCACCCGGCGCCGCGGCCGCTCCAACAGCTTGTAGTCGTAGCCCGGCATCCTCCTCCTCCTCCTCCTCCCGCCGCCGCCGCCGCCGCCGCCGCCCCGCGCCCGCTCGGCTCCGCGCTCCGGCCCGGCTCCGCCCGGAGGCCGGACGGGGCGGTGGGACCGGCCCGAGCCCGCCCCGCCACGGGGGACGGCACCGGCATCGCCACCGCCCCCCGCCCCGACCCCGCCTCCCCGCCCCGCCGCCGCCGCACGGGGGAGATGGAGCCGTGCCGGCATCCCGGGGGCTCGGGGAGCATCGCACCGGGGACAGCTCCTCCGAGGGGTTTGGGGGGCAGCACATGGGGACAGCCACCCTGGGGACCTGGGGAGCACCCCGCTGGTGGGTTTGGTACCCGCCACACTGGGAACGGCCACAGCAGGAGTTTGGGGAGCATCAACATCACATTACTCACGGCCCCCTCGCCCCCTGCAGCCTCCCCTGGCCCGGGGCTGGGCTCTGCGGGCACTCACTGCGGTGTCCTCGCTGTCCCTGCCTGCCCTCCCTGACTCAGAGGTGTCCCAGGGGTGCCACACTCCTGCAGGCAGCCCGAGGGCACGGCTGTGCCCCTGAGCCAGGCTGGAGGTGGGATACAGCCCCCAGGCCCCAGCCATCACCCACAGCAGGACACGGAAGGGCTGCCCTGAGCCCTCCACACCACAGGAACGAGGGGGACAAACGCTCCTGTGGCTTTGTCTTGCTGGGAGCTCACACCCCAGGCTGCAGCCAACAGCCTCCCTCCAGCCACGGTTTGTAACTGAGCAAGAGCCTGGAGGAGGGAGAATAAAAGCAAATCTGTCTGGCTCCAGCCCCCTCGTCACTCTTTCAGAAATCAGAGCAGCATATGGGAGTATTTGCCCCTTTCCCCAGAGAGGGAGCCGAGCAGATGACAGGCTGTGAGCATGTGTTAGTCCCACCAACGCTCGCTCCAGCCAGCTTCCCATTAAGGGCGGCAGTTGCTCCAGCCCCAAATGTTAGCAGTTTTCAATTAGCAAATGGCAGAGGAGAGGGATTCCTGGGGGACACGCTGAGCAAGTCGAGCTCTATCGCTTGTCACTCAAGGAGCTCACGTTACCCTTCTCCCTGAGAGGCTCTGCTTAAAATAAAACCCTGCAGCAGCCCGGGGGGATGCAGCCTGCTCGCTGCCAGAGCTGCCAGGGAAGGGATGGGTGGCTCATTTTTGGGGTTACCCTGAGGGATGGCAGGTTGTTCTGAGCTGCACTGGGGCTCCCAATCATCGGGGAACCTTGTACTGGGGTACACTGAGCACGAGCTGCCATCAGCAGGGGATTTACCAGGAGACGTGAGGCTGCTCAGACGATGGAGAGCACTGAGCTAAATTTTAACCAGCTCCCAGTGATACTGGAAACCCGACAGGTAAAAACAACTGACAAGGGACAACTGTACAGGGAGCACAAGGGAGCAACCTCCACCTTGAGCTGGGGTTGAGGTGCTCCCTGGCCCGGTTTGCTCAGGGCTGTGGCACCCCCAGGGCAGCAGCCCCATGGTCCAGCTGGTTCTGCCACTCTGTGCCAGCAGAGCCCGGAGCCAGGCTGTCTCCAACAAGAGATAGGCACAACCCAGACACTGTCCCTGACACGCTGTGACCTGGCCCCGACTAGAAACTGTCCCTGGACACGACTCTGGGACAAGGTTCAGGCCAAAAGGACGGGTCCTTGGTATCCTGGGGGTTGATGGGACTCCAAAGACAGGACACATCAGTCCTGTAAACACAGGCAGCCTGTGCCTCCGATGACAACCATGAAACAGCCGACTTTTATCATTATTTACTGCTTCTCTTTGATGTTTTAAAATTATTCTTCCCTAACCTCACTGAAGAGCATCTCTGCTAATTAGCCAGGAGCTGACAAAGCCATCAGAAGGTGCTGGCTGTGCCGGCAGGGCGGTGGGGAGGTGTCAGACCCTGCAAACAAAGATCCCTCCTTTTCCCCTCTCCCCAAGCAAAGCCCTCCCCGCACTCAACAACATCACAGCCAGGCATTTGTCTCACACAAAGGCGACACTCAGGGCAATTCCCTTTGTGGAGGTGATATGTTCCCTGTCTCCCATGATGGGTCACTTCTTGAAACCATCTGAGTTCGGAGAGGCCTCTTGTCCTCTTCCCCAGCCTCTCCCTGCTGCTCCATCCCTCCGCCTTCTATTTAACTCAAACTGGAGGGACGGAGAACCGACGCTCCGGCTTCTAAACAAGTCAAGGTGGAGCCTTTCGCCGCAGGGAAGGGAGTGGGGAAGAGTCCTCTCCTCTCCCGGCTGCCGGGGTTCGTGCCCAGGGAGGGCAGGGGTAAGGGATCCGGGCAGACGGACAGAGGGACAGCAGCCGCACCTCCTGCCTAAGCCTCGTGGGAATGAGGATACGGCCTCGACAGAGGTGCCGGAATCAAAATAAATCAGCTGCGGGATCAGCAAGCAGTTTCCTGCTACAGTACTGGCCCCGAGTCAGCAGGATCTTATTTGGAACAGGGACAGCCTTTCCGTGGGTGACAATGGCCAGAGGGGACCCGCACCAGGACGCACGAGTGGGGACCAGGCAGCCTCACCCCACATCCCCTCCCCTTCCCGCTCCCCTCCGGCCCTGCCTTTCCCCAGCAGGAAGAGCCGCGGGGACACCGATCCACCACCAGCTCCACACAACACAGGAACAAAAAGAAGGATAAAGGGAGAAGCCCCGAGACCTGCAGATTTCACCGGGAGCTTCTGCAGGGAAACAAAGCAGCAGACGTGAGGAATGCAAGTGGCCTATTTGCCCGGGCTGCGCTCTGCCTCCGGCAGCACGGACATGCCTCGGCTTGTCGTTCCAGGAGCTTTTGTTGCTCGGGGCTGGGGGCCTCTTTGTTTCCTTTACCCTCTCGCTAGGCTTGGTCACAGCCCGGTATTAAATTATTCAAATGATCTCGCTGGGCTGCACAGCTGAACTCCTGTGTAGAGAGCCCAGGCTGTGAAATCCCGAAGGCTCCAGCCCTCCCCAGAGCCCCTGGCCCAGCACAAAGGGCACTGGTCCACACTGGTTTCCCCAGTCTGGAGCAAAGGATCCTAATATTCAAGCTGGTGACACCTCCAGTGCCAGCACTGCAGTGCAGAGGTGTCATTAAGCCATAAAATCATTCACCTAACACCAGTGCACTGATAGGAGGCAGGTGGGGGGGCCGCACCCCTGGATTTGGCAGCCCAGCTAGAGCAGGAAGAGCTTGGCTCCTGAAGCAGTGGCATTTTGGTGACACTACTGACAAGACAAAGGGTGTTGGACGTCTGTCCTCTCTGCCCTCAGCCCTGCCCAGGCTGCAGGAGGAGCACCAGCCCCTTCCTTGGTGTAGGGCAAGGGGAGCCCTGAGAGCTCTGCACAACACAGGCAAGAGAAATCTGATGCTGGAAGGAGCTGGAGCTGCTGCCAGCTCCACACAGGGAGGAGAGGCAGTGGCTCAGAGAGGCTTTGAGGCTACTGAACCCAGCCCTGCAACCACCCTGGTGCCCAGGTTGGTCTGGGAAGGGAAAGCACCTTCCCCGACAGCGCGCTCTGTAACCTGCAGCACAGGAAAGTGCCAAAGGACTGGCAGAACCTTTGAATTCCAGTCGGCTTCCTGGGATAGCAGGGTGTAACTGCCTGAAAAGGCAGCTCCACAAGAAACAAAAAAGGCAGGGGAAAACCCATGCACCCACCCTGCCAGGAGCCAAACAGGGAGGGAAGCTGTGTCTGCAGCCAGGGCTGCACACGCCTCTCCCGGCTGGACGGGACCTGCTCCCTTCCCCAGCTGGAGCCTGGGAGGGGAGCGAAGGACGGGCAGGAGAGCTGCAGAAATTCATTACCTTCCACATGACAGAGGGATCAGTTGGTTTTTACCAGAGCCCGTCGAGGTTTCCCTCATTGAAAACAGGAAAGAATCACAAAAATAATTAGAGAGATTTCATCTCGGCCAGCTTATGAAAGCACTGACTTTATACACAACAGATTGGCAACAGCACAAAGATGGATGTGAAAGGCAAGAGCATTTGCAATGTCAGACAGATCAGAGACAGAAGCTCATCAAAAAATGGCCCAGGGCAAATGTAAGTTAAAAAAAGAAAAGAAGAGGAAAAAAATAAAGGAAAGGAAACGACCCTTCTGGAGACAAAAAACGTGACTCCTGTCCATAACACACAGATGTGCTTCTACTGCCTGCAAAGACCCCTGGTGAAAACTCATCAGCTCCCTGGACAAAACTGGGTTAAAAAACTTCCAAGTACTGACAATCACTGGCTGTGTTTTGCTGCCTTCCCTAGCTCAGCTGGGAGCCAGCAAGCCGGTCAGCAGCAGGACTGAGGAGCCTGAGGACAAATGTCAGCTGGAGGATCCTCCATCGAGCTCCTGGGGCCAGGGAGGCTGTAATTGGAAAGCTCCAGGCAGCATTTGGGGAGAGCTGTGCAGCACAGGGAGGCTGCTCGTGCAGAGCTCGGCCAGCCGTGCAGGCAGGACCCTCCAAAGTGTGCTCAATAAATGGGTGAAACGTTTTAGAGGGGGGATGGGAAAGGACAGACTTCTCTAATTAGCAAAGAGGTTTGCATTTAGTCACCCAGCACAGCGCCTGGGGCCCTGACTCCAGACGCTGCTGTGCAAAGGCTGACAGCTCTCTCAGACACTGAGCTGTCAGCCTGGGCTTTGTAACCAGAAACAGTTTCCACGGAGGAAAACAACCTCTGTGCTCCTCACTCTTCCACACAGGCACTTCCAGCAGGGAGGAGAAGAGCCACGGTGTGACCCCCTGAAGGCAGCACCAGAGCTCTGGGCATGTCCAGGGCAGTGACTCTTAGGCACTGGAGGTTCACAGTGACAATTCAATAAATGAGACCAGCTCTGGTTCCTTGGGAACCATCGTTAGGAGCTCTCTGTTTCCAGACTGCTGCCTTCAGAGTGCAGCTGAGGAGCTCTGGAGCCTGCAGTGTGTCTGAGCCAGGCCACCGTGGGCAGCAGGAAGAGCAGGATGTGGCTGCTGTCACTCACTGGGAAGGCGATTCCTCCACGACAGCTGAAACAAAAAGAGTAAAAATCAAGATTTAGCTGGAACCCCCACCTTGATGAAGCTACAATAAGTGTTCTGCCCCACACAAGCCTGATATCCCACAGATGGGCACCAAAATCCCTGTCTCCTTCCCTACAGGAAGCCACTGCAAGATCTCAGCAGTGGCACAAGCAAGGCAATGACCAGCAGGACAGAATGTGGTCTCTTGAGGTTTGTGCTCTCCTCCTCTCCAGCCTGGCTTCTCCCAGTTATTCTGTTTGCAGTGGGATTGAGAGAAGGGAGCAGCAGGAGCTCATGATAACCTGGGCAGCAGCCCAAGCCAGTCAAAAGTGGAGTTGGCCCCATGGGAGGAGCAGAACAGCCACCCCAAAGGTAGAGTGCAGTTTGCCTGTGCCAGCACCCTCCCGGGCCAGATCACAGCAGCAATGACATCACATGTGTCACCAGATCCCGTGTTCTCGCTGGAGAAATTTCCAGGCAGATTGAGCTGTGTGAAAGCCCAAATCTCAGCTCTTTACAGAGCTCTTAGTGCTTTTTTGCAAGCTGGTTGCTGAGGTATGCTGGGGCAGGCAAGGCTGCTGCCCTCACACCGCTGAGTTTGCACTCCTGGTACTGGGACAGGACAAGGTTTTGGGCAGAGGGACAGCAGTGGGGCTACACACTGCAAGACAGTGCTGCAGGTGGGAGCCCACAAACCAGCTGCCACAGAGTGCAGGGTGACTCGAGCAGCGGAAGGAGAGAGCAGCCTGCTGTCTTCCTGCAGAGACAAAACCCTTTTACTGCCATGACAAATGCCCTACTTGTTCCCGAGCCTGGGGACTCGGCCATTCCCTGTCCCCTTCACGTGGCAGCACACATCACATGAGAGCTGGGCACTTGCAGGGGAGGAACAGAGCCAGGGCTGATTTTGGGGCTGTCAGCCGGGCCTCCTCCCCTCAGGGCTGTAATTAGCCTCCTTGAAGTGGGCTGGGGCTGGAATCCCTCAGCCCAGGCTGAGGCCATCATCAGCCCGGCACAGGAGGAAGAAAGGCCCCTGCAGCAGTCTGGGCCAGGCTCCCGTTGTACATCCAGGCAGGAAGGGCAGGTCACGCCATGGGCACGTTTTAACCCAGCCACGATGCTGCCTTTGGCCCGAGCAGAGAGGAACCACAAAACCATTGCTATCTTTTCCAAACCACAATGGCAAGGCAGCAGCCAAAATGACGCCTCAAATCTCAGCTTCTATTTCAGCAGCATCAATTAGAGAGCTGCTCTTTTTGAATACTCAGTGGACCGCTGGCACAGTAGCTTGGCCAGCCTACCTGTCTGGGAGTGCACCAGACAGCCTCTGCCATCCCTTTGCTCCCCTTGCCCAGTGGGAGAGGCAGTGTCACAGAGTTGAAGAGCAGCAGGGGAATTATTTTGGGCTTGAAGTTATTTCTATTCATCTACAGCTCAAGAAGGACTAGAATAACAGTGAGCTTACATGCCAGGGTTACTCAGCACAGCTCTGGTCACAAGGCATTGTGTATGGCTGGGTCCTCATGGCAGGAATCACAGGCACAAAGCCTTTACTCACGCTTTACTGCCAGCAGTGTGTTCCCGTGGCAGCAGGCAACAGAGGTCACCAGGTATGGATGTGTCTCCTCCAGCTGCACTGGCCTTGGCACTCCTGTTTCCTCATCCTTCCTGCCCAGACGTCCCCTGGCTCCTTTCCCCCATGTGCACACCTCGCCGTCTGCAGAGGGATATAAACACCTCACTGCACACCTGCCTTGGCCACAGCCAGACCCTGCTGCAGCCCAGGACATGGGGGCTTCAGCCTCACCTGCTCCAATGGCCACAGTGAAGGCATCTCCACAAGCCACCACGGTGACCTTCATCGTCTCCAGCCCCACAACCAGGTGGGGCACACGGCTGTTGCGGCAGGAGTTGGTGCCCAGCTGCCCGTGCTGGTTGCTGCCAAAGGTGTAACAGTGGCCAGAAGCTGACAGCAGAGAGGAGAGACAAACCTGGGTGTCACTTGGGACACACTGAAACCCCAGAAGCTCTTTGCTGTCTCCAGGATGAGCATTCTGCTCCACAGAGCTTCAACACTGGGAGCAGGGTGTCTCCTTAGAGAGACTGCCCAAGGGAAACAGGCAGAAGGAAGACAGGGAAAATGCAGATGTCCCCCCTCTCAGAATGTGGGCACACACCCTCACCTGTGACAGCAGCTGAATGCGCAGTACCAATGTCAGCACACACAATGGGCTCTTGGTTCAAGGGGGCTGACTGAGCACATACAAACACAGTGGCCTCCTCCACCTGGTCCTCTGGGGAAGGCTCCTCTGCTGAGCTGATCCGGTCTAGGCCCAGCTTGTTACACCTGCACAGGGAAAATCTCTAGGATCACACAGGGATGTCTTCTGGAGCCCCTTGGTCACAACAAAGACAGGCCCAGGAGGGTAAAATGTGGACCCTCACCCCTCTTACCTGTTGCTCCCACAAGCAAGAATCTGGTTCTTCACTGTGAGGACCATGGAGGAATCGATGCCACAGATGACCCTCTGAGCCTCGTGCTCTGGAGGGACTGTGACCTGCTGGGGGCAGTTGTGGCACTCCAGGGTGCCCAGCCCAAGCCGACCTGGTAGGAGCAACAGAGCAGGGAACAGCTGATGGCAACACACAGCCCCACTGAGAGCAGCACTGACACAGCTGCTGCAAGAGCCGAGCCCGGGATCCCAGAAAGCAGCAAAAGCCAAAGCACAGGGACCCTGGTATGCAACAAAACAGCTGCAGCTCTTCCACAGCCACCCACCCTGGCACATCTGGAGGGGACTGTGGGCAAGCAGGGCCAGCAAAGGGAGTGGGAACAGGCACAAGCCCTGTTCTGCAAAACAGACTTCTCTTACCGTTATCCCCCCTGCCCCAGGCAAACACTTCCCGTTCGTTGGAGACCGCCAGGACGTGAGATGCACCACAGGCCACCTGCACCATCTCGTAGCCCAGCAGGGCCTCCACAATCTTGGGCTGGCAGGGGAAGAGCAGCAGCCGTCAGCCCAGACCTCCCAGCCTGCCCGGCTGCTCCCATCCCTCCCACCCGGCCCCCCAGACTCAACACAGCGCTGGCAGCATCCCAGTTTTCATCCAACACAAACAACAGAGAAATTTCTTTTTTTTTTTTTTTTTTTTTTTTTTTTGTTCCAAACAGTCTTCAAAGGGATAAGAGACTACGTGCACGCAGCACAGAAGATAATGCAAACATCTCTGGGGCGGAAGAAAGCAGCCAGCATGAGAGTTTGGAGAGGGAAGAGGTTCAGCAAGGGTTGGGATTCGCCCCCCTGCCCATGTGGGGAGTGCCAGGGGCTGTGAACGCCTGCTCTGAGCAGGCAGGGGCTTGGTGCAGGATGTGTTGGCTCAGAGGAGCTGTGAGTTAATGGCTCAGATTCATTAGGGGGTGGAGGGACCAGGATCTCCACATTTCACCCGGCCCCTGCTGTGACCTGCTGTTAGATCTGACACCTCGCCTCATACTCATTATCGTCCTTGAGTGAAAAGCACCGTTTGTTGGGATCTGGCTGCTGCTTCCAACTGGTCTCCCCTCCCCAGCCATAAGCAGGGAGCAGCTCAGCTCTGGGAGGAGCAGGAACAAACGGGCCAGCTGACCACAGTGACAAATGGCACCAGTCCCCGGGCTCGGCTGGGAGCCATGGGCTGCTGCCACATCCGAGGGCAGGCGAGGAAGAAACTGGAAAGGAGCAATGAGCCCTCAGCCCCAGTGCTCCGAGCCAATCGGAAACACACAGCTCTTCTTTAAATACTGGCTCCTTTGAAAAATAACTTTTCTCAGTGAACCCTGGCAGCTGCAGGCCAAGAGTGAAGCAGGCAGGTGTGTGATTGGAGGCAGGCTCCAAGCTGGGAGCCTGCCAACAGCAACCACAAGGCAGCTCTTGACTTCCCCCACGCTCAAAGGGATCATTGTGTAGGGGGGGGGAGAGAAAGAGAAAGGCAGGTTGGGTCTTTTAAAACCCGCAGTGACAGGGAGGAGGAGGGGGAGGGGGTCAGATGCCAGAGCATGCCCAGGATGCACATCCCTGGAGCTGGGATGAGTCCCCTCACGTGGTGCAGAAGCCATGATCCATCCTTTACCCCGGGGGAGCAGCACACCCAGCACCCTCTCCACCAACCTGGCTCACATCCGTGAAGTTTCCATGCCCCAAACAGCCATTGCTGCCGCTGCCAAAGGTCATGATTATCCCTCTGTCTGCAGGAGCAGAAAGGAGCCCTGTCAGTGGCACATGGGAGGCCCTGCAAGGCACACGTGAGGCCCTGCAAGGTGACACAGCCAAGGAGTGGCCATGGCTCCCAGGACATCGGACCCACTCTGACTCAGAATGAACTGCAGGGGTCACAAAGCCTTCAGAGAGCTTCCAGGGAGCTGCAGGAGCTTCCAGGGAGCTGCAGGAGCTTTCAGGGAGCTGCAGGAGCTTCAGGGAGCTGCAGCCTCACCGTGCTGCAACGGCTCGACAAACAAACAGCAGTGATAAGAGCACTGAGATAACATGATAACATTGCTGCAGCTGTGTAGGCAGGAGTTGAGAACCCCAGGGTCTGTCAAGGTGTTTAAGTCACAGAGGCAGTCCCTGAGCAGCTGCCCAGTGGAGGGGTGGCAGGAAACTCCATGGGTGGTAGGATAAACATACCCATGGAGTTTGCCCACTGTGTATCTGTTGTTTGATGCCCTGACCCCCAGGAGAAGAACAAACAGAGCTTCCACAGGACCACTGGGAGGGTTTTGCTCCACAAACATGGCCTTGGACGGGTGTGTGTGCTCCACTTCCACCCAGAACACTTCCTGGGCTGCTCTGAGGGGGCTTCAAACCCTGGTTTCCTGCACTTTGAGGATAACCAGCCCTGCAGCAGCTCAGGCTGACTCCTCACTGTGACACCAGTCATTGCTGGTCACTGCATGTGCCCATGTCACACTCACAGAGTATGTGACAGAGATTCTCCTCACACTGCAGTCCCGTCTCTCAGTTCTGGTTTCAGGTGACACCAATGCAACAGGACAACAAGCACAGAAGGTTTCAAAGAATCATAGAATAATTTAGACCTTTAAGATCACCTAATTCCAACTGTTTGTGGCCCTCCCCACACCAGACAGTTTGGGACCAAGTTGACCAGTGTGGCATCACAGGAGGACCATGTCTGCCTTTTCTGACTCCCACCTGATGCTACATGAGAGGCCACAGAGGCCTCTGAGTCACCTCAGCCCAGAGCATCTTTCTGGTTCCTCTCTGAGCAGATTCCCCAGGCACTCCCACTGGGTTCTAGGGGGTTCTGGGACCCAGACAGGTGGAGGCAGGAGTCAGCAGCTCACAGGAGTCAGCAGCTCACCTGTGAGGCAGGCTGTGAAAAGATCACCACAGGACACGTGTTTGATGGTCACTCCAGACTGGCCCTCCAGAAAGCGGGACACAAACTGAGGCTGGAGCTGCTCAGTGGCTCCTGGGAGAGAAGGACCCCCAGCAGCACCCATGGGAGGAGCCTGATGGAGAGAAACCACGGAAGAGCTGGGTTGGAGAACACTGATGAACCCTTTCCCAGAGGCTTATCAGCATTACCCACACCCTGGCTGGGACTGCAGCCCTGGAGGAGGCAGTGCCAGGGTCTGTGAGTGAGCAGAAATGCCTTTTTCACAGAAATCACACATCCAAGGCTCCACAGCGACTCCTGCCCCAGCTTCCCTGTCACTCACCTCCCAGAGGATGAGCCTCCCAGATTTGGTGACCCCAGCCTTCTGTGTCCTGCCAGCAGAGACCTGCACAACCTCAGTGTTCAGCATGGGCAGGCGCAGAGGGGTGGTGATCCCACTGCCCCACGTGTAGATGGATGACAGGGGAGGGGGGATTCCTGTCCTGGCTGAACCACGTCGGACACCTGTGGGGCACAGAGAAATCATTCATGTGGATCTTGACTCTCCTCCCACAGGAAAAGTGACAGCACCAGCCAGTCTGGGTGCTTGCAGAGCTGCCAGAGCCAGACCTGTGCTGGTCCAAGGGGGCTGCAGGGCTCCTCCAGAGCACAGGGAAGGTGATATTTCTAAAGTTCCTCTCTCCAGAACCCTGAGTGCCTCTCTGACTTGTGTCATCCAAAGGAAAGGGTCCTTCCAAATGGAGCTGAGTTGAACACACCATGCCAGAACTCACCCCTCTGCCTGGCACTGCTTGCCCGTCCCTCTGTCCGGCTGTGGGTCACTGTGGGCACTGGAGCCAAGGGTTTTTCAGGCCTGCCAAACCAAAATCCAGCCTTTAATGTCCTGCAGAGCCCTGGATCACAGAATGTCTGGGCAGAGCTACAGCAGAAGCCACGGGTGGAAGCACTCCCAGCACTGCTTTAAACAACCTGAGAGAGGGAAGCTGGCATCAGCTTACTTCCCCCTGTGCTCACCACTCTCTGTTTGCTGTCACTGTGATGACAAACCCACACCTGCCATGGCACCTGCCTGGCTCTGAGCTCCTGGGCCAAGCTCAGCCAGCAGCAGCTGCACGTTAGGCAGCACAGCAGAGCTGCATTGGGAAAATGCTGCCTTTGGAGCTCAGAAAGGAGGCAGTAAGCTGGTCAGCCATGCTGTGGGCTGTGGCAGCCCCTCCCAAGGGACACTGAGGTGGCAGTGTCACTTGCCTCCTCATTTTGACGCTGCCCACGTCTGTGTAGAGGTTCAGGAGGGGCCGGATGCAGATGGCCTGGGCCATGATCTCATTCAGCTGGGGCCGTTTGGAAGGATCCAGGTTGAGCATGCTGAGGATGAGCTGGCGCAGGTCGGGGCTGTATCGATCTGAGATCGGGGCAAACGTCCCGCTCATGATCTTCAGCACTAAGGCAGGAAGGTTCTGGAGAGAAAACAACAGGCAAACAGTGGCTGGGCAGTCAGGGGCGAGGCCAAGGAGGAAAGAGCTCTCAGCACTGCCCTCTGCCTTCACAGAGAAGTGATCCCGGCATACATTTTCACCTCTGTGAGAGGCCACGGCTCCCTGTGCTACGTGTAAACCGCATGGCTCTTACCGCAGCTTCGAAAGCCCTCTTGAGGCTGGCGAGCTCGTAGAGCACACAGCCCAGGGCCCAGATGTCACTCTTCTGGTTGTAAGGCTTCCCTTCACAGAGCTCTGGGGAGATGTAGCACGGAGTTCCCACCACCTACAAGAGACAAAAATTTACCACAGTGCAGTGAAACTGGGGCAGAGAGGTGGAAAGAGGGAGGATTGGTGCAGAGCTGGCTGGAACACCACCAAAGCTCCACAGAGCTGGGCTTTTGTTCCCTTGGCATCAACAGCTGCCTGAAAATCTCAGTGAAAAACAAGAGGATTTGCCTTTCCAGTGACACATACAGTGATTGCCTCTAATTTTGCTTCTATCCACTTGAGAGAATCAGAGCCCAGAGCGCCGAGCGTGATACAAACGTCTGGTCAGATTAGCCCAGGTGGGGAAAGACACTAAATGTCAAGCAGAGAAAGGAGATTAAGGCAGGATGGGAGTGCACAGGCAGGAATTTATTTGCTAAGGATGTGTCAGACGAGTCTGCAAACACCACCCCCAGCAGGAGCCACCCTGCCTGCCCTCACCAGTGGGCTCAGACAGCTCATCCTCTCCCACCTTTTACTTTTCTGCAGCCCACAGAGCGACAGCAAACTCAGGCATGAAGATATCAGCAAACAAAGCAGCACTGCCTAAAGCCACTTCCCAGAGATGGTTGTGAACCAAATCCAGAGTTCCCAGCCTGCTGCCACGGGGTGAGAAGCTGCCCTGCCACTCACCGTGTAGGCTTTGCTCTTGCTGCTCAAGATTTTGGAGATGCCAAAGTCTCCGATCTTGACGATCATGCGGTGCTTGTCCAGGAGGATGTTCTGGGTCTTCAGGTCACGGTGCAGGATCTGCTTGGTGTGCACGTGGTGCAGGGCCAGGAGGATCTGCACAAAGAAGTGCAGGATGGTGTCCTCATCCAGCAAGGAATTACAGCGCTTGTGGATGAACTCTGCCAGAGTGCCCCCTGCAAGGAGCAACAAAGGGCTGTGGGCAGAGGACAGCACAAACCTGGCCTAAAACTGGGGGGATTTTGCCATTTTGGCTTCGTAACAAGGCAAGCATGTGGGATAAACACATCCTGGTGGGATATGCAGCACATCCTCCAATGCTCCTAAACAACGGCAGCGCAGTTGGTGGGAGGAAGAAACAGGCAGAGAGAAGTTATCATTTACACATTATCAAAAGCAGGAAAAGAAACACTAAAATTACAGCTCTTGGAAGAGGACATAAACCTCCATGGCAGAACAAGATCAGCCTGTTCTGCAGAGGAGAATTCTTGCAGTCCAAGAGGCCACGTGGCACAGAGAGGCCCCTCTCGGGAAGGGGAGGTCCAGACTCAGGGCTCACATACAGATTTTAGCAAACCTTCATGCAAATGCTGATTTCATCTGAAAGTCCACAGGAAATCTTGTCAGAAATGTGGGGCCAACAGGGTTGACACAGGGAAATGTGCCTGAAACTTGAGCCAGGGCAGATGGTAGCATGCTGATCAGGGACAGAGAGGTTTGAAATCTCCTTGTTTTGGATATGGTTAGCAGGTATAAGACATATAATCATGGAGTGGCTGAGGCTGGAAGGGACCTTGTGAGGTCACTGCTCAAAGAGAGCCACTGAACTTGTCCAGGACCAGAATCTTTTGAGTATCTTCAAGGATGGTGACTCCACAACCTGCATCAATGCTTGGTCACTCGGCTCATGGTCAATTTGTTGTCCATCAAGAACCACAGATACTCTTCTACAAAAATGTCTCCTCAAGAGAGACAGGCTTGGACTCCAGGGGGTGCAAAGCCCAGGATTGTTACAAGGAGCACAAGGTGCTTGACCCAAAGAGAGCCAAGTGCTTGGCATGCCCTGGACCTACTAAGGGAGCAGCTACAGGCACTGTAGGGGAACAGCAGGGCCCACCTGGGGCGTATTCCATGGCGATCATGAGCGCCTTGTCCTCCAGGAAGTTCTCGTAGTACTCGATGACGTTGGGGTGGCTGAGCAGCTTGAGGACCTGGCACTCGTTCTGCGCTGCCAGCCGCTCATCCTTGCTCATCTGCTCCACCGGGATCTGCTTTAGGATCACCAGCTTCTGGTCGGCCTTGCGCAGGCACAGGTGCACGATGCTGCGGGGACAGGGACGGGGACTCAGCACGGGGAGGGGGACACAGCAAAGGGCCTGGCCATCACCCTGGGGTGGCACAGGTCGCCCGCAGTCCCCGCGCCCCGAGGTGTCACGCACTTTGTGCCGTGTCCCTCCAGGTGCCACACCCCGGCGGACCCCGCATTGCCGTGGCCACAAGCGCCTCGCTGCCACGGGGACGCAGCTCAAAGGCCTCCCGCCCGGAGGCAGAAAGACTGTAGCCGTCCCCATCGCCCACCCCCGGCGCCCCCTCACCCGAAGGCCCCTCTCCCCACCACCCGGATCCGCTCGTATTTCTCCATCCCTGGGCCCGGCTCCTCCTGTCTCCATGGAGACACTTCCGCGCTGCTACGGCGGCCGCGGGCGGACAAACCACGCCGCTGTGTATGGCCCAGGGGCTCCGTGGTTCGGTCGGGGGGTAACGCCACCCCCGCTTGGGTGACACCCCAGTGCCACTGGGAGCCAGACCCTCTTGGGTCTGAGAGAGAGAGACCGGAGAGAGAGGTTTGGGGTGCGCTGGGCTGCCCGCCCACACTGCAGGATGCCAGCAGGACCCCCGCACCTCCATAGAGCGGCGGTGTCCCCAGGAGCCTCCAGCCCCGAGCCTGGAGGGGCATCCACTGCGGGGGTTGCGCTGCTGCGGGGCTAGCACAAGCGGCACGAGTCCCCTAAATGACCCCCCAGACCTGCTTTAGACCCTCCAGGACCACGAGCACTCCCGAGGCCGGCCGTGATGGCGGCTATAGCGTGGAAGCGGGTCCTGCCCTACACTCAGGAGTGGTGGCCTCTGTCCTGGAGTAGGGACAGTGACAGAGTGGCAGTGGTGACACTGCCACGTGGCCCTGCTGCCATCTAGCGACAGCCAGCCCGGTTCACCGGGGAGGGGGTCAGCCCCACTGGCGCAAGCCGGCGCCTTGCAGCGTGGGGCAGCGATGGGGCAGGACCCCCAAACAGGAGCCAGCACCCCGCCGCGTTTCGGTGCCGCGTTTTCGGCCTCAGCCTACTGCAGCCTGGTATTAGGGGACACCTTTTAGTACCGCAGCCCCCCCGCCATGTCTTGAGGCGAGCGTTTGTGGCTGCTCCCACTACTTTTCCAAATGTTTTCTCGGGCATCCTCCCCCGACACAATGCGCCGCAACCCCCGGCGACAGCCACACCGTGCCGGGGACACACACAGGGCGCAGAACAGATGTGCGAGGCCCGCGCCAGCTGTGCACCACTGTGGCAGATGTGCAGGGCCCGGCACAGATGTGCAACGTCTGCCAGGCACAGGCTGTTCGCACCCTCCCGCGCTGCCCAGGACAGACGGGCGGTATCTGAGGGCCACACGCGCGGTGTCTGGCGCACAGTGCAATCCCGCGCCCGCTCAGCAGGAACACGCCGAGCAGCTCCGCACACCTGCGGGCCCTGCGCACCTGCCCAGGTGCGCCACACCCGCGCCACGCTCTGCACACGTGCGCGCACACACACACGGCCGGGGGGCGTGGCCAACGCGCCGTTTATCAATGAAAACCGCAGCCACGCCCCCTCAGCGGCAGCCAACCCAGCGCAGGCGCGCGCGGGAGGCGCGGCCAGCGCGGGGGGAGTGTCCAATGGGAAGGCGTGGCCCCGTGGCGCATGCGGGGGGCGTGGCCGGAACGAAGGTGTGGTCGGCGATGGGGCGTGGCCCCGCGGGCCCGCCCGCCGCGGCCGCGCGCCGCCGGACTGGGCGCGATGGGCCCGGGCTGGCGGGCGGCCTCGGTGGCGCTGGTGGGTGGCAGCGTGGCGATCTTCGCGGCACTGCGCCGCCTGGCCGTGGCCGTGCCACAGCCCGCCGCCGTAAGGAGCCGTCCCGGCCGCGTCTGGCGCTGGAGGAATCTCCTCGTCTCTTTCGCACACTCCGTGCTGGCCGGGCTATGGGCCCTCTTCAGGTAGGGCAGCGCGGGGAGCGGCGGGCACGGTGCACACGCTGCCAACTGGGCACTCCTGGGGAGGGGGCAGGGGGTAGGGGGTCCCCGTGTTCACCGTCCCGGAGCCTAGGCTGACCCCCTTCCTCCTCTCCTCACTCCCAGCCTCTGGCACTCTCCGGAGCTGCTCTCCGACATCCAGGACGGCTACAGCGTCTCAGGGCACCTGCTGGTCTGCTTTTCCTCAGGTAAGGAGCCAGGCAGGGCAGTGGCCGCAGCCACTCCGCCGGACTTTGCCCACTCCCTGCTCAGCTTTGCCTGGTATGCTGGCTCGGGACGAGCCACTGGCTCAAGGGCTGGGCAGCTCCATGCTTCCTGCCTTAATCACAGCGTGGAGCCCACAGGCTGCCAACCCCCAGGGAATGGCCGTCTCTCCATACCCAGACGGGGTGGAGGTACCTGAAGAACAGTCACACCACCCTTCTCCTCCTCCTCGCTGCTCCTCCTTTCTACAGTGGGTCACAGTGCACAAGCCAGACCTGAATGCTCTCTTTCATCCCACAGGCTACTTCATCCACGATACCCTTGACATCATCTTCAACCATCAGTCCCGCTCATCTTGGGAGTACCTGGTGCACCATGCCATGGTGAGTATGGCCAGCACGGGGGGCTAACACACACCCCAGGGCTCAGCCCACCCAGGTTTCATGGGCAAGCTGGAGCCGTTGTGTCTGCCTCACCCTGGCTGCCAGGTAGGCTCTGCACCAACAAGGCGAGAGCAGGACGCCTGCCAGCATCGGCTCCGAGTGCCTGGAGCCAGACAGGCTGGGAGCTGGGAGGGGGAAGAGCTGGAGGCTCATCCCAGCACAGGGAGGTGTAACTGGTCCTGGGGGATCTGGCTTTCCAGACTGGTTTTCTCTAAGCTCAGGTGCCTGCTGGGACCTCTGGGTGGGGAAAACTGTGTGCTCTCACTGAGGGCAGGGAAGGACTCGCTTTCCCCAGGGCAAGGCGAGCTGACCCTGTTCTCTGTGTGTGTGTGTGTCCCAGGCCATCTCTGCCTTCATCTCGCTCATCATCACAGGCCGCTTCCTGGTGGCAGCGGTGCTGCTGCTGCTGGTGGAGGTGAGCAACATCTTCCTCACGGTGCGCATGCTGCTGAAGATGAGCAACGTGCCTTCCCCGGCGCTCTACGAGGCCAACAAATACATCAACCTGGTGGTGTACTTCGCCTTCCGCCTGGCTCCCCAGGCTTACCTCACCTGCTACTTCCTCCGCCACGTGGAGCTGCAGGGCCAGGGTGCCTTCCTCACTGCCAGCCTCCTGCTGCTCGATGCCATGATCCTCATGTACTTCTCCCGCCTCCTCCGCTCTGATTTTTTCCCCTCCCTGCGCAAGGGCTCTGCAGGGAGAGATGTAGACGGTGAGAAGTTTCTGATAGACTGAAACGTGCGCGCCAAGGGGGACCCGGCCTCCGGCTCCTGGAAGTTTTGGGCTCTCCAAAGCTGCTCTGATGTGCCTTAGGGCTTTCTCCCTGGCCCCAGGCCCTGCCTTCACCCGCTCTGCTGCCTAAAAGCGCTTCCCTGCTGGACCAGCCCGACAGCTTCACCGAGCTGCGGGGATGCTGCTGAAGCCAGAGGCACGGCCGATGGAGAAGCAGCCCAAGCCAGCTTCCCTGCAGGCAGCTGGAGGGCCAGGGGTGGCTGTGCTTTGCAGCTGATGCCTGGAAGGGTTGTGAGGGAGGGGAGGAGTTCCCTCCCGTGGTGATGTTGGGTGTAATGTGCATTAAAATCAGTCTATTTACTGCTGCCGCAGCACACCTGGGCTGGCTCTTCTGTGGGGCAGAGCAGGTCGGAGATTCTCCCTGGGTCAGGGCTGTGGGAAAGGATGTGCCCCGTTCCCAGAGGAGGGCTGGCAGTTCTCAGGGAGGGAGAGGGCACATTTCTGCTGCTGGCTTTGTTCTAGGGACCTTTCAGCCTGCTGGGTCCTGCCAACCCGGTTGAGCCTTGAGCACAACTCTGTTTCTTGTGTGGATGGGTTCCCCTCTTCTTCCTCATTCCTCTGCTCTTCCAGAGACCCAGGGCTGTGCAAGGGACAGTTGAAGGGAACCAGGAGAGGTACTGAGCCTTGTGGCAGTGCCTGACCTGCCTGTCTCCAGCCTGATGGTGAGGAGCCTGGCTGGGCTGTGTGACTCACCCAGCAGCCACGTGAAGTGGAGCTGGCATGGAAAAGCCATGTGAGGCCAAGGGCTCTTCCTGGAAGATTATTGCATGCTTGCATCCCCCTGGAGCAGTCTTCACTGGTGCAGTGCAGCTGCAGCCCTGTGAGCGTGCTGGGCCCTATCCTGCAGCCACAGGACCAGGACGGTTCCAGCAGCTCTCCCAGAGCAGTGAGAGCAGAATGGGGGTTCAGCTCCCTGGGAGAGTGGGGCCAGAACTGGCCCAGCCGGTCCTGCGGAGCACCAGAGAGGCACATCCTGCTGATGCTAACAGCTCCAGGATCAGTGTTAGCAGCAGGGCTCAGAGGCACTCCTGCCCAGCCCCTGCTCCGGGCACGATGTGTCCCACCCACCCCAGCACCTGCCCGGCTCAGGCAGAGACAGAAATTGCAGCTGAAATGAGCCAGTGGTTAAGGGGAGGCAGTGGGGGATCACCTTTCCACCAGAGAGCTGGGAAACACCCCACAGGATGTGGATGGATCCTGGTGGGACTCCCTGGTGTGCACTGACACAGTGCCAGGAAGAGGCTGGCAGCTGGAACAGAGATGTGATAGCTGGGACAGTGTGGGCAGGGATCGATGCCAGCTCCAAACCTGCTCCTTGTCCCTCCTCGCTCAAAGCAGAGCTCAGCAGCCCTGGCAGGGCCCAGCCTTGCTTTCAGCAGCACATCCCAACAGCTATGTGTGCATCTTCCAGCTGCAGCTGAAGCCTTGTGGCCTCTGCAGTTTAAATGACTGCATCTGCAATCACAACTAAGCTCAAACATTAATCTTCCCCTCACCCCTATTGCTGCACATTCCCCCTTGTCTCTCCACTTGAAGCAGACACAGCTCTGTACCAGCAGGTCACAGGCTCAGACCAGTTCACACATCCGCTGTCCTTAAACCAGTGTGGAAGGCCAGGCATGACAAAGCTTCCCAAAGGAGGCAGCTCCCTACTGTTCCCCTCCTGGCTTCCAGCAGGAGCCTCCCCCAGCAGTGCAGCTGTGGATCAGGCAGGCTGGCAGCCAGGAGCAAGAGGCAAGTGAAGTACCAGGGCAGCACCACTGGGCTGAGATGAGCTAAGGCCAGGGCTGACTGCAAGTCATGCTGATGTGGAATCCCTAACAGCCTCTGGCTGCAGCACATCCAGGCTCTCCAGAGCCAATCCTTGCCCAGCACTGACAGCAGCTTTGCTACAAAAGTGGCAACTTCTCCCACATCTTTCTTACTATGTGTAAAACGGTGGCCTGGGGGTCAGGGGACCCTGCTGCTATGCATCCACAGGGAAGAAGCTGGGTTGGTGGTGCCAGGGAAGCAGCACTCCTCCCTCCAGGCAGTTTTTAACCCCTTACAGCAGGCAGGGAGCACCTCCTGCCCACCTCCCCCAAGCCCAAGTGAGGGGTGTCAAGCCAGGGCCACACAGCCCAGCACAAAGCTCCACCTGAATCCTGAGAGCAGCTCCTGCTTTCCATCCCCCACTGTCCTGGGAATCTGCCACCCTCCACAAGAGGCCTGGAGGAACTCAGTGTCCCACCATTCAAGAGCCCAATTACCCCAATCAATATTTGGTCAGGGCTTTCATCATCTTTCTCAGTCAAGTCTAAGTATGTACTTAAGCTCAAGTACCCTGCAGACTTTTCCATAACTCCCCCACTCCCTGCTCACCCAGTGCTCCAGTTCTCCTGACT
Source organism: Molothrus ater (assembly GCF_012460135.2). Classification (NCBI taxonomy): domain Eukaryota; kingdom Metazoa; phylum Chordata; class Aves; order Passeriformes; family Icteridae; genus Molothrus; species Molothrus ater. The sequence continues at coordinate 7,067,017 of NC_050498.2, read as the reverse complement.
CCAAACACTCTAAAATCTGGTTTCACCTAGAGACTTAGAGCCAAACGTTGCAAAGGCAGGAACAGCAGCATTTGGAAACAACCCTGAGGACAGTGAACCCCATGAGGAACAGCAAGAGGGAAACTCACACGCTGCAAGCACATGGAGTGGAGACTGTGCCAGAAAAACCCACAAAGCCTCCACTGCTGGATTAGCAGGAGGGTTCCATGTGAACCTGCAGCATAAGCAGAGAGCTGATACGCTGGGGAAATGGTGTGACAGGTCACCTGTGCCACATCAGAGCCACTGACAGGTTTTTGTTGTGGCCAGCTGTGCTGTGCTCCACAAGGAAGCGACAAAGGACACACAAAACACTGATCACAAACACATCCCAATTACCCTGTGCAAGAAAACACAAGACACAGGAGGCCTGGGGGTAAATGTAGAGATATTTGAGATTTAGGTGTCACCTCATGCTGACAGGATCCCAGACACCTCTGAGTAGGGCAGCAGTGCCCCTGCACAACCCTCTGGTGCAGCAGTCAGCTCTGCCCACCCACTGCCAGGAAGGGAAGGAGGAGCCCCTTTAAAGAAGTGAAGGCCCAGCAGTTTGCTGGGTGCCCTCTCTCTCTCACAGGGGCTGTGCTGTCACAAAACACAAGAGCCCTCAGTGGTGTCACAATGTTTATTAGTCTGTACAGTCCTCGGCAGATGCAGTTTAGATGATTCCAATCTGGAAAGAAGCAAAGGATGTTAAAACAGATGTTATGGTGGCAGAAAGGCAGAGCCTCCACCACAGACATCACTGCATCTCCCCAGGATTCCTGTCCTCCAAGGCTTCCTCCTCCCAGACCTGCCCAAGAGCTCCACACATCCACTTTGTACACTTATCCCACAGTGATCCTTGTGCTGTACATTCCCCTACTCCACTCTGGACCACCTCTGCCTCCTGCCTACCTCAATCACCTTGGGGACTGAACTGACTGAGAACGTGGCTCCTCAGCACTCAGATCCTGTCTGGCTACAGGGCCACACAAGTGCCACCACATGAGTACCTCATGAAGAAGCTCAGGAAGAACAATCAGTGGAGACACGGGACAAGGTGCAAAAAAAGCTTCCAAGTTTCAAAGACATCTCACCTTGTTGGCCACATCCAGTGCATCATAATCAGGAGCCAGTCGGACGTAAGCCTTCTTCTCTCCATCAGGCCTAGAGAGGAACAGGAGGCATCAGGACAGAGACAACTCCTCCCCCTGCTCCACACTCCTGCAACCCCCGTGTGCATCAGTGGTTCCTTTGGAAACATCACATTACTCAGTGAAATTGAAGTTTACATCATTTGCACAGGACTCCCTGGGTGTCAGAAGTGCTCCTTGAAGAGGCAAAGAGCTCCCTGAGGAAACCAACCCTCTGCTCAGCCAACATTTCCCACTTCCACCAAGATGTGCTCAGTCCAAAGCTGCACTTAGCTGTGGAGCTTTGTCCCACATCTGCTGAATCTCACACATGTATTCCCATTTTCTGCTAAAATGAAGCACCTCACACCCACCAGGGACCTGTTCTCCTCCCCATTCTCACCTGATCAACGTGTTGACTTTGGCCACATCGATATCATACAGCTTCTTGACAGCCTGTTTGATCTGGTGCTTGTTTGCCTTGACATCCACGATGAACACCAGAGTGTTGTTATCCTCAATCTTCTTCATCGCTGATTCTGTGGTCAGAGGGAACTTGATAATGGCATAATGGTCCAGCCTGCAAGAGAGGTACTATGATTAACAGACGAGTGGCAGGTGCTCCTCTGAATTTCAGGGGCTTTTTCTGGGGTGCATCAGTCACCTAAGGTTATAATCACAAACTCTCAGGCTTTGGTCGCATAAAATCATCACCTGCATCCCAAACCACCAGGTCCCCACAGCAGCCCATTCACGGGGTTGCTCCCACCTCCCAAACCCCCCAGCAGGGCAGAGCCCCCCCAGCACACGCACTTGTTTCTCCGTGGGGCGCTCTTCCGGGGGTATTTGGGCTGCCTCCGCAGCCGCAGCGTCTTGGGCCTGCGGAATGTGGGTGACGTGCGGATCTTCTTCTTCTTGTGGCTGTGAACCCCCTTCAGGACGGCCTTCTTGGCCTTCAGCGCCTTTGCCTTAGCCTCTGTCTTCGGAGGCACAGCTGTGAGGAGAGCTCAGTCAGCGCCACACGGATCTGCAGGGCCGGGGTGCGCTCCCCGGCCAGGCATGGCTTCCCCGGGTCAGCGAGCAGCACCTCACCCAGCGGCCCGCGCTCCCTCATCCAACCAAGAGAAGCCCCCAAAACGCCCAACTGTGTTAGAAGTCTCCCGTTTCCGTGCGGGAAAAGGCACTTATTCCCTGCCCGCGCAGGATTCCTAGCACCGAGATGGGAACATCCCCCGCCTCCCTCAGACAACCTGGCAGGCCTCTCCCACCACCTCCACGTGCCCGCGCTGAACGCAGCGCTGGAACTCTGCGCCACTCCCCGCTTCGCTCAGCCCGGCTCCCACCCACATACACCAACACCCCGTGGGATCCCACACGCCACCCGGGGACCCCAACGCGGACCCGGCGCCCCGCGCCCTCACCCTCCTTCTTCGCCTTGGGCGCCATCTTGGCCAGGCGGAAGCCGAAAGGGGTCTCCTGCTCCGCGCAGCACGGGCTTATACCCCCAAATCTCGCGGGAGCAAGGGAATCGCCACCACCCCTCCGGCCCAACTCTCACGACATCTTCGGAGCATGCCGGTAGTGGTAGTACTCGCTAACGGACTCCTGCGCGCACGCGCAGCGCTGTCCCGCGCTCCGTAGGGCGTCATGGGAGTTGTAGTCTGGCACGCTGCTGTCCCTCCCCGCCGTCGTGGCGGTGCGGGACCGGGGTGAGCCCCTGGGTGGCGGGGCATTACCGGGGTCCCGCCGCGGTAGTAGCAGCTCAATGGCCCAGTCCCGGAGTAACCGGCGTCCTGGCCCCTCCCACGCCCCCGTTCGGGGGCGTGGGAGGGGCCAGGACGCCGGTTACTCCGGGACTGGGCGTGAAGCACCGAGCACCGCTACCGGCGCTGGGAGGTTGGCGGTAACGGGGACAGCCCGCTTCATTCCCTCGCCGTGGGGACAGGGACGAGGCGGGGAGAGCTTGATCTTGGACTGGGATGAGGAGAGGGGACAGCGGGATCTGTGCACGGCGGACGCGGGACGGGGGGGACACGCGGGGAGCGGTGGGACACGGGGATGGGGCTGGGTGGCACTTGGGGACAGACAGATTGCGGGGCAGGGACAGCCATACCCTGGGGTGGCCGTGGGGACAGCTGGGACACGGGGATGGATGGATGGATCGCGGGGACAGTGGTACCCGGGTGTGCAGGAATGTGAGGGTGGCGGGACACGGGGACAACTGGGACACGGGTGTGGGACAGCCACGCCTGGGGCAGGGGGACAGTGACACCCTGGGGTGGCACACTGGGGATGTGGGGATGGCTGGGACACGGGGACAGCTGTGCCCCAGGGTGTGAGGACAGCCACAGGCAGGGACCTCGAGGTGGCAGAGATGTGGGGACAGCCATCCTTGGTGACGTGGGGAATCAGGACACAGGGACAAGGGAAAAGTGGACACTGTTGGGATAAGGGGACAGCCCCACCTGGGGGCACGGCGACAACCATGATCCACAATGCTGTTCACGGCGACAACTGTGACATGGGGATATGACCACCCCTTGCTGTCTGTGTCCCCAGACCCCACCTGACCCTCATCCCGTCCCCGCTGCCCCGGCCACCCACGGACCATGAACGTGCTGGCCCCGGTCCGCAGGGACAGGGTCATCGCCGACCTGCCCGCGGTGAGCAGGGGGACCCGCCAGCCCGGGGGTGACCCGGCCGAGCCCCGTGCTCACCCCGCTGTCCCTCTTTGTCCCCTCGCAGTGTTTTCGCAAGGAGGCCGCCCTGCACACCCGCCCCGCCTTCCACCCCACGGTGGCCGGCGCCTGCCAGGAGCAGCGGACGGGCACCGTGGGGTCTGTCCCGCGGGGTTTGGGGTCCCCGCTGTCGGGCTGGGGGGATGACAAGGGACCCTCGGTGCCGCCAGCCGCGGGCGGGGGTCCCCGGCGTGGGCGCCGCGTGGCTGCCGGCGCTGCCCGGTGCCGAGCCCTGCGTCACGGCGCTGGAATGCGGAGCGGGGGGGACACGGGGGGAGCGCGGGGCGGGAGCGGGGATCCGGGATGAGCGGCGGGGGGGACACCGGGGATGCGAGATGAACCGCGGAGGGGCCGGGATACGGAGCGGGGGGGACATCGGGGGAGCTCGGGGGTTCGGGATGAACCACGGGGGGGACACCGGGGGACACCGAGGGTACAGCGGGGGAGCTCGGGGGTCCCGGATGAACCGCGGAGAGCCAGGAAGCGGAGCGCTGCGGACACGAGGGGCCGGGCGGGGATGGGATGGGACCAGCCCAAAACCCTCGGGGACAGCCCGGCTGTGCTCCCCACCCTGCTGAGCCTCGCGTCCCCCTCGCTGCAGGTTCAAGATCTCCAAGATTATCGTGGTGGGCGACCTCTCGGTGGGGAAGACGTGCCTGATCAATCGGTAACGGGAGCCCCGGGGAGGCTCGGAGGGGGATGGAGAGGGGGGAAGTGACCCCTCTCCCCCAAAGGGCAACAGCACCTTGGGCTGAGCCCAGCTCTGGTGCTGGGCACTCCCGGGGCGGGGGGCACTGAGTCCCCACGGGGTCAGGGGATGTTGATACCCCCTGCCTCCCCCCCAGGTTTTGCAAGGACACTTTTGATAAGAACTACAAGGCGACCATCGGGGTGGATTTCGAGATGGAGCGGTTTGAGGTGCTGGGGGTGCCCTTCAGCCTGCAGCTGTGAGTAGGTGCCAGTCCCCTCCCCACACACCCCTGCAACCCCCCCTCACCTCCCACACCCCCCCAGGTGGGACACGGCCGGCCAGGAGCGTTTCAAGTGCATCGCCTCCACCTACTACCGGGGAGCACAGGGTGAGCTCCCCCTGCAGCCCAGCTGCCCACCCCACTGTCCCCGTCCCTGTCCCCATCTCACCCTCCTTCCTCCCCAGCCATCGTGATTGTCTTCGATGTCAACGACGTGGGGTCCCTGGAGCACACACGGTAGGTGACACATGGCCCAGAGGAAGGGCCAGGGATGAGAGTGGGGGACAGAGAGGGGCTGTGGGGCTGCTGTGCTGTGTGAGCAGTGCTGGCCACCAGCTAGTGACAGTGGCTCCACAGGCAGTGGCTGGCTGATGCCCTGAAGGAGAACGACCCATCCAACGTGATCCTCTTTCTGGTGGGCTCCAAGAAGGATCTGAGCGTGAGTGTGTCCCCCTCCCTGCGGGCAAACCGTGCCCTGGCTGTCCCTGTCACCCACCCGTGCCCGGCCTGGTTGGCAGACCCCAGCACAGTACAGCCTGATGGAGAAGGATGCTCTCAAGGTGGCCCAGGAGATGCAGGCAGAGTACTGGGCTGTGTCCTCACTCACTGGTGAGTCCCAGCTGGGTGGGAGGCTGCAGACCCCACATCAGCCAGGACGGGGGGCACTCAGGGGGTCTCTTCTTCCCGTGGGGCAGGGGAGAACGTGCGGGATTTCTTCTTCCGAGTGGCGGCGCTGACCTTTGAGAGCAGCGTGCTGGCCGAGCTGGAGCGCGGCAGCGGCGCCCGCAGGATCGGCGACACCGTGCGTGAGTAGCCCCGGCCAGCCCCGCCCGGGTGTCCCCCTTGTCCCCCCACACACACACCCACCCTCCCTCCCTCCTCCCTCCGTCCCTCAGGGATCAGCAGCAAGGAGAGCGACCTGTACCTGTCAACGCCCCGCAAGAAACCCAAGTGCTGCCAGTGAGGGGACAGCCCCAGCCCCCTCCGTGCTCACACCTCTGGACCAAAGAGGGGCGACCCCGGCCGGCCCCGAGGAGACGTCCCTGCCACCCCCAGCCCCTCCCGGCCCCTGGCCTGCCTGGGCACCCCTGGCCTGCCTGGGCACCCCTGGCTGGGGCGGGCAGGAGCACCCATGTGGCTCCTGTAGCTATGCAAACCCAGGTACTGCTCGCAGGGGGAGATGTCCTCAGGCTCCCTTTTATCTTAATAAAATCTTTTTTATGCTTTGTAAGAAAGGCGTGGGGCTGGGGGCTGGGGCTGGCTGTGGGTCTCCCTGTCCCTGGTGCAGCCTCCAGGCTCACAGGCAAGCAGGAGGATGGATGGCTGCCACTGAGGACGAGTTCCTTTTCCACCGAGGAGCATCCCTGTCCTGTAGAGCCAGGGGGGATGTGTCTCTCTCAGGAGGACACACGAGGTGACACTTCCACATCACTCCCAGCCCAACTGGTGCTGGTCGAAGTGGGGCTGCAGGCGGGGGGGGACACAGTGGGAGCACTTGTAGCGCTCCTGGATCCACTTCCCTCCCTCGCTGTTCTCCATGCAGATGGCAGCAACCCCTGTGGGGACACACGAGGGCTCAGCACTGCCCACCACAGCCTGTGGGAGTGGCGGTCCCACTGCACCCATGGGTGCACCCTCTCCTACCTGCCACGACCCCGCCCAGCCGCTCCACCAGCTCAATGGCCGCTCTCATGGTGCCCCCAGTCTCAACCCACTGGTCCACCAGGAGGATGCGCAGACCTGGAGTGGGGAGAGGCTGCGCATGAGTGCCCCGTGCCCACCCTGCAGCCCCCCAGGAGGGCAGCACCCCTGGCTCACCCGGTGAGATGGCGTCGGTGCGGAGCTCCATCAGCTTCTGTCGGCCCGAGTAGTCGCTGTAGGGCTGAGCCTCTGTCTGCACGCACAGGTGCCCGGCTTTGCGGATGGCCAGGAAGCCTTTCCGCAGGGTGGCAGCGGCTGCAGCGCCTGCAGGTGGGCACAGCACTGTCAGGACCCCCAGGACAAGGGACAGAGACCCTGTGCTCGCCTGTGAGCCGTGCCCTGCTCACCCAGGATGAAGCCCATGGCGTCGATGCCGGCCACCATGTCGATGGCATCTCCCTGGAAGGGCTGCAGCAGGTCGGCCAGGCAGTCCTGCAAGCCCTGGGGGGAGAGTGGAGGGGCTGGGTGTGGGCAGCCCACCGTGGGCACCCACAGCTGGGTGCCCCAGCAGCCCCTGGAGGTGCAGCCCACCCCGGGCACTGGGTACTTGCGGGTGGCAGTAGAGCCGGGAGGGGTCCAGCCAGGCATAGTTGGGACCTTTGACGTTGGGGGCCATCAGTGCCAGGTACCAGCCCTTCTCCCGGGTGGCAGGGACGTGGCAGAGGTCCATGCGTGGGGACTGCAGGCGCTGCAAGCACTGAGCACGAAGTGGGGTGAGACTTCCCCACCTCCCCATGGCCTGGTGCCCCCCACCCACACCCACACCCACACGTGGCACCCCAGGGCCCAGGGTTCCCGTTCTGGCTCCATACCTGGTGCTGGTGGCAGGGCTGAGCCGAGCGGGACCGTCACAGGAGCGTCACAGACAGCGACAGCTGAGCGGGGGCAGCCCCTATGGCCCTGGGCCAGCACCCTCAGCCAGCTGGACACTGGGACAGAGCCAGGCAGGAACCCTTCCCATGGGCCACTGATGTCCCCCACTGGCTCTGCTGTCCCAGCCAGGCAGGGCTGTGCTGGGAACCAACGGGGCTGTGGCGCTTGCAGCCCATGTGGGTGTCCCCAGCGCCAGCTGCCTGTGCCAGCGTGGGTGGCACACTGGGGTGGCACCCTGTGATGTCGGGGTCAGCCAGCCAGGGTGATGATCAGGGGTATTTCCTGCAGCTTTCGGTGATCTTGGGCAGCACAGGGATTTTTTGAGGCCACGCACGTCCCCGTTGGGGTGTCCAGGCACTGTCCTGCCCTGCTGAGAACTGGCTGCCACAGCATCCCAGCGAGCCAGGGCTGTGTCCTGACTGCCAATGGGCTCCGGGGGCAGGAGCTGGCCAGGAGGGACAGCCCTGGCAGCGCTCTGGGAATGCCGGTGTGGGCAGCCAGCCCAGCTGGGCACCGGGCTCTGGGCTGTCCTGTGGGAGGCACATCCATGGCATGGGATGTGGGGCCACAGGGAGCGTCCCTGGGATTGGGACATGGGGATGCAGCACGCACTCATGGGATGGGATGTGGAGATGTGGGGAGCACCGCGGGAAGGGGATGCGAGGAGCATCTGTGGGCCGGGATCCGGGGCCGCACAGAGCATCCTCAGGGAGGGATGCAGGGACGCAGGGATGCAGGGACGCAGGGATGCCGGGAGCATCGTTCTCCCGTCGGGGGCCGCTCCGGGGCCGGGGGCTGCGCGGGGGCCGGTGCGTCACGGGGCGGGGGTTTGGGGCCGGCTCGTTACCGGTCCCGGCACATCACCCCACCGGCTGCCACAGCAACGGGGCCGGTCCCACCGGGAGGGGTGACCCCTTCCCCGCGGGCTGCCGGCTCGGGACGTGCGGCGGCTGCGGGAGCGGCGGCAGCACCCCGGCTCTGCGGGACCCTCCGCGCGGTGCCGGGCCGTGCCAAGCCGTGCCGGGCCGCCCCGCGTGGGCGGGCTGCACCGCTCTATAAGGCGGCCCCACGGCGGCGAGCGGCGCGGTGCCATGTGCGCCCCGGGGCTGCTCTGCCGCCTCCTCCTCCTCCTCCTCTTCCTCCTCCTGCTCCTGCTGCCGCCTGCCCCCGGAGCGGCCTCGCCGGGACGGCCCCGCGCCCGCCGCGGGCTCACCTACCCCGGGACGCTGTGGTGCGGTGCGGGCAGCAACGCGGACAGCTACGAGCAGCTGGGTAAGGGCGGCAGGGATGCTGCTACATGTATCTTCCCATCCCATCTCATCCCATCCCTTCTCATCCCATCCCACTCCCTTCCAATTCCATCCCATCCCATCCCATCCCATCCCATCCCCAACCCACTGCTCCATCCCATCCCCAACCCATCGCTATCCCCACCAATCCTAATCCAGTCCACCCCAGTACTGGTCTGGATGGACTGGTCTACTCCAGCCCCTGTTCCCATGCTAGTTCAATCCCTGTCTGTCCCAGTTCAGTCCCCACCCAAGCACCAGCCCAATCCCAGTTCACCTCTGCCTAGTCCCTATCACAATTCTTCCTGGTGCTGCTCCACTCTTGATCCACCCTCTGTCCCCAGCCTACTCTGTGGTCCATCCTGCTGCCATTCCAGTCCCCATCCCAGGGCTTTGTCATCTCTTCCTGTTTTTCTGACCAATATTTTGATCCAAACTTCTTCTGTAGGGCTGACCATTAGGAAAATACCTTCTCACACTCTTCTCCTCTCTTCTGGCCCTACAAAGCCTTCATTATTTAAGATAGGAAATCAGTGAGGAATTGTGCTTTGCAAATTACTTGGCCTAACAAAGAGGTGGATCCTGACATTGCACTCAAGAATTATGGCTGAAACTGAGTGGAAAGGAAGACTCAGTTCACAAGTGCAGATCTTCTTTTGCCAATGGACTACTCACCTTTTATTTATTTCTTAGTATATATTCAAAGCCCATCCCAATACTGCTCCACTCCCTGTTGCTATCCTGATCCCAGCCTAAACCCTCTTGTGGCCCTTTCCAGGACCCCAGTCTCATCCCCAGTGTGGTATTGGCACAGCCCAGTCCCCCTCCCAGTGCCAGCCTTGTCCCCACCCAAGTGCTGATCCAGCTGAACCCATCCACCCTTACCTACCCCAGCATCATTCCATGCATGCATCAGCCCAATCAGTCCTGATCCTAGCCCTGGCCTAGCCCAACCCCAGCCCAATCCAATCCTGATCCTAGCCCTGGCCTAGCCCAACCCCAGCCCTGCCTGCAGCCCCCGTTTCCCTGCAGGGGAGCACCGGGACACGGACCGGTGCTGCCGGGAGCATGACCACTGCCAGCACGTCATCCACCCCTTCACCGCCCGCTACGGCTACCGCAACCTGCGCTGGCACACCATCAGCCACTGCGACTGCGACCTCAGGTGAGCGTCCCCAAAGTGCCCCAGGGCTCCCTGGCATCCCCCCGGGGGGCTGGCAGCCCCCTGAGCCCGCTGTGCCCCGGGCAGGTTGAGGGAGTGCCTGCGGCGGGTGAACGACACGGCCTCGCGCGTGGTGGGCCAGGCCTTCTTCAACGTCATCCAGGTGCCCTGCTTTGAGTTCACCTACAGGGAGGAGTGTGTGGAGCCCTATCTCTATGTCTGGTGAGTGTCCCCCTGCCCTGGGGACCGTCCCCTTGCCCTGTGGGGCTTGTCCCACCCTGTGGTGCCTCCTGGATTTTGGCAGGTGCAAGGCGTACAACACGGTGGCCGTGGCGGTGCCCCGAGAGCCGGTGCTGTATGAATTTGGGGGGGAGCTCATCGACAGGGCAGCCAGGCCCAGGGGAGTCCCCCTGAGCCCCCCATGGGCAAGCACAGGGGGAGGAGGAGCCCTCCCAGTGGATCATCACACAGGGACACCCCCCAAGGCAGGCAAGAAAGAGAGGAAGAGAAAGAAAGATAAGAAGAATAAGGGGAAAGGTCTGAAAAAGAAAGGCTCTTCTGAAAAGAGGGCACGGAGCCATCCTGCTGGCCCTGCTGATCCCTGGGCCCTGCTGCCATCATCCAACACCATCCTGAGTGATGCCCCAGCACGGGAGGGAGTGGGCAGGCAGCCAGTGCCAGCCACTCCCTCCCCGGTCTCCACCACCAGCGGGAAGAGGAGGAGGAAGGAGAGGAACAGAAAGAAGAGGCTGAAAAGTAAAACTGAGGCTGAGCCCGCACAAGAGCTGCAGCTCTGAGTCCTCCCTGAGCCCTGCATGGGTCCTGGCTGTGAAATAAATTTACATCTGCTTGAGCATCCTTGGTTTTGTCTCTGGGGGAAAGGATGGCACCAGGGGCAGCATCCAGGGGAAATCCCGGGGCTGATCCTGTGGAACACCTAGAGCTGGGTGGTATCCAGGGCTTTGAGCTGTTCCTCACTGCTGAAGGAGGTCCATGTCATTGTCCTGGCACTGGGGACAGAGCTGGGTGGTATCCAGGGGTTTGAGCTGTTCCTCACTGTTCCTCTCAGCTCATGTCATTGTCCTGGCACTGGGGACACAGCTCTTGGCCACGTGCTGGCAGCAGGGCTGAGCCCCAGTTTCAGCTCCCCTGCTAGGGGGTTAAATTCCAGCTCCCCAGGCATCTCATTTTCTCTGGGAGTTCTCTGAATTGCACTACCCAAGCTCTCTCATGCTCTTAATGCCTTGCCTTTCCCATGCTCCCACACCAGCATCAACTCCTTCTCCCTTCCTTGGGGAGGAACAGGGGCTTGGCCCTCCCTGAAGGCTCCTCAAATGCCTGCAGAGCTCCTTAGAGTGGGACAACAGACACTTTTCCAGCCCTGGGACAAAGGCAGACGCTGCCTGGGAAGAGCTGGGGCACAGAGAGCGGCCTGTGTCCCTTCCTGGTGGGTGGGGACCCTGTCTGGGCCCCTGTAGCCAGGAGCAGGGAATAGGGCATGGCCACCAACTCCTCCAAAGTGCTTCCAAGGGTGGAGTATGGCTCAGCCCAGTGTCCTGGTGAGGTGGTGGAAAGATTTTCCTGCACCAGCACCAAATACCAAGCTTGGAAAGAGCTGGAGCGCCAGGAGCCAAGCAGACAGCAAAGCCCACGCTGAGGAGCGTGCAGTGCAATCCCAAATCCCTGAAATAAGCGGATCACACGAGGCCAGGGGGGAATTCCAAGGGTGGAGGAAGGCATTGCTTCCTCTCTGGCTGCAAAGCCCCTGTGGCAGCCACAGCATCCCGGCAGGAAGCACGGACAGGGGGCACGCGGAGCAGCTTCCCAAAAGTAGAACTTTTATTGACAGCAAGGGAAAACTAAAAACAAAAACAGCCAGAAAGGAGGCAACAACACACAACTAGCCTCCTCTTTCAGGTCCAACCAGTAAGGAGCTGCTCCCAGTCAAATTCCTATCGTACAGTCTCATGAAATAAGAAAATAGCGCCAGGTTCAGCCACCTGTGACTTCGGAGCCGTGGGCCCCAGCCCACGGCTCTCCCCACTGGCCTGGGTGGCTTTGGGAGGAACAGGACCCTGTCAGCCCCTCAGCACTGCAGAGGGGATGGCATTGAAGCCAGGACCTGCATTTCTCTGTGCAAAGAGCTTTGCTTTGTCTCCCGGGTCGCTGCCATTCTTCAGGAGCATTTACATGCAAAGAAGAGCTTTGTTTCCTAAGATCTGCTGTTCCTGCTCATTTCCTAGCAAAGGAGGCTGACCAGGAGCACTGGGAAGGAACAAAGACTCTGCTTCCATAGAAAATCCCTACTAACAAAGCAGGAGAGGGGAGAGTGTGTGCAGCAGGAACTTTCCCTCTCAGAAATGTCTCTCCTCTGTGGGCAATCCCACACTGGGCTGCTTCTTTATTCAATTTATCCCTCTCCCAGTGTCTCTCCCTATCCCACAGCCACAGGGAGTTGCCCCCGATGTCAGTGTGATGTCTCCATGTGGTGCATCCATAACAGAACCTTATTTGTTAACAACAGAAATCAGCTTCTCTGCGAAACTTGCAGCACACAGAGGGCAACACCAAGCAACAAAGGCAGGAGGAGCATCGACTTCCACCAAGCAACTCTGCTCTGAGCAAATCCTAAGGGAAGGGCAGGGTGCAGGCAGAAAACCTCTGAGCTAGCATTCAGTAAAAACTCTATTTATTCACCCCTCTTGGTTACAGCTGGGCAGGGGAAGGGGTACAGAGGAGGAGGCCATGCACTCCGGGCTGCTCCGTGCTGCTTTATCCCACATGTCTGTCTGGGGAAGCTGCCGCGGGCTGGCGCTTTATTTCGCAGTCTGATTAAAAAAACATAATCAAAACTAAATAAATATTGTTCCAAAAGAAGCCAAAGAGGAGAGAGCAAGCCTTTGGTACAACAGCTGCATCTCCAGCAAGACCCCGAGCTGCTGTGCTGGACCCCTCCAGACAGAGCTGGGGTTGGCACAGGCTCTGCTGAGCCCGTCACGCATGAAACACATGGAGCAAACAACAACAGGAACTTTGTGAGAACTCTGGTTCGTTTGTCACAACCCCCACGACTTTGCTTTGTGGTCTCGGGAGGAGGGGAGGTGACAGTCAGGGTTTGGGAGAATCCAAAGGAAACAGGCTCACTCCAGGGCAATGCACTTTCAGCTCCATTTGCTTCCCAGTCTTTGGGGTGAAAGCAGAGTGCTGTGCATGTACAAGGACAGACTCCTTTGACCTCATGTTTGCTTTGCTAAGTTCCCAAAGGTGCCTCAAAACCGGAGCCTAGGACGCAGAGGCCGATGCAGTGTTCCTTTCTATGATATATTTTTCTTATATATAGTATATATTTTTAAACCAGCCCTGCCAAGTCTATTCTCTCGCTCAGGTGCACATCACCAAGAGTCATTTCCCACCATCCCACGACGTATAAAACAGGAGTTATGTGTCTAAGGGGAAGTCGCTTCCTATTGTTCCCTCTCCTTCCCCCTTGCTGGGAGAGAAGGGAGTGGAGGTGTCGGGTGTCAGGTCCTATCGATCCATCTCATCCAGGAGAGGCGTGGCGTCCCCGGCGATGGACATGGGCGTGCTCTCGATCATGGGGCTGGGAGAGGGCCGAGGGGTCAACCTCTGCTTCTGTTTCCTCCGCTCAGCCTCCTTCTCCTGCAGCCACTGCTCGGCCATCTTGCCCCAGTCGATGGCAGCATGGGTGTTGGTCCTGCAAGGACACGGGGACAACGTGAGAAGTGACAAGGAAACTTCCCCGCCCTCCCTCCCTGCCCGTGGGGAAATAACCCCATCACGCTGCTTCCAAAAAAACCAAGAACAGCAATGGAGACAGGACAGGGATAGGAGCACTCAGAGCTACTCACTTTGGCTGCTGCCTCTGCCTGGAGCTGGATGAGGGCTGTGACTGGGACTGGGTGGACTGGGGTGTGGTGTTGGCCTGCAGCTGGTACTGGGGTGTGGTGATGGGCTGGCTGGGAGTAGTGTAGGAGTAGCTGGGGGTCATCAGAGGGGTGGCCACTGGCTGCTGTGCTGGAGTTGTGAACACCTGTGGAGAGGGAGTAGAGGCTGTCAGGGGACAGAGGGTGGACCTTGCCAGGCTGGGGGGGTTCTGCACTGCCCTGCTCGCCCAGGAGGGTGCCCACCCTCACTCTGCATGCCCCCAGCCCTGCTGAGCACAGCACATTTGCTCCCCTGAGAGCTGGGCCAGCACAGCCTGCCCTCCTTGCTCAGCCCAAGGGGAGATGCTGGAGCCAAGCAAAGGCAAGGGACACCACAAACACTTGGGGCAAGCCAGCAGCAATGACATCCTGCAGCAGGCACAAAGAACAGATAAATTCTTCCTCTGCAGGCTGCAGAGAAAGTGCAGCAGCTCCTAGGATGGCTCCCTCCCACAACCCAAGCCAGCTGGCTTCTTGTCCCATGAAGAACTTAGTGCCTTTGCCTCCCGGTGTTCACCTCCCTTTTTTTTCAGATGTCTTGATGATTAATACATCGAGTTTATCCACAGTCCCTGCCTATCCTCAGCTCAGCACTTACTGTGCCAAACTTCCTGAAAGCCTCCCAAGGAGGATCACTCCTCCCTGCAAGCCTTGTCTTGCAGCATCTCTTCTTAGGGTGCAACAGCTGGGTGTGCTTTTTGCACCCTGGGTGTGTTTTTTGCACCCAGGCTCCTCAGTCCTTCTGCAGCTGGAATTTGCCTTGGTGCCAGCTGGGAGCTTGCAGAGTGGGCTGGGAGCAGGCACACATCAAGAAAGGCTTCACCATGAGCCAAAACTGTCCAATTCCATCTTACTCCCTGCAAAGCCCCTGGGTGTTGGGTCAGGCTGAGGTGTTCCCCCTGGTGCAGCTCAGAGATTAGTGCTGAGCTGAAAAGCCCTGCAAACTCAGCGCATACCTTCCCAGCTAATCTCCTCCACTGGCAGCTCACGTTGCCAATTCAGGGGCACAATCAGAAGGTTGTGTGCCCTCACTGCTGGATCCCCCCTCTCCACCCTGCCACATTCCTTGGGGTCCAGAGCAGTTTGCTCCTTGCTCCAACTCTCCCCGGAGCAGGGCTGTGTTACGCGCCTCATTTCTCCAGTCACGGGAGGCAAAAGGAAACCTGGTTCAAGAATCCAGCCTGTGCAGCACCACAGGGACAAAACCAGGACTGAGGGACCCCAGGCAGTGAGGGATTCCTTGGGCTCCCAGTGGTTTTAGCAGCAAGGAGAAGCCAGCAGAAATTGAAGTGACACGTACGTGATACGCGCTGCTGCCGCCTCCGCTGCCTCCGTAGCCGTACTGGCTGGAGCCCCACTGTGCTGGGGTGGCATTTGGGTTCTGTCCCTGGCCTGTCACAGCAGCAATGGCACTGAACATCTGGGAGGTCATGTTCTGTGGCAGAGCATTCACTGCACGTGTCAGGTCTGCAAGGGAGACACGCTGCATTAGGAAAAGTGGAGCCTGGAGGAGCAGCTCACATCCCAATCCCAACTGGGAATGGCTTGCACTGACCTGCCAGGTTGATGTTAGCTGGAGTAGCATTAATGGAGGCTGGAGTCCTGGTCCGACTGCTGCTGCTGGGGGTGATACCTGTGTAAAATACCAAGAGGTTGATTAATTCTCCTGGAGGAGCAGCCATTGGTCTGAAATTCAGGATTGGAAGTTGTTCTGGCACGATGGTTTGCTACCAGGGAATGGTGTGTGCTGGATTGTATGGTGGGGGAGACAAAGGAGAGGAAAGGGACTGGTCCTGACTTTGCTGCACAGCCCACTTGATGAAAGATTAACTATCAGGAGAGCTCTCAGTGGGTTGGTGCATGGAGCCAAACATTTCAAGCATTGCTCAGAAACTTCCCACACACAGAAAAACCCTAGGACACATTTCTGGGACAAGGGAAATGGAACTGTCCTTTAATAACTGTCCCTGCTATTGTCTGACAAATGAACGGCTGAGGCACTGAAGTTTTAAGCTGCTCACCTGGAACAGGGTCCTGATAATGATCCTTAAACCATCGGAAAAGTCCATTCACAGTAGGGAAGACTTGGCCCCGGTAGCGGAATCCCTCTGGAGTCACTGTCACATACTCTATCCTGGGAGAGCAGGGACAGTGTGAGACATCATGTGCCAGCCACTCACAGCCAGGTCACACTCAGAACAGGCATGGACTACAACCACAGCCTGATAATGAACAGATAGATCCACCTAAGGTACTTTATCTTCAAACAATTGCTTCAAACTACCCTGCCTTTCCATGAAAAAATCTGCTTTTCCATGAAAAACCCATCCCTCCCTGCCTACGCTCCCACAACACCCACAGCACAGGGCAGTGCTGCTCGTGGCAGCCAGATGGTTAAGAAACATGGGAGTCTCCTGGGTGAGATTTACTGCTAGAATTGGGTCCTCCACTGTCAGGAGGCCAAATCCTGGCAAAGAGGAGGCGTGATTTACAGGGATTTTGACAGAGCTGGAAGAAAAACTGGCAGCAGTCAGCTGAGGTTTGATACTGGGAGTACTCAGTGCAGATGCTGGGCTTGCCTCTCACTTACCTTGGTTTGCCTCGAGGCTGATATCCCAAGAGGAATTTACCAGGTAGGTCTTTACAGGCACTAATAAAGTATGGAATAAATGTTGGCTTCTCTTTCTTGGTCTTTATCAGCAGCTCTTCCAGCTTCTAATTAGAGAGAAAAAGAAGATAAATGCTCCAGGGGAGCCCACATTTTCAGCAGCACACAGAGCCCATGGATATCCTCCTAAGCAGTTACCACATCCTGGGATTGTCTCACCTTCTTGTCTCCACCATTGCAGTCCTGATAGTATTTGTGGTTCAACAGGTCTCTGGCAAAAGAAGCCATTGGCTGGACATAACGAGCAACAATTTCATCCAGGTCTTCAAACTCCTTTGAACAAACACATATAAAGAGGTATTTAGGGTGTATTTGGTCATACACTCTGCACAGCAAGGCTTGAGGGGAAAAAAAAAAAGACAAATATTGTCTAAGGATCCAGAGAATGTACTGGAAGAGTGTGAAAAGACAAGAGTGTGAAAGCAGCTACAAGGACAGAAGGGCTGTGTCATCTTGTAAAATACATCATTCCCTTTCCCAGGCATGCTCTGCAGGGCTTTACCTCTGTGTTGATCCAGAGCATGGAGCCCAGGCTGAAGGCATTCTCCTTGCCCTCCTCCCGGACATCCACGTGCTGGTAGATGCCATCGTTGACCTTCCAGGTGACAGTCAGGTGGTTCTCCCCTTTGCTGCTCGGCCGGATGATCACATCCCCTTGGTCCATGGTCTCCATCATCTTCTCTGCTTGCTTGAAGCTGATGTTGTGGAATGATGGGTGAGCAATTACCCTCTTGATGTACGCTGGGGAACAAAGGGAATGTTCAGCCTTCCAAGAGGAACTGCTTTCATGCAACTGTACCTAATTGTGCTGATTGTCCTGGAGCAGCCTGGGGAGGCTGGAATTACAAGGGAGAGAGAAATGAAGAGAACTCACTTGTCCTCTGCTGCTTTCTTTTCATGTCTTCTTCCTGTTTGTGGTCTGCTGCCTCAGAGTCGAAGTCGTAGTAGGTGTCTTTGGGCAGTTTCCACTCGTTGTTCTTGTCCATCAGGTCTGAGGTCCTGCAGGTCAGGTCTGCACTGAACTTCTCGATGTCAATCTTCATGATGCGGCAGTGGACGGTCATTCCCACCTGCAGAGGAGGTGCAGCCAAGGTGAGCGGCAGGTTTGGCTGATACACCAGAATCCCTGTGCTACAGAACAATCCATGTGGGATCCTGCTGGCACTGAGGAGGTACAAATCACCTCAGCTATTTCAGACTGATACAACCTTTAAAAGTGATCTTTCTACACAAACTGGAAGTCAACTGATCCCAAAAATTACCAGAATCAAAAGAGACTGAGGGGGAAAATGGGCAGTTCTCCACACTGGTCACATCCAGAGAACTGCACATCTGGAGGGTCAGGACCTTTTCTATTTGAAATATCTTTCACAATGGGAGTAGCAAAACTGGACTTCAAGATGTGCAAGAAAGCAGTTATATGTATTCAGAAGCAGACACCCAAAGGACTGCTCTAATAAAATGTGAGGCAGAAAATCCCCCCACAAAAACTGCAATGTCTTAGCTCAGTTAACCATAATGAAGTTAATTAATAATTCTTTAAAGAAATGCTGAGACCTCTGAGCTTACAGGATTATCCATCACCTGCATGGCCTGCTGGGGACCCCAAAAGACAGCAAAGATGTTAAACCACTATTTTATTATGTGATAAAAAGGTGTTGTTCCATTTCTTTAAGAACTCTGTCCTGAGCAGGACCAGTAACTCTGATGACCTCCACAAATTAATGGAGAGGGAAGAAAAAGCTATAAGAAGGAAAATGACCTTTGCCTGTCCAAAAGCAGTTCTGTGAACTCTTTAGAAAGCCAGAAACAAAGGGCAGCTCTGCATTAGAAAGCCTTCTGGTCTCCTAAACCCAGACTCCAGCCAGACAACAATAAATCCTCCTGCAGCACAATGTGTTAACTGATTAACAGGGTCCCACCAGCTGCCAAGGGAGATTTGCACTGTGGGACAAGGACACTAACCAGAACCTGAACTTCCTGCTGATTTAAAGTCCTTACATGAAAATAAGGTCAGAAAAGTCATTTAAGAACAGTGTTATTAACCAAACTCTGAAGAGAGAACTCAGGTTCTTCCAGCTCTCGCTGGGAGTGTGAAAATCCACTGCTTTCATACCTTCACCCTTTCTTCTGGCCTCTTGACCACCTTGTCACTAAGAAATTTTGTTGGGATGAAGCCAGCAACACCATTATCCAGACGTGTCTTCACTCCAATGGCCTGACCTGGGCAGGAACCGCTGTCAAAATGGTTCCAAACCTTGAGCAAGGCAAAAGCAAATAAATCATTCAGCATGGAAACAAAATAGCCCCAGCAGCTCATACTCAAAACAAGTCCAAAAGCTGTGTCAGCAAAGTGGTGCAGCCAGCAGAGACTTGTGGAAGGGCAGGGGACAGAAGACTTCAACAAATGCTACCCAGTAATGCAATCTTCCTCCTCCGGTTCTGCTCAGCTTATGGGACATTGCAACCAGGAAGGTCAGAACATTTTTAGACCCTGAACAGCAGCCTGTAGCCAGGGCTGGTCTCTAATGAACACTATAGGGGTTTAAAGTCATGGATTACCCAGCCTGGAATTCACAGTGTTTAGAAGGGACCTAAAGTACAGCTGCATTAAGCAGCAGGTGGTCCAGATAAGTTCTTAAAATTGAGAAGGTGGCAGAGCCTTCTGTTCTCAGTGTCACAGGCAATTTCTCTGCATACATAAAACACAATCCCAGACCACAAACAAGAACGCTTTATGTGTCTGCAAAGAACTGGTCAGCTTAGCCCCAGGTCCATTTCACTCTAAAAGCCATAATGCAGCCATAAAAGACCTGTCAAATCTATACTGAAGCAATTAGTCAGAAGTGCAACAGATTTTATTTACAGCCAAAAGCCACATCAGGTTGGGATCCTGGGGCACTGCAGACACAATCTTGGCTCTGATTCCTTGTCTCCCAAAAACCCTACACAACACTTCTGCTGATAGCAGCCCCCTGAGAAAGGCAGGAGAAGCAGCCCCACCTCACTGAGCTCTGGGAAGTTGTCCTGCTGGCAGAAGGGGCACTGCCAAAGGCCAGTTTCATCATTCCGTATCGCCTGGTCGTAGCTCTCTCCCTGTGGGCGCCTGTGGGCAATCCCAGTCACATTGCAGATGATCATTTTACCTGTGGGGTGATGGGAGAGGGGAAGGAAAGAATGAAAACCTGCAGAGCTGGGCAGTTCCCTCCATCTAAGGTTGTTATTCATGCATGAAGGTGTTAGGAGGTCACACAAGTACTTGAAAAGCTGCTTCACACTCCACCACAGCACTGTCCCAGCATCACGCTTGTCACAGACATGTTTTATGAAAAATAATTTCCTTAGGATTTTTTCTCCTGAGAAGCTGAGAGGCCTCAGGAACAAAATGTAAACAATGGTTACCTGCTGCTGTGGAATGCAACAGGTGCATCTGTGATTGGTCTCATGTGGTTGTTTCTAATTAATGGCCAATCACAGTCCAGCTGTCTGGACTGTCTCGGTCAGTCACAAGCCTTTGCTATCATTCTTTTTCTATTCTTAGCTAGTCTTCTGATGAAATCCTTTCTTCTATTCTTTTAGTATAGTTTTAATATAATATATATCCTAAAATAATAAATCAAGCCTTCTGAAACATGGAGTCAACATTCTCATCTCTTCCCTCATCCTAAGACCCCTGCGAACACCATCACACACACTCACTAAGATCCCTTTGCCCCACCTTCACACATCCTGTGTCAACTCAGGAGGACAGAAAGCAGGGATGTGAACAGGGATGTACCTATGTAAAATGTCTCTGGAGTTTCTTTGGTCAGCATATTGAAGACCTCCTCTGTGTTGGGAGAACGGTACGGGGTTCTCAGGTCCTTGTATCTGCAGCTTAGCTCAGCTCGAATGTCATACAAAGTGATGTGCTTGTCACCATAGCCCTGTGTGGGATTCAGAGGTTATAAAGGCATGAGCAGCAGGAAGAAGGTCAGTAGGGAATCCAGTGTAAGTTTTGGAAGAACACAAGCAAATTATGAAATAGCAAATTTAAAAAAGGGAAGTGCAGCAGGTACTAACAAATGGTGAAACTCGGTCACAGGATGTTGAGGAGGTCAAAAGGACAAACATATTTAGAAGAAACTTCAGGGAGAAGAGCTTAAATGGTTAATTACTGTTCCCTGCCCCAAGTGTACTTTCTGCAAGCATTTACTGCATGCCATTGTCAGACGCTGACTGCTCATTGTGGCCATTTATACATTTTACGACAGCACAGCTAATGCCCAGCTCCCAAAAAGGATAAAGCTATAAAACATGAGAATCTCAGCTGGGCAGCAGAGCTTCTCCTCTGTTTCTCAGCACCAGGAACCCCCAGTGCACCTGTCTTTCCAGTTCTTCAGCAAAGGCATCGAGATCCAGGTCCTTCAGGCGCTCGGGGTTTTCCAGGATCTCCTCCAGAGCTCCTGCAGGATTTGCATCCTCAGCTGACTCATCATATTCCAGGGCATCCACTGCCATTTTCCTGGCCCATTCATAGGTTTCAGGATGGACCCTAGAGCCATCTAAGACTTCAATGTAGGAATCAGTGCTGAAACAAAACCAATGTTCAGATCAGGGCTCTGAGCTGTTCCTGCAGCTCAGTGATCAAGCACATTGTTGAGCAGCACTGCTGCCCTCCATGGAACAAAGCACTCCAAAAAGGACACTGAATTATTCATTGCTAAACCAACAGGAGCCAAGGCAAGACCTGGCAAACTCCAGTCTGCAGTTCCAAAGACCATCCAGGTATTTTGGATGCTGGGTGGATTTGATCCCTGCACACTACAGCTGCTCTGTGAACACAGAGCTCTCCGAGTTCCTCTCCTCACACAGATTCAGTGTTGCCAATGAGCTGCTTGGATGGGCTACACTGTTCCCCCAGCAGCTCTGGGATTTGTATCCTGCAAGAATCAAGGGATCTAGCAGGGTTGGATCATTCAGTGTAGGGATTCATCCCGGTGTTCTTTCTCACATTGCTTTTCAAAGGCAAAAAAACCTGGAGAAAGCATGTTTCTAGTCAGAAACAAGGTTACAGCTGTCCTCAAAACACCTCTTGTGCAGTTACCAGTAACTTAATGCTCTATAAACTTCCCAGTACTACTATTGGTTTAAGAGGAAGACAAATTGCTGAGTTATTTCTCAAGTGTTTGAAACTTTAGAAAAATAAAATACTCTGGAAGGACCAGGCAGAAATTAAGCTGAAGTGCCCATGGGTTACTGATGACTCCATGACAACTATTTTAGGGAACAATTGGTTTTAGTTTAGTTCCTCTTGACCACAAAGAGTCCTTCACACCAGAACAAACCATATAATTAATTTTCTGCAGTTCACACTGCTGCTGTGCAAGTTTAGCTGCCTGTAAGAATCAGATTAATAACCAGCAATACCTGAACTTGGCCTAAAATCAGAGGGGCCACACAGAAACTCTGGGGAACACTGACTCAGGGAAGGTCACTGTGTCACCCTGTCACTCACACTGACCTCCCAGGACATCAAATACAACCCAATACCCACCTATCACCCAGTGATGCTGTGTCAATTTTGATGAAGCCAGCACAGTTGATAAACACTTTGGGTCCCATGTGACACATCGTAACCAGCTGGGTCCTGTTCTCCAGACGGGTGTTGTTTTGCTTTAAGATCTGCAGAGAGAGGCAAGAATAAAAACCTTGAGAGAGGCAAGAGTATAAACCCTGCTATTCAAACACAATATTGCCCAGAGGTTGTGGACTTCCTATCCCTGGAATTGTTCAAGGCCAGGCTGGATGGGGCTCTGAGTAACCTGCTTTAGTGGAAGATGTCTGCGGCCATGGCCAGGGGTTGGAATTAGATGATCTTTAAGATCCCTTTCAACCCAAATTGTTTTTGTCTGGGAAAAAAAGCAGAGGATTCACACTGCAGTGTTTAAAGCATCTGACACACGCCCATCACAGCTCTTAAGCTGTTGCTCCCTGCCAGTGTCTCAACATTGTGTGAGAGATGATGATTCCACATCATCAAGGCTCCAACTCTCACGAAAAGCTTTGGCTTCTTGCCTCGTGTTTTCTACACTGTGGAGGTGTCTTGACACTCTGACAGCACATCCATTCCTGTGGGTTTGGGAGCTGGCTGGGATTGATGGATATGCTGAGCTGTTTGTGTTTCTCAAGGACACAAGTCCACATGTAGCTTCGGGGCAAGGCACGGTGAGGTAAAAACACATCAACAGAGCTGTCAGCTGGTGATGTGCTGCTTTTGCAGGCAGGCCCAGAAGCCTCCATACCTTCAGCAGGTGAGTGCCTTTGCGTGGTCCCAGGCCACACACGTACTGCAGCAGAGCCTGGCTGTGGGGGTGAGCAATGGCCCTGTTCACATCCACCCCCACCTCGTTCACACGGTTGATGAATTCGCAGTAGAGCGCGTTCAGCAGCTCCTCCTTCACCACGTGCTCCTGGCAGAGAGAAGAGGTGTTAGCCCTGGAAAAGATGGGTCTGTGCAACCCTCTGCCACGAGCCAAACACAACACACTGGCACCCAGGAGCTGTGTTGCACCTCAGCTACCCCTGAGAACAGCCTAAAGGCTTATGAGAAAGAAGCAAAAAAAAAAAAAAGGAAGGTACTATGTAGCCTGAATATGGCACAGAACAGGCAGAACTTGCACAAGTTTAACCTGGAAACCTTTTCTTTGAAAGCAAACCCTCACAGGCTGCTTTCTCTTGCAGAGAAGGATCTTTCTTGCCCAAGGAAAAATTTACCTGCAGAGGGTGGAGTTTCAGGCAGAGAATATCCTCATCAGAGCTGCAGACCTGGGCAAACTCAATGAGGGGGTCCTGGATGCGGCGAGCGAGGGACACAGCCTGGCGCAGCAGAGGGGGGTAATCCCGGAATTCATTCTGCAACAGGACACAGAACCAGGGAAAAACCCTCGTGGTGCTTTCACACTTTGTGCCACAAGCAGCAAAGACACTTCAGACAGGGACTGCAGCAAGGAAGCACTTGGTGCTCACGGCAAAAAAAGCTGAGGTCAAAGGGTCCCAGGAGCTCTTATGCAATTAGTAATGGAACAATCTCACTAATTTCCAACTACATCAATATCCACTTTGTGCATCTGCTGGTGCTGATCTCTTCAGGGAAGCCTAAGATGTTTTGCCTTGATCCAAAGATCAGTACGTGACTGTCCAGATGGATCATACGAGACAGAGGATGATGTAAGGCTAGCACAACAAATGGAGGATGACACAGCATGAATGAGCAACAGACTAAGGGAGGGACTAAGGGAGTAGCAGAAGGTTCACCTCAGACTTCTTGCTGTTCATGTAGAGGATGGCCAGTTCATTGTCCACCAGCTCCACTCCAATTGAGGACAGCTGCTGCCCTTGGTCCAGCTCATGAACAATTCTCTTTACATCCTCCATCAGCATCTGAGCATCCCTAGGGAGACACAACCAAGAGAACTGAGGTGAGAGCATAGAGCTGGGTCCTGGAAACAGTGAAATATAAACAGGCACAAGGGAAGGACTGCAAAGAGACTGGCAAGTGGAAGCAGCACAAAGACTGACCTGTTCTCGCCTGCAATTGTCACCACGTGAGGCTTCTTGTTCAGGAGGAATTTTTTCAATGTTTCAATATCCTGGGCCTGGAAAGGAAAGTAGAAAATCAGAGCAGAACAGCTAGAGGGTTTCTGTTCTGGGCTACCTACATTCCTCTTAGTGACAGCTGCACCAAGGCTCACCTTTTTTTCCCTCTCCTCCTCACGCCAGGCATTCCTTCTTTTGTGAAATGTGGCAGTCGGAGGAAATCTGTGACCTCACCCTCTCCGTTAACGAGGGCACAAAACACAGGGTGGTCCCTGTCAAACAGAGATCACTCAGACATGGAAGACTGCTGAAGCTGGACATGCATCCAGACACCATTCCCTCCCTCCTACCTGGCTGATGAAAAGGCAATGCCCAGCACCCGGATCCCCTTCCCTTGGTTCTCATCCATGAAATCATCGTCTTCCTCCACCTGCTGATCTGGCCTGTATGCAGCAACCTTCAGCCAGTTGTACAGTTTGCGGCTGCAAGCCTGGGAGAGCAGAGAAAGGACAAAGAGGAGTGAGAAAATCCACTGCAGGGGCCTGGCCTAACCCTCCTCTGGAAGAGAGGTTGAACCCAATTCAACCCCTGCCTCTTTCTCCTCCCCAAGAACTTGTGTATGAGCTGTCAGCAGCTATCCCCAGAACACTGCAGGGCTGCCAGTGTTTGTAAGCCCAGCTCTGCCTCATCTCACCTTGAGGACATACTCCTTGGCCTCCACTAAGAGCTTGTTCTTTAATTCTTTGGCCATCTGCACGTAGAGGAACTGGTTGAGGGAGCGCTCGATGGCCATGGTGCGCTGCCGGTTCCACTCCTGCACCTGGTGACTGAACTCGTCCCGGTAATAGAACTGCTTGATTTCCTCAAAGTACGTCTGGTCACTGCCATAACTGCAGGAAAGGAGAAGAGGAGATACAGAAAGGCTCCAGACACCTGCATGGCAGATTCAGATTCAGGTAGCTGCTTGGAAAAATTAGGGAAGAGCCAACCCTCCCATCCAATGCTGCTTTAGCTGCTGAAGTGTTGTTGTAGAGAGATCACAGCCATACTACACAGTGTGGCCACTCAGATGTGCAGGGAAGGAACTAAGTTGGCTGGGAAACAAGCATCATCTACAAAAATCCCAAGGTTTCAGAGTTTGCTTTCAAGTGAGTAAGACACATGTTTGCTAAAGTTCCCAACAAGGTGGTGAAAAAAGCAAGACCCTGAGAGGCTGCTTGACTTTGAGGTGCAGGAAACTACCAGGCCATAACTTTCAGGTTACAGAGGTGCTCAAAAAGCACTGCATGAATGAGCTCTACCAAGCCAGGGATGGCACAGCCAGTGGGAACTCACCCCTCTACTCCTTTCATGTCAATGCTGATATCTATGGTGAGCAGTGCCTCATCCTCTGCCAGGCTCATTTTCAGGAACTGGTCATCTCTCAGCTCCTTCACAGGCTTGTTCTTCATGTATTTAAAGGAATAGGCATAGTGGGCTTCATCAATATCCTGGGAAAGAGGAGAGACAGTCAGCATGCACACAGGGCATTCATGAAGAAAGATCCTTCTGTATGCCACAGCAGACAATGGTTTTTATTCAATACCCCCTCAGCCCTATGCCTGCCAGTCTACATTTCCTGCCCCAGCAGGACACAGTGAAATTGCTTCCCAGTCCCAGAGAAACAGAGACTGTTTCAATAATTGAAGGCAACATCTCATCTGGTAAAATGCTGAGACTAAAAATGCAGCACACTGCTGAGCTGGGCTCTGCAACAGCCCAGCTCAGTGCTGCTCTGAGATTTATTCAGAGTTGCCACTGACATGGGAGAACAAGCATTTGTATGTTATTTAGATCCTTCCCTGAACTGACCCACAGAGTCAGAGCTCCCTTCCTTACCTTCTTCCCCTTTTTGGTTGGTGTAATGTTGATTTTAGCTCGTTCTTGGAAAGTCTGCCTCAGGACCTGTCTGACCAGGGGCTCCCTGGCGATCTGCAAAGCCACCATGTACCGAGCTCCTTCCAGCACTGCTTCTGGGCTTGGGAATTGACTGCAGGCAAAAAGGCAACGTGAAGCCTTAGAAGAATGTCCCCAGATCCCCTCACTTGTGTTACATCCACAGTAACCCCACAGAGACCCCCCCACACTGACCTACACACATAATCCTTGGCCAGCTCCAGGGGCTCTGCAGGGAACTGCTCTGTCTCATGACGCTGGTAACTGTCTCGGAGATTCTCTCCAAACTGCTCAGGTGTCAGACCAAATTTCTTAGCCAAGCCATCTGGTAAAAGAAAAAAACCAAACAAAATGCAATGAGGACATGGGTATTGTAGTTAATAGTGAGCAAAACCACCAGTCTTCCTTCCACAGGTGAGTCACAGCACCCTGCAGAGCATGTGGGCCAGGCCACTGCAGGCTCAGCAGGACAGAGCAGAGCCTTACCCAGCCCAGCTGCCTGGCAGATGGTGTACATATCCCTTCGGGAAGCCTGCTTCAGCTCAGGCCCCTTCTGCTCATCATCCTCTGCATCCTCCCCTTCACCTGCAGGAAGGATACATTACAGAGGCATCTAGACAGCTGGAGCATGTCAGAAGCACAATAAAGAGATTAAACACAACCTACACTGTACAACAGAGCCCCTAAACCCCACAAAGGCATCTCAAAGGTAACAGTGGCCTTAAAATTATTCAGGGTTGGAAAAACACTATCTTCAGTGTCACTCTTGCAGTTTTAATAGGAATATCTCTGGGTTACACATCAGAACACACATCAAGTTTGCTGATGCCACCCCTGACACAAGGGGTGGCATTCATAATCTACTGGGAAGCACTTTGTGTGGCAAACCTTAAACATCTTCAAAGGTGCCTGAAAGACCTGGAACTAACTTGAGATAGAATGACCAGCAGAGATGCATTGTGCATTTGGAAAGCACTTTGTGTGGCAAAGCTTAAACATTTTCAAAGGTGTCTTAAAGACCAGGAACTAACTTGAGATAGAATGACCAGCAGAGATGCATTGTGCATTTCAATAAACTTTCTTCCTATTCTTTCAAACCAGGATTTTCAAGCAGCCCACAAGGAGAAAACTATCAAATGTGGGGAGACAAACCTTCCTCTTCTTCACCATCCTCCCGGATACGCTTTTGCTTTTTGCGAGCAGCCTTGGCAGCATTCTGCATCTTGGGAATGTCTCTGCCATAGTACAGCAGGAAGTGATTGTACACATCCTTCAGCTCGTCCATGGACTGCACGTCCTTCAGCCTACAGAAAGCCAGCATGTTACACCCTGCCTGCAGCTAGGTCATACTCAGAACACTCAAGGAACCTGCTCTGACTCAGGTCAGGCAGAAGAAGAGCCCTTGCATTCAGCTCCCAAAAGAATTTTAAGTATTTCTCATTATTGGCTTTGTGGGTGCTCTGCAGTGGCCTGTTATTGCCATATTTTCTGAAAAATTTCTTCACCAGGATTTCTTCTCCTGGAAAGCTAGGAAGCTTCAGCTTCTCTATTTTCTTCTGGAATGTGATTTGAAGAATTATTTGCTCAACATGTGAATTGTTTTTGATTAATGACTAATCACAGACAGCTGTGTTGGACTCTCTGAATCTGTCACAAGAATTTATTATTCATTCTTGTCTAGCCTTCTGGTGTCTCCTTTCTATTTCTTTAGTATAGTTTTAGTATATAATTTTCTTTTAATATAATATATATCATAAAATAATAAATCAATCTTCTAAGAATTTGAAGTCAATTCTCATCTTTCACCTTGTCCTAAGACCCACAACACAACAACAATTAATAACCACAGCGGCCAGAGTGCCTGTGCTGTTTGGGCAAGTCCATGGACATTTTAAGTAATTTTGGAATGAATGTACAAGTCCTGGCACCCTACCTCTCCATGTCAGTAGTATCCAGGGCCCTTATTCCATCAGCCAAGGGCTTGTCTGGGTCAGCAGAGATTTGCTCATACTGGTAGGCCTGCATCTTCTCAAACAGTCGAGTCAGGTTCTGCTTGCGGATCTTCAGCTGGGTCCACTGACACAGGAGCAAAAGAATTCCAGTGAAACACCCCATTGCAGTGTGTTACCTCTCTCCTCCCTTCCCAAGCAGGGACTTCCAGGATTTTGGGATATTTGTCATCTCAAAATGATCATTAAAATTGTCATCCACAGCCAAAGCCAAATGTGACATGTGGCAGGTCTCATCTCAGAGATGTATTATAATAACAGAAAAAACCAAAATTCAGGTTTGGATCTGATAGCAGACAAGCAACCTGCACTGCTGGCAGGAAATCTCACTACACAAAAGGAACTCAGTGAAGGAGAAGGATTTTTTGGAATCCTCTTTTGTCAGATAACCCTTTACTATCATACAACAGCAAAAATGCAAAAAAACATGGGTAAAAGCCCCAAACACGGCCAAAACAAACTGCTGAAAGTATCAGGCTAGGTAGGAGGACAAATGTTGATGTGAGAACCAGAAATGAAAATATTCCTCACCTTCTCATCCCACTGCCAGACCCTCCACAGGTCATTGATGTGTAGTTCTGGCTCCACATACTCCTTTCTGTAGAAGGCAATGAATGGGACCTGGGGCAGAAATGAGACTCATCAGCCCTGATCAGGGGACTGGGCTGTTCCTGGCAGCCAGGAGCCCAGACAGAGCTCCTGCTCCATGTGGAACAGCCAACTAATGAGGCAACTCTTACTCCACCAAAGAATACCTCACATAGGCCAAAAAACTTCTGCAACATCAGGGAACACCTCAGAGAACAGACTGGATGGACCAAGCAAGGCTCAAGAGCAATTCCCTCACCTCATTCAGCCTCAATTTGTCCACAATCAGGGAAAAATAATGACAGCAGCTCTGCCAAACAGGCCTTAAAAACGTGCATTGCCACAGCTCACATAAAATTGCAGTTCCTGATGGAACATCATTTCATCACAGGAGAGGCAACCAGGGATGGTAACTCAGCCCCTTCTGTGTGCCCTAAATGTTTCCAGCAGCCCTGCTAATCCTGTCAGGAAAAGGAGACAGACCTTGGTAACTATGAAAAGTTGTAAATTACCTCAAAATGCTGATTTCTCATGAAATTCAGGGCTTCTTTAATCTTCTGGATGGTGCTGGGCCCCTTGCGGCCAAAGCTGCTGGCTTGTCCACGGTCAAGGTAGTCAGAAGTTTCCTGAAAAGGACACACATTGTGTTCACTCTGCTCCTGAGCTGAACCTCTAAAAGAGAGCCCCAGGTTGAGGCTGAGAAATTGTGGTTCTTTCAACTTTTTTTGTTCTTTTTTGCTCTGTTTCATGGATGCAGAAACAAAGACACACACATCAAATGACCTGCTCAAAACCAGAAACGAAGGTGGGACTGGGCACCACGTTCCTATCAGGAGAGCCCTGGAACAAGTCCCAGGCACAGTCCTTTACCTGCAAGGAGATGGTGGGAGTTGCAAAGGCATTCCTATAAATCCAGTCAGCTTCTTCCTCCAGCTCATCATCTTCAGCACTCTTCACTGGGATGGATCTCAGCTGGGAAGAGACAACACCATGAGCACAGGCACGTGCAACACCAGGGCTTGCATTGTTATGTTTCTAAGAAGCCTGGAAATTATTGTTTTGAGTTACAGGTTACCTCTGGGGACCCCCACCTATGGGGTGCCAAGGATATCACTTCAATGTCTGCACCTTCTGAGCACACAGGAAACTGCATCAGCTTTACACTAGATAAAGGCAGCTACAATCCTGTCAAAGGCTTGTGGAAAGGCCTGCAATGGTGCAAAGTCTGCTGTGAAAATCAAGTGAGGACATCTTCATTTCCCACCAGACACCCAAATTTTCTGCAGTTACATCCTCTGCTCCAATTTATCTGTGCCTTGCTACCACTTTGTGGCTGCAGCCACAGAATAACAAAAGCTAAAGCAGTTCCAAAGCCTCTCTGGGCACTCAGTCTCAGCCACTTCTCTTTCAGAGGTGCTGCTCTAATCACCACTGACATCCATGAAGATGACAATATGTGTGAACAGGTTACCTACAGCCACCATCACAAGACAGCATTTCCTTTTGTGGCACAGACTGGCATGGAGAAAAAAGTTCCTTTGGAAAACTGGCAGCTTCACACATGCCATTTCAGAGAAGGGTAATAAACCTCTGCACAGAATTACACTAATATACACTAAAGAGAGATGGATTTTTCAGTGAAAATCTGAATATAGTGTAAAATTAAGACAAAAATATGAGACACCAGAAGGATTCCTCACAGCACAAACAGCACCTTGTACTGAGAGCAGTGTAAGTCTCATCACCTTCAGTAAAGCTGGTTACAGCAGTTGTGTGTTGGCTGGCATACAGGTAAGCTAGAAACCTTCCCATGTCTTCTCTGGCACTGCATCTTGCTCTCCATATATCCAGCTCAACGATTGCTACCATCACCCAGCACAAAGCCATCTCAGCAGAGCCCAAGCCCTGCACTTCAGCAGTGCAACACTGGCACCCAGTGGCCACAGGGAAGCTGTAACTGGAGCTAAACCCAGATTCACACAGGTACAACAGCTCCCATGTCACTGATATTTCTGAATGCAGTTTTAGCCTGTACATTTGACAGATAAGGTCATCAAAGTGGGGAAAAGATATTCCAAAATCCATCCAGCAGCTTGCCAGCCTGCAGGTCCCAAGCCTGGGAGCCAAAACGCTTTTCTGCCTCACCTGGAACCTCTCAGGCATGTCTGTCATGCGGATCTCGTTGTCCTGGTCTGTGAGGTGGCTGCTCTCCAGCTCACTGGGCTCATACATCTCGAAGATGCTGCGGCGGCTGACGCGTTTCTTGGCCGCCTTCTTGGGCCGCACGCGCGTCTCCCCTTCTGCCTCCTCATCCTCGTACTCGTACTCCTCCTCCATCTCCTCATCATACTCGTTGTACTTCTCAAACTCATCGTAGTCAAAGTCCACGCCAAAGATTTCCTGGGCTTCCTGCAGAGCACTGGAAAACAAAAAAACAAAACCAAAACAAACGTGTTGTTCAGCCCCACAGTGCACGGAACAGTTCGCAGAATATCTTTACAGCAACACAAAGTCTAAGCTTTAGTTTTCCACCCAGGCTAAAAAATCATGGACAAGTACTCCATGATTGGAGTTTTAACTCTGAGCTTTACTGTAAATATTTCTCTTAAGGGCCTGGTTTTGGTATCCCTTTAAAAAAATCCAGGGGAAAAGGGAAAAAAGGAAGGAGCCACACATTTCAGAAATCACACACTAAAAGCTCTGTGTCTAAATTTACCAGGTTTCTTCTGGGAAAAAGACCAGCAGTACCCAACCACAAGCTGAATCACTCTGCAGTTGCAAGATCCAAATAAGCTGAGCACTATTTTCAAGGCTCCAGGCCAACTACCAATCAATACTTACGCATCTGTGTATCCTGGAAGCTTCTTTCTCCATTTTGGCTTCTTCAGAGGTTGTCCATCATCATCCACAATGAAGTCATCAATGTCTGGACATTGAGAAACAATTTAGTGATCAGAAAATTCACATATAGAACTGGTACCTCTGACAAAGCTCAGCCAGTGCAACTATGAGCCTCCACCACAGACTTAGGCTGCTGCTGGCTGTCAGATTGCCCAGCTCCCCACAGCATCTCCTACAGCAATCTCACACAGTCCAGGAGCCTGAACCACAGTAACAAGCTGGAACAAACTTCCAGACAAACTTCCAGGCAAAGCCATCTGAATTGCAGCTCAGTGCACTGAAAATACAGTCAGGAAAGGCCTGGCTACTTTGGACAGTAGAAAGAATTCTTGAAACTTTTTTGGTAAGGTAGCAGCAGTGAGAGGCTGATGCTGAAGAGAGGCAGGGCAGGCATGTATTGTGCTATGAGGTATTAAACATTGCCTTGAGTGCCTTCCTCTGAAGCATTTTCATTTTTGAGGCAGCTTAGGGGAGGTGTTCAAGACTTCAGCACACATTATGTGCTCCTGCACAAAGTGGTTCAGACAGACAAACCAAACCTAGGAATATTCACCCAGAAATATTTAATTCTAAGGACTGCACTAATCAGAACAATAAGAGCTTCACCATGACAGGGTCACAGCCTTTTAGATACTTCTACTTCAGAGAAAGTCTGAACTTTGTTCCTGCTCTTTAATCCTAGGACAAACATTGGATGTAACTGACCATCCACACTCACCAGATTCATCTTCCTCCTCCTCCTCTTCCTCTTCCTGTGGAGCAACAGGAGCTTCCACAGCTTCCCCTCCTTCCTCGCCTTCGCCATCCTGAAAGATTTCTTCAGCAATGGCTTCCTTTTCGTGCTCTTCCTTTCCATAATCTTCTGCTTCATCATCCTCATCATCAGACATTTTTCGCACACGCCTGAATTTTTGCTGCAAGGACAATTCCATGTTAGTGCTCACAACCCCTGGCTCAACACTGCACTTCCTCTGCAGGCACCTGGGAGGGAGCAGGATGGAGCCCAGGCACACAGGGGAGAGGAGCCACCCCCTTGGGAGCTGTGTCACTTGCATGCTGTCACCACCAGTGCTGGCCTGGTTGATGAGACTCTAATGTTTCAGAAAGAGCTTTAGAGCCCATAACAGCCTGTGCTGACCTTGAGGTTGGCACCACACAGGGATGGAAGATGAGACTGTCCTGAAGAGGTGGAAAGGGAGGAGCACAGCAGACTTTAGGCACCAGAAAAAAGTTTTGCAAACTCTGGGAAGCCAGGTCCCAGTCGCTTGGGCAGGGACAGATCCCGCTTCCTTCAAGCACTCAGCTCTCCCTTTCCAAGAGGGCAGGAGCTGGTGTGAGGCACTGTCTGCTCATGCCAGGCTGGAGCCCACCCTCCCCTGTGCTAGAACACCCCACACCATTAACAGCAGCATGGGAACACAACTCACTCTTTTGACTTTAACGCCCAAGTTTTCTTCAATGAGGTCAAAGTCATCATCCTCCAGGCGGTCATCAAAAGCTAGAGAAGACAGCAGAGCCAAGTTACACTCTCCCTTTGCTAATCTGGGAATGCACTCACCCAAAAGGGTACAGCTCGCACAGACCAGGGCAGAGGGTGCTCTCTGCCAGCATTACCCCATGCCCTGCTAGTACCAAGCATGACAAAACTCACTGCGCTTTCTCTTTTTGTGGCCAACGTCATCCTCAGAGTCTCCAGAGTCACTGGCTTCCTCTTCCTCTTCCTCATCATCATCATCATTAATGAATCCTTTCAGGTTCCCCTGCTCATCCTGATCATCGAGGTTCAGCTCCTCTTCTTCTTCATCTGGGATGAAGAGCAGCACATGTTAGACACTTACTGGTTATCCACTGGGACCTGTGCAAGCAGCATCTTCCTCCACACCATCCACACAGAGTTTTAACTGAACACTCTTACTGACACAGAACCCAGCCAGCTGCTCCTGCCAGATCCCCACTTCTTGTCTCGTGCTCTCTTTGCAGAGGGAACAGGTGGAGTGGTCACACTGGGAGAATTCCTCTGCTTTTACCATTTACTATCAAACTGTGTGACTGCAAGTCCCATGAGGGTGAAGCAGCGTATTTTTATTGCCAATTATAAATAGCACTTGGAGCACTTGGAGGAAAGGAAGCACTCAAACAGCTGAGATTATTGACTACAGATGGCCCTGCTGTTATAGCACAGTTATTGCTCCATCTGCAGAGCCACAGAATGCAGAACAGCAATGAACACAGACCATTCAGCAAACTCACCATCCTCATCTTCCTCTACAAACTTCTTGGTTACTCTGGGTACAACCTCCCCATCCTGGTTGTACTCCTCCTCTGACTCCTCTGCTTCGCTCTCCACAAAGTCAGACATGGCTGCAACCTCTCAGACAGCAGCTGGGGAAAGAGGAAACATCCCTGGCATCAGCTGAGCAAGCAGAATACAAGCACTTCCCCCTTCAGGTTTTGGAGAGAAGGCAGCTAAAGCAAGAAGGGTTTCAAATTAGCTACAGAGGCCCTGAATTACCCAGTGTCCACCTTGCCTGGACATCCCTGTCACCAGAGATTAGGCAGCAGCCAAGAGCTGCCAGCTCCTGCCAGCCCATGTCTGGGTGAGGAGGGCAGGGCTGTCACAGCAGCACCCGTGGCTCCTGTAACGTGCACACAGCCAGAGCCTCCGGCCCATCCACGCCCTCCCACGCGCTGGGAAGGCTCCCACTGATGCTGCACGGTGCCAGGCATACAGCCCAGCTAATTAGGATCTTAATATGATTAATCCTCACTCACTTAATGAAGCCAGGCTGACCCTGGAAAGGGTTTTGACTGAGCCACAATCACCATCTGTAAGCAACGCTGCAGAGCCCCCAGAGCAAACTGGGGAGGGGTCTGGGGGTCCTGGGCTGGGGCAGGGGGTTTGTGGCTGCCCACAAACCAGACCACAGCCAGGATGTTCCATGCCAGGGGCCTCCATCCAGAGTTGAGGAAGCAACAAGAAAACTACAAAACCTGTGTGTTTTTCATATCCAGAACCTTTTGTTTGATGTTTTTCCCAACTGGAGTTTCTGGACACAACATAAATCAAGCTTGGCACAAAGGAAAGTGTTTGCCAAGTTCTGTTTCTCTGACCCTTCCACTTCTGGTGGTTACAAAACTCATTGATATTTTTGAAATTTTCAAAGGAAGTTTTTTTTTTTTACCTCCCTTTTATATACATCAAAACAACTGAACCTTACAAGAGTCAGCTATGAGGAAAACCAAATGAACTCCTCAAATGGCTGAGAGGATGAAAATGCCAGCCCAGGAAGAAGTACAGGCCTTTGGGAGGGAGCAGTACAAAAAGCAGTTCAGAGGTGTCAGATCTAAAGCCAAAACCTCCATGTTATATCACATCTGATGTAATTCAACACACAAACATGCAAAAACAGCAGAGGAAAAAAAGATGAGAAAAGAATTCCATATGGCAGGGAATGACACCTAAACAAACATGCTTTAAAACATTCCCATAATCATTTCCCCACTGCAAACAACCCACTGAAGGAAATCAGTCCCATACAGAACAACCTGATCAAGGCTTTGCCATGACACTTCTCGTGTGCAGGATTTCTTGTTCTGCCCCAAGATCCACACATCTGCCGCACAAACACAACAACTTGGAGAAAAAACAGGGACTTAGTGCTCAGTCAGAGTTAAAAGGCCCAAGGCTGATCTTGGATGATCTTTTAAGTCTTAAAATGCGAGCAGCTCCAAAAGAATGTGTCATCCATATCTCATTAAAGAAAACCCACAACAAAGATGGGGGGAAGACCTCAGCCAGATTTCAGACACGAGTGGAGAGAGCAGCTCACACTCCTTGGCTGCAGAATATGTGGCTGTGGCCAACTTCTATGCAGGATGCTCCAGACAAGCAGAAATCACAGCAGGCCAAGGCTACTGCTCTGGTTCAGTGTGGGATCCCCATCCTCAAGAGAGCACTTCAGAAGTTAAACACTTGTATTTAAGTAACCCTCTCAGAAATACCACCTCAGAGGGCAGCACTGATGCCAGCTAAATGTGTGTTCCTGATGCAAATGGAACTGATGAATCATGTGAGTACACATAATACAGAAACAGGGATTATGTTTATCAGCCTGTCTATGAATATTCTGCCAACTTCACGCTTTCTCACCAATCCTCCTGCTCCAGGTATTCACCAGGGTGTATTAACATACACAAACCTGCAGGCTGAGTGGCTTTTCCTAGAGCATTTCCAAGTCTAATAACCTCGTTTATCTCCTGCCCATGATCAATACACAAACCCACCTGGTCAAAGCACCACATCCAATTTCACCATTCTCTGCCAGTGAAGTGTTTAACTCATGATTCCAACTTTCTTCCTCATCACTTGCCCTAAAATTTACTGGTAATTTTAGTCCATGGAATTCAAATTTGTCTGGACACAGGGAACAAATAGTACTCGAGAAAACCATCTTATTTAATGATCCAGCCAAGCAGGTTCCACACAAGCCAACCACCCACAAACCCAGGTGCTTTCAGCTCCAGCAAAATTCACCTCAGGACAGCACGGATGTCATTTAATATGGAAAAGAGATGCAATATATTAAATCAGATATTGATTAAAGGTGCCTCTCCCACCCTCTGTGCCAGGGAAGTGGGCAGAGGTGCAGAGGCAGAACTTGGTGTGGTCACACAGGGAGAGACCTGAGGAGGGTTTAAAGACTCTGGACCAAGGAGTGTTGGGCCAGCCCAGCTGTTCTGATCAGGAGTGTCTGCACTTTGCTCAGCTCAAGGGCACAGTGGCACTGATCCAGAGTCCACAAGCACCTTTTAACTGGGACCATTGCGTTCTGATCAGGGCAGGACCAAGATGGACATTGGCTGCAGACTCTGTGAGGTGAGGCAGGGCCTTTACAACAAATGCTGCTTTGTGAGAGCCTGAGGATTTCAGAAATCATTCACACATCCAGTGTGAACAGAAAACATGGACATTGGGAATAGAAATGTCCCTCAAGAGCTTCACCTGAGCAGGTGTGGGGTGAGGGAAAGCAGAAACATCTGACACTCTCCCAGCTTCAGGGACGCCATCGAAGGCAGGAAACTTCAGTGGTGCTCAGAGAATAACCAAGCAGTGTCCTCAGAGCAAGATGTATTTATTATTCAGCAATCAACCTCAGGATAGCAGTGTGAATACATAAACCAACAAAGCCAGGCGCTCACCTTGGCTTTAGGACACCATGGGTGCAGCAGAGACAGCCCTTGACTTCTCCTCATCCTTTGTGGAAGAAACTACACCAATCCCACATTAACACGTGTTTTGTGTGGTTTTTTTTTTTTTTTGGAGGGGAGAGTGCTTGGGCAGGGATGGTTCTAACCTCTGCCACTTCATGATTCAACTCACAGTCCATTAAGGATCACACAGATCCAGGGAACCACAATGCCAAAGCCAGCACTGACCATCAGCTCTCATGGTCACATTTCAAAGGGTCAAACTGCAGAGGATTCAGAAAGCTCTGTGAGAATAAAAGAGCTGGGGAACTCGACTCAAAATGCAGAGCCTAAGGAAGCCAAATCTATTAATTCTGTCAATTAAATGCTCATGAAATTAATTTTAGCACAGTCCAAGTACATCCACTGCAGTCCAAGACTGACAACAAATGTCTGACTGGGAAAAACCCAAATGAACTGCAGAGATACCCCCTGAAGCTCTCAGTGAATTTCTCAGTTAAATCATTATCAGTATTCTTAAATTAAAAAAAAAAAAAAACAAGCCATGGTTGACCTGCAATGTGTGGATTTAACACCAATAATAAGCAATGATCTTTAGGCTATGTCCCACCACAGAACTCAGACAAAATCATTTTGGCATCTTTTAATTTGAAGCTTATAAACCTAACAGAAACATCCCTGTGAAGCACTGCAAGGCACTCCTACCATGAGAAACTACCCTCACAGGCTCCTCAATGCTGAGCTCTTCCTCACAGGCATTTCTTGGTATCCACATGGACTTCTGACGGCCACTGGGGCCTGCCAGCCCTGATATCAGCAATATATCACTTTATATTTAGCTTTAACAGCTGTTTTTCAGATTTCTGAAGTCTGCATCTGAACCTGACACTCCCACCCTGCTCAGTGGGAGGAACACAGGGGGAAGTGATGACTGGGGACCAATGATGGGGAAAGTCCAGGCAGCCACCACAGCCCAGGAACTTCCCATACCTGCTTTGTTGGTTTTGATGCTGCTGCTGGTCCCACCGCCCCCGATGCTATCAGGTGGCAGCACGTCCTGTGGCAGGGTGACACATTTAATAGCACGTTGTGTGACAAAACGCTTCCGCCTGTTTATTTTAGCCCTGCTGCATCACAATTTCCGGTCAGAAACAGAAAACTGATGCTCCCTCCTTGCTTTCTCTGACCTGCCCATGACTTCGTGCACCTGGATCCTATCTCCTATCAGCAAGCTTCTCCTCT
The DNA here is from genome assembly GCF_012460135.2 of Molothrus ater. Lineage (NCBI taxonomy): Eukaryota > Metazoa > Chordata > Aves > Passeriformes > Icteridae > Molothrus > Molothrus ater. Next base: position 7,029,056 of record NC_050498.2, on the reverse strand, counting down.
AAGGTGAGGACACAAAGGCTTTGCTTGCCCAAAAACCTGCTCTGCTCCTGTGTTTTCCAGCGCTCCCTTTTTGGGATGGTCTAACCAGAACTGCCAGGACACAAACTGCCAACCATTTACTCAGCAGCATAACAATGTTTTCTATTTCATTCTCTCCTCCTTTAAAGTAATTTCAAAATATCCCTCTTAGGCTACAATGGGGTGTTGAAGTCGTTTTAAAAGAAAAAATTGTTGAGACACCTACTGCTCTTCCCTGAATAAGAAGAGCTGATGTAGAGCCAATTTTGTGATGTTTGTTACTTTCCTTACACCTTCTGCCATATCTTATTTACCACACTAGCACTCCCACCCAGTGTTATCTGGCCTCTATAACCTCACAATTTAGTTATCCTAAATAATTTAGGAGTAACCTTCCTTCTCCACATCATTGTATTCAGGGAAAAAAAAAATAAAAAAAGCAGCAGAGATGACTATGAAACTCTGCAATATCGTCACTCCACTATGAGTGCCAATCAAAGGCTTGATACCTTTCAGTCATTTATTAAACCCAAAAGGGCCTTCCCAGGCCCTTGGCTTTTCAGGGAGCACCTCGAGAGAAGTTTGGAAAACCTAATGCGGAGGTCTGGGAATCACACCGGCGGAGCAGAGATCCGGGAATCACACCCACAGCGCAGGGAGATCCAGGACCACCAGTGTGGCGAGAAACGAAGGTCAGACTCTTTTCTCCGCTCCAAGAAAAGCCCCCCGATGCTCCCCACGCCATCGCCTCACACCCACAGCTCTCCCCACCCACCGTGCCAGCGCTACCCCGCTGCAGCAGGGGCGGCGGCTGCGGCACCTCCCGGCCCTGGGGGAGCCTCCCCCGACCCCGGCCACCGCCCGGCCTCCCCCGGGCCCTGCCCGCCGCCACCCCGGGAGGCTCCAGCCCCACCCACGCCCACCACCGGAGCGGCCGCCGCCGCCTCTCCCCGCACCGGGGCCCGCGGCGCAGCCCGACACCAACCTCGGGCACGTCCCTGCCGCCTCCACCGGGGCTCGGAGCCGCCGCGGCGCCGGGTCGGGCGTGACACCCGGGCCGGGACAAACACAGGTTCGCCCTTGTCCCAGTAAGGGACCCCTGTTCACCGCCGCCCTGCCGGGCCCGGCGCGGCCTTACCCGAGGGGCCGAGGGAAAATGGAGGCGGTGGCGGCGGCGGCGAGCGCGGGGGGCGGAGCGGGCCAGCCGCGACCTCCCGGCGGGCGGAGCGGCCGCGCTTCCGCTTCCTGCGGGATGGAGGCGGCGCGGCGGCCGCCGGTGCTGCTGCGGCTGCTGCTCCCGCTGCTGGCGGCGGCGCTGGGCGCGGCGGGGCGCGGCGACCCCGGGCCCGTCACCTGCGGCTCCGTGGTGAAGCTGCTCAACGTGCGTCACAACGTGCGGCTGCACTCGCACGATGTGCGCTACGGCTCCGGTAATGGGCGCGCCTCCCCCCGCCGCCTTCCCCGCGGTGGGCTGAGCTGGGTGTGAGTGATGGTGGTTCTCCCTCCTCCGCAGGCAGCGGGCAGCAGTCGGTGACCGGGGTGTCGGCGGCGGATGACGGGAACAGCTACTGGCGGGTGCGGGGCCGCACGGCCGCCGTGTGCCAGCGGGGCACGCCGGTGCGCTGCGGGCAGGCCATCCGCCTCACGCACCTGGGCACCGGCCGCAACCTGCACAGCCATCGCTTCACCTCACCGCTCTCCGGGAACCAGGTACCGGCCGGGCATCACCAGCATGCGTCCCCAGGCTCGGTGTGTTTCCCTGGGCGTGATGGGGCCCGCCTTGTCACTCGGCTCTTGGCGGGTCCCCTGAGTCCCTGCTGGGTTGTTCCTGTCCCTGCCCATCCCGCCTGGGGTCCCCTCGTCCCCCATGTTACTGCCAGCCCCACCTTGTTCCCCAGTCATTCTCCTACGTTCTCCCAAACAGATCCCCCATATGTCTGCTAGCATTTCCTAACTCCTGGCCCCAGATGTGTCCCCCATGTCCCCACCAGTCACACCTTGTTCTCCAGTTCAGAGTGGGTCTCTCCTTAGGCTGGGTCCCTACCATCACTGCCTTGTTCCCTGGCCCCAGCTGGGTCCCTGCCAGTCCCACCTTATTCCCAACTCCCCAAAGCCCTGCCAGTGCCTGAACACCAACCAGACCCTCAAAGTTCCAACAGAGCGTCAGCCACAACCAGGTCCCTCCTTCCTCCTATGCCCAACTCCTTTCTCTGCCCACCTCAACCCTTCCATTTTTTCATCCCGGCCCCAAACAAGCTGTTCTTCACCCCCAGGAGGTGAGTGCATTCGGGGAGGCTGGCGAGGGTGACTACCTGGACGACTGGACCGTGGTGTGCAGTGGCACCTATTGGGCACGGGAGGACGAGGTGCGCTTCCAGCACACCTCCACCGACGTCTTCCTCTCGGTGACGGGCGAGCAGTACGGGCGGCCCATCCACGGGCAGAAGGAAGTGCACGGCATGGCCGCCTCCAGCCAGAATAACTACTGGAAGGTGATGGAGGGCATCTTCATGCAGCCCAGCGAGGCATTCCAAATGGAGCAGTACCACGCCGAGCTGTGAGGGACGGACAGACTGATGCTGAGCTTCTGGGCGCTGCCCTGCTGTGTTTGGGACTGCTGAGGCCAGGGGATGGCTCCTGTCCCCACCCAGGACTGACACACACCACTGACACAGGGCCCCAGCACAAAGCAGATCCTGATGTCCTGAATTCAATGTGGAGCAGATTCCATTGTCCCAAATCTGACACTAAACAGGCCCCAGCGTTCAGACCTGACCCAAAGCAGCTCTCAACATCCTAAAACCACTACAAAGCAGATCCCAATGTCCAGACCTGACCCAAACAGAGCCCAACATCCTAGATCTGCACAAAGCAGGTCCAAAAATTCCAAATTAGCACAAAGCCAAGCCCAACATCCAGACCTGACCCAAAACAAATTCCCAAGCTCCCACCCTGTCCCTTTGCAGCCTGCTCTGTCCAAGGACCTGCCCCTTAAAGACTGCTGTCCCTGGGAGCTCTACCCCTTGCTGTACCCCAAACTGCCCCTCGTGCCCTGCAAGGACCTGGGGCCATAAAAGTGCTGAACTCTTCCCTGTGGTGTGGCTGTTTGTGTGGGGGATGCAGGGGATGTCTGGCACTGGAGGCCAGACCTGGTGTCATCTGCACTTGCCCCATCCCAGTGCCAGACCTGGTGTGTCACTCCTCCCTGCTCCTCACTCCATTTCAGTGCAGGTCCTGCTGTGTCACTCCCCTCACTCCATCCCAGTGCCAGACCCGGTGTCACTCCTCTCCCTGGTGCCATCTGGGTGTCATCTTTCCTGCCATCCTGGTGCCGCCCCGCTGTCCCCATGCTGGTGCCGCCCCAGTGTTACCCCTATCCCGGTGCCGTCCTGGTGTCCCCACTGTCTCCATGCCGGTGCTGCTGCGGTGCATCCTTGTCCCATCCCAGTGTCCATGCTGTCCCCCTGTCCCCATCCCGGTGTCCCTCTGTCCTGATGCCGGTGCGGCCCCGCTGTCCCTCTGTCCCCCATCCTGGTGTCCCGCTGTCTCCCTGTCCCGATCCCGGTGTCTCCGCTGTCCCTCTGTCCCCATCCCTGTGTCCCGCTGTCGCTGTGTCCCCATCCTGCTGTCCCGATGCCGGTGCGGTCCCGCGGTCCCACTGTCCCTCTGTCCCGGTGTCTCTCTATGCCCATCTCGGTGTCCCCCTGTCCCCATCCCTGTCCCCACCCCGCTGTCCCTGTGTCCCCACCCCGCTGTCGCTGTGTCCCGATGCCGGTGCGGCCCTGGCGGGGCGCTGCGGCCGCTGCTGTCCCCGCTGGGCCCCGCCCCGTCCCGCCCCTCCCAGCGGCCACTCGGGGTGCGCGGGCGGGCGGCCCCACGGGCGGCGGCGGCGGCGGCGCCGGGCCGGGGCAGGGGCGGGCGGGAGGGAGGGGGTCTCGCCGGGGCCGGGGGCCGCACCGGGGCCGTGCCCGCCATGCCGCCGCCGCTGCCCGCCGCGCTGCTCGCCGTGGTGCTCGTGGCGCTGCTCGCCGGGCTGCTGGCGCGGTCAGGGCCTGCCGGGCGGCTCCGGGGACAGGGGGGCTCCGGGCTGTGACGGGGCTGGGCGGGGGGCACGGCGGGGACACCGCGGTGACAGCGGAATGGGGGGGTGGCAGCGCGGCGGGTGGGGCTGTGCTGGGCTGGGAGGAGCTCGCAGGGTCGAGGGGAGGCCCGAGGGGCGCGCAGTGGGGGTGCGGGTGTTTTGGGGGCCCACGGGATATTTTGGGGGTGGTAAGGGGGGTTGGAGTGGTGTCGGGGGTGCGGGGGGCATGCGGGGCTAGGGGTGAGGTGTTGGGGGTCTGGGGGGAGGGAGCAAAGGGGACACAGAGGACTTGGGGGGGGTGTCAGGAATTTGGGGGGCTCGCAGGACTGGGAGACGGGTGTGGAGGGGAGCCTGCAGGGGATTGGGGGTTGTAGAGCTTGGTGTCAGAGGCTTGGGGGCATGGAGAAGTTCAGAGGAGCTCACAGGGGTGGGCATGGGGGCCAGGGGGGTGTGGAGGTGTCTTGGGAGGGGGCAGTCAGGGATTGTTGGGGGTGGTCCTGCAGGGTCTATTCCCCACCGTGAGTCCTTTGGAGCTCCTATCCAGCTGTGGGTGCTGGAGCTGATGCTCAAAGGATGAAGAGCATCCCTAGGCCCCAACCCCAGTGGGGAGGCTGACCCTGGCCTTCACCCTGTCCCCACAGATGGCTGGCATGTCGCCTGGCTGTCACCTGGTGCCGGCAGAAGCTTCATGCAGAGCTGAAGATCGGCTCCTTTGGCTTCTTCTGGGCCCAGAACATCAGCCTCAAGTTCCAACGGGAGCAGCAGACTGTGGTGGGTACCTGGGCACGGGGTGGTCGCTGCCAGACAAGGCAGGGAGGGTGGTTGCTGTCACTTCAAGGCTGGCAGCAAATCTATGGAGCCACTCTCCTGTTGAGCACCCCCATGGCTGGTGCCAGTCCCTTCCTCCTACAGCCAGATTTGGGGTTTTGGGTGCTCCTTGCATGATCCCAGGCAGTGGGAGTGGAGTAAGAGTGTTGAGATGAGCATCACAAGGCAGAGCCAAATTTGTTTCTTCTCTGACCTAGCTGTGTGTCCTTACAGGAGATCGACAACATCTGGATCTCCAGCAAACTGAGCCGGGAGCTGCCGTACGTGCCCCCACCCCAGCTCCCTGCCTGCTCCCTTTGGGGGTCTGCCTCACCCCTCGCCCTGCTTGCCATCCTGCTGCCTTTACACCTTTCTGCCATCCTTATTGCCCTGTGGTCAGCTCTGTAAGCTTGGAGGTGACAGTGTCTTGTGGGTACCCTTGTGCTGGTCCTGCATGTCCCCGGGGTGGGGGAATCCCTGGTGCCAGGGCGAGGTGAGCCAAGTATGAGCTCTTGTCAGAGCTGCCTGTGCTGTTGCTCCCCAGGCGCTACTTTGAGCTGTGTTTTGGCGAGGTGCGAATCCGCACGGATCTCCAGAAGGGCCCTGGGCTCCAGCCGTCCGTCCCAGAGGCTCCCAGAGAAGCTGATGGAAATGAAAGCAAGACAGACCTGACCCTTAAACCCTCCCTGCTGAGGCTCCTTAGCCAGGTGAGGCACTGGCTCGGTGAGAGGCTGCTGTGGGCTGTGCTGCTGTCGGATATCCCTCACAGCAGCACCTTCCCCCCAGCTGTTTTCCATCCACATGGATTCCATCAACATCATGGTTCTGCACATGGCCACCTCAGAGTCTCTCTGGCACATCCAGGCCAGCCAGACACGTCTCCTCCTGAATGGCAATGGGAAGAGGTAATGCTGTGCTCGTACCCCTGTCTGCTTCCAGGGCAGGGAAGCTCCTCTGAGCCCAGCCTTGTACGTGTCCTCTCTCTGTCCCACTCAGCAGCATCCCATGTCACCTGTGGTGTGACGCATTAACTTCCTCTGAGGCTGGCCTGGTTCCTTTTCCTGTCACAGGAAGCTTGAGTTGTGTGTTCTCTAAATAATGTGGCATGCATGGAGTTAGGGCATGCTCTGCTTTTGGGAGCACTTGGAGCAGGGACCTGGGGGTCCCTCTGTCCCACAGGAAAGAGGGCAGGAACTTGTTTTGGCAGCAGCAGGACCCACATCCTCCTTCTGTTCTCTGCTCTCCCCAGCTTGACGTGCGAGGTGAGCCTGACAAAGGTGAACAGCAAAGTCCTCAGGAGCAGCCAGCTGGTGAGTGCTGGAGGAGCGAGAAATTCCACACTTGGAACCTGGGCTCTGCCTCTCTGGGACACGCTGAGGACCTGTCCCAGGTGTCCCTGAGGCTGGGTGGTGCTGCCAGGTGCTGGGCTCTCTGCTGTGCCCAGCTCTCCACCTGCAGCAGGCACTGGGAGGGCACTGTGTGACTCCCTGTGCGCTCCCTGCTGTGTCCCCTGTGCACAGGATGACACGTGCCTGGCAGAGCTGGCCCTGGCACTCTCCCTGTCCCTGGAGATCAGCAGCAAGCGGCGGCTGGTGGGCATCCGGCTCTGCGTCCGCACGCTGCAGGCAGAGCTGCACGAGGGGCTCTTCTGCAGCCCCCTCCTGCACCACGTCACTGCTGGGGCCCAGCACAGCAGCGTGGGGGAAGAGCCCAGCACAGGTCAGGACAAGGACAGGAACAAGCTTAGGGCAGGGCAGGCGCTGGTGGCCCCTGGGGTTGCACTGGAGCCAGAGGGGTTTGGCTGTGGGATCACTCCCTCCTCCTTCTGAGTGTGGGGGTTTGGGCAAGTCCTTCCCCAGAGTCTCTCTGTCCTTCTCCAGGCCCAGGGGAGCCCTCGAAATCCCTGTCTGTGCTGAGCAGGGACACACTGAAGCTCATCCCCAGGAGGGTGGAGATGAAGCTGGAGAACACCAGCATGGTGCTTTCCATGAACAGCCAGAAGAGGTGAGGGGCAGGCTGTCTGAATCCAAAGTAATGCTGGGGACATGAACCTGGGGACAACTGTGCCGTTCCCTTCTTGTCCCTTGGCTCTGCTAGACTGCAGAGAGCAAGTTCTAGAGCCCACTCCAGTGGGAAGAACTGAGCTGGGCTCTTGGGGAGGGAGGAAGGCACGTGAGCTGGTTCTCCAGTAAGACAGCTGACGGGATCCTCAGGCGATGGGATGAGAGCACTGGGCTGTGCTGCAGCTGGGCTGCTGTGTTTGTCCATGCCAGCATGCTGGTCAGCTGCTGATGAGAGACAGGGAGATGGAGGACATGACAGTGCAGTTCCCTCCTGGCAGTGACTCCCTGTGTCTTCCAGGCACCTCACCTGGAGCCTGAAGCTGCTGCAGTTTCTATATCAGCGTGAAGAGGAGCAAATCCCATTGCGCAACTTCACGCCCACCTCAGACCTGGACCAAATGAGTGTAGACCTCCAGCTGGAGGGCAAGTAGCCAGGAGGGCACTGATGGGACAGGGCTGCCATCACTGCCCTCTGCCACCCCTCATTTGTGCTCCTCTGTCCCCCCCAGATGGCCTTCTCTTGTCCCAGAGCCGCCAGCGCATCGTGTGCCTCAACTCCCTGAAGACGAGTGTGCAGGTGAGCGAGCACTGGGCGCACTCTGTTCCCTGGGGGTGGCTGGTTTGGCTCCTGGCATGAGTTTTTTGCCACCTGGCCCTTTCCCTGCTCTAGGTCACAGCCATTGACCTCTCGGCTGCTGTGCTGCTCAACACCTGCATCATCCACTACCGTCACCAAGAGTTTTCGCACTGGCTGGGGCTGTTGGCACAGGAATACAGGTGCCAGGCAGTGCCTGTCCCCAGCCAAGGGCACAAGGGAAGGTAAACTTGGCCTCAGTGCAGCTGCTGGTATCACAGCTTGTTTCCTCTTGCTGGCCACACTCTGGCATGGTGCCTGGGCACTCAGCACTTTATCTGTGCACCACCTGTGGGATGGGGAGGCTGGTCAGGAGGTGATCAGGGAGCCTCTGCAGAGAGGACATCCCTCTGGGCCTGCTCCCTGCCAGGCTCTGTGGCACACAGCTCCCAGTAACAGCCCATCCCCGCTTGTCCTGTGCAGGAGCTATCCCCAAATCCTAGCCCCCATCATCCTGTGTGCCTCGCTGTCCAACGTCAATGTGTCCGTGCAGCTGGGGGACACGCCACCCTTCGCCTTGGGCTTCAACTCCATCTCTGCAGGTACAGGCTGGATCAGGGACATGCTGGGCTCTTCTTGGGGTCTGCCAGAGAGGCAGCAGGGTGGGAATGGAGAGGGTGGTGCTGCCCATGTGTCTGTGTGTGTGTGGCCAGGGGCTGTGGATCCCTGCCTGGTTGTGTCTGGGGTGCCCATGGTTGGGTGAGCCTTGCCTGCAGTTCCCCCCTCCTCTGTGCCCACAGACTACCAGCACCTGCGGCCACAGAGCGTGCACCAGCGAGCGGTGCTGGCCGTGGACCACCTGTGCTGGCGAGTGGGCAACGACTCCCACATCCAGCGTGCCCCACATCCCCCCAACATGCATGTGTGGGGAGAGGCCCTCATCCTCGACTCCTTCAACCTCCAGGTGAGGAGCAAGCTGAGGGACCAAGGAGTGGCTTTCAGTCTCAGACTCCATGTGGGCGGCTCAGGGATGTCCTGCAGCCTGAGAGTGATCGTCCTGTTTGTCCTGCAGGGCAGCTACAACCAGCCCCTGGGCATGTCCAGTGCCCAGTCGGATACACTCTTCCTGGATTGCACCATCCGGGGGCTGCAAGTGGAGTCGTCTGACACCTGCACTGAGTGCCTGGCCAGGGTCCTGCCCCTGTTCTGCCCAAAGCCTGCTGGGGCTGAACTTGCCAAGCAGCCGCCCTCTGCCTCCAGTGAACCCTGGGGGCTGCTCTGGAAGGTGGATCTGAAGGTGGAGGATGTGAACCTGTTCACACTCTCAGCCGTAGTGGGTAAGTAGCATCCAAGCTGATCCCAGATGGCTGTCCTGGAATAACCCTGCAGTCAGAGGAACCTGGCATGTTGTGCTGTGCCTCCAGCACTGACGTGCTGTCTCTCCAGGTGCCCTGGAGCTGCGGCTGGACACGCTGACTGTCCTGGGAAGTGCTGAGAGCTGCACACTCAGCGTCCAGGGCATGGTGCTGGCCTTGGTGAAGAGCATCACTGAGAAGATGCAGCCGTGCTGCAAAGCTCCTGCCATCCCCAACCCGGTGGCCAATGTCTCCGTGCTCTCTGTCACCTACCACAGCAGCATCCGCTCCCTGGAGGTTGGTTTGGCTGTTGGGCCACTGTTTTGTCCTGTTCTGGGGTAGATGGGGCAGGGGGAGGATTGGCTGGCATGAAAGGTGCTGGGGGGAGGACAGGGTTGTTCTGTGCTGGCCCTGGCAGTGATGTGGTCCCTGCTCACTCTCTCTGGTGCAGGTGCAGTGCGGCGAGGGGCTGGCAGTGCTGTGGAGCCCACCTGACCACATGCACCTGTACCATCACACCCTGGCCACCCTGCAGTGCCGTGAAGCCTTGCGGAGCGCCCTCGGCCACAGGACGCTTCCCTCCCTGCCCCCAGAGAGCCCTGTGTCCCACCCCGCCACCCCTACTGAGTCACCAGCACCCCTCCAGCCAAAAGGGCCCCCTCCCAAAAGACTCCTGTCGCTGTCCCTGGAGCTGAGCTCTGCCAAGCTCACAGCCTTTGTCTCTGAGGCCAACTACATCAGCCTGGCTGCGGAACGGACCTCGGTCAGCTGGCACGGCGGTGCCCTGCACGGCTACTGCCCCGAGCTGGCCGCTGGCTTTGATGGACACAGCATCTTCAGCTTCAAGGAGGTGGAGGTGAAGCTGCTGCCGGAGCTGGAAGAGGTTGTCCGGCACCGCGACGCCTTCCCCACCCTGCGCACCCTCCGCAACCGCGGCTGGGCCTTCTCCTTCGCCAGCGTGACCATCGAGTTCCCTTACCAGTACGACTTCTCCCGCACACTGGACGCTGCCGTGGGCGTGCAGAAATGGCTGAAGGGCCTGCACCGGCCCGGGCGCCCCTCCAGCACGGCCCTGCCCCCTGACCTCTTGCTCAAAGTCACCCACTTCTCCTGGGTCTTCCTGGATGATGTCTTTGAGGTCAAGTTGCGAGACAACTACGAGCTGATGAAGGACGAGAGCAAGGAGAGCGCCAAGCGCCTGCAGCTGCTGGACGCCAAGGTGGCCGCGCTGCGCAAGCAGCACGGGGAGCTGCTGCCTGCCCGCAAGATCGAGGAGCTCTACGCCTCGCTGGAGAAGAAGAACATCGAGATCTACATCCAGCGCTCGCGGCGCCTCTACGCCAACACGCCCATGAGGAGAGCCCTCCTCACCTGGACCCTGGCCCACCTGGAGCTGGTGGCCATGGCTGACGAGTCCTTCCATGGCACGGAGCGTGTGTTGGAGCAGATGAGGGACATGGATGACGTCAGCCCGTTCCCCACAGAGGGTCTGGAGATGGTCACCCAGTGGTGCCGCATGATGAAGGGCACAGTTGGCAGCTTCTTTGGTGAGTTGCTTTGTGGGAGGGTGCCCTTGGAGGACAGCACGATGGCTGTGTGGCCTGGGCTGGCACCACGTGATGTGTAACAAGGGAGGGTAGATGATTTTGTAGGTTCCAAGGGAGTGGGAAGGAAGCAGAGATGTGTCAGGATGATGGCTCGTACTGTGTCCCAGAGTGGGGGGCTGCCTGTCTCTTTGCTGCCCCATCCCTCAGCCCTTCCTCCCCCTGCAGTGCGGATCCGTGACTACCCCCGGTACCTGTTTGAGATCCGGAACTGGCAGCTCTCGGGCCGGCTGCTTGGGGCCGAGCAGTGTGGCCAGGCCTGCTCCCGGCGCCGCCAGCTCCTGAAGCTGGGGCTGCCCTGGGGCGATGCCACGGTGGAGAGGAACATGCCACCCTTGAAGTTCTACCATGACTTTCACTGTGAGACCTGGAGGAGTGGGGGGGTCTGTGGTGGGGTAGGGACAGGGCAAATGGCTGAGCCAACCTCTGTGTCCCCAGCTGTGATCTCCCAGTACACCATCGTGTGGGGGCCCTGCTGGGACCCGGCCTGGACCCTGATCGGCCAGTGTGTGGATCTCCTCACCAAGCCCTCAGAGGACCCCAGTGCTCCATTGCCCTGGTGGGACAAGAGCCGCCTTCTCTTCCATGGAAACTGGCACATGGACATTGAACAGGCCAACCTGCACCAGCTGGCCACTGAGGTGGGTGCTGCTGGACTGGGGAACAACATGGTGTGGGGTCAGCTCACACCTGCCTCTCCTCACACCTGCCTTTGCAGGACCCCTACAACACTACAGAGAACATGCACTGGGAGTGGAGCCAACTCTCCTTCCACTGGAAGCCCGGGCAGTTTGTCTTCAAGGGCAATCTGGATATCAACGTCCGGACAGCCTCCAAGTGAGTGTGGAGCCATGAGCAGGGGAGGCCCTCACCAGTGCTGGGGGGTGACTGGGGTCTCTTTTTGCATTCAGATATGATGACTGCTGCTTCCTGCACCTGCCTGACCTGTGCATGACGCTGGACCTGCAGTGGCTGTGCCATGGGAATCCCCATGACCACCACGGCGTGGTGCTGCGCTCCCCCGAGTTCCTGCCCGAGGTGCCAGTGGGGCAGCAGTATGACTCCTACCGTGCCTTCCGCTCCGAGAACCTCAACCTCTCCATCCGGATGGACCTGACACAACCCAGTAAAGGTGGCTGACAGTGGAGTCCTGGGAATCCCTTTGGGGAATAGGGCAGGGCATGCTGGTTGTGGGTTGCGTCCTGGCCCCATGGTGCTGACTGATGGTGGGTATATTCTCAGAGTACTCCCAGCCCCGGATCCTGCTCTACAGCAGCACCCTCCGCTGGATGCAGAATTTTTGGGCCACGTGGACCAGCGTGACACGGCCCATCTGCCGTGGGAAGCTCTTCAACAACATGAAACCCAGCAAGAAGAAGCTGGGACAACACTACAAGCAGTTGTCCTATACTGCACTCTTCCCCCGGCTGCAGGTAATTCCCAGGGCTGGGAATCCGGTGTTTCCTCCCTGCTCTGCCTCTGCTGGACTCTCAGCTCCTGCTCTCTGCTCCCTCTCAGGTGCATTACTGGGCCTCCTTTGCCCAGCAGCGGGGGATCCAGGTGGAATGCTGCCAGGGACACATCTTCACTCGGGGCACACAGCGGCTCATCCCACAAGGTGAGTGGGAGTCCTGCCAGCAGCATTGCAGGCACAGCAGGTCCCTGGCTGACCCCTGTCCCTGTCCCCCAGCTGGCACAGTGATGAGACGTCTCATTTCGGAGTGGAGCATCACGCAGATGGTGAGTGACCTGAGCCAGGTCACTGTGCACCTCATGGCCTCCACTTGTGATGAGAATGCTGACCACCAGCTCGACACCCTGGTGAAGAAAACCCACCTGCTGAGCCTGTCCTCCCTCACCTACCAGCGGCACAGCAACCGCACGGCTGAGGAGGTACCACTGCAAACAGGGCACAGCAGCTTGTGCTGGCCTGGTGGCAACTCCAGGACAAGGGGATGTTGGTTGTTGTGTGTGATGGGGAAGGGATATGGCTGGGGAAGAGAGCGAACTTCAGGGCCTCCAATCTACCAAGCACCTGAATTTGTGCCCATGCTGTGGTTGCTGGGATGGTCTGGGCTCTAATCCCCATGCTCTGCCTGAAGGGCTGGCAGGGCTCCTAGTCCCAGTGCATGAGGCCACTGGGCAAGGCCAGGGGTGGCTTTGCTGTGCTGAGGCACTGACCCTCTGTGCCCAGGAGCTGCCCCTGCGTGATGGGGACGACGGTTTCCACACGCATCAGCTGCACTTAGTGGACCTGCGGGCATCCTGGACCACCACGAACCGGGACATCGCCTTCGGCCTCTACGATGGCTACAAGAAAGCGGCTGTGCTCAAGCGGAACCTGTCCACCGAGGCCCTGAAGGGGCTGAAGATCGACACACAGCTGCAGGCCAAGAAGCTGAAGCGTGGCCCCCTCTCTGCTCACTCCATCCCCGCCAGAGTGACTGCTCCCATCACCAGCGGCCGGCCTGAGAGAGCTTCCTCAGGGGGTGAGCACAGCAGGGAGAGGAGCAAGGGGAAGCCTACAGCTCAAAGCTGTGCCTGTTTTCATTCTGTACATTTATGACATCCCTCTACAGCTTTGCACTGACCTTTCTCCTTCCCCAGGGGCCTACATGCTGCAGAAGCTCATTGAGGAGACGGACAAGTTTGTGGTTTTCACAGAAGAGGAGTCGGGGGCCAGCGAGCAGCTCTGCGGCATCGCCGCCTGCCAGACCGACGACATCTACAACCGCAACTGCCTCATCGAGCTGGTCAACTGCCAGGTACCTGCCTGTCCCCACAGCCTGGCTCTGACAGGGGCTGTGCCTGCCCCAGAAAGGTCCATCAGACCCCTGGGGTCTCTCCCCCCACAGATGGTTCTGCGTGGTGCAGAGACAGAGGGCTGTGTGATCGTGTCTGCTGCAAAGGCACAGCTGCTGCAATGCCAGCACCACCCTGCCTGGTACGGGGACACTCTGAAGCAGAAGACATCTTGGACGTGTTTGCTGGATGGCATGCAGTACTTTGCCACGACAGAGAGCAGCCCCTCTGAGGGGGAGCATGGCCAGCTCTGGCTGGAGGTGAGCCTGTGGTGGGTGACCTATGTGGGGGACAGACAGTGCTGTCAGTGCCCTGGCCAAGCCAAGGAAAGTGGGGACAGCCAGCAGTGCCTCCTTGCTTCCCCAGGTGAAAAATATTGAGGAGCATCGTCAGCGGAGCCTGGACTCAGTGCAGGAGCTGATGGAGAGCGGGCAGGCAGTGGGGGGCATGGTCAGCACCACCACAGGTACTGCCCACAGCCCTGGCTGCTGTGCCTACCCCAGTCCCACTCGGTTGTGACCCCAAGGCTGGTAGAGTTGAGAGTACCTGTCCTGTCCCTGTGTGGCTCCAGGAGGTGCCTGATGCTCCAAGCCCTGCACTATGCAGTCCCACTGTGCTGGGACATGGCACTCTGACTGTGGTCCTTCTGCCTGTCCCCAGACTGGAATCAGCCCTCGGAAGCCCAGCAGACCCAGCAGGTGCAGAGGATCATCTCTCGCTGCAGCTGCCGCATGTACTACATCAGCTACAGCCACGACATTGACCCCGAGCTGGCCACGCAGATAAAGCCCCCTGAGACCCCTGCCAACCAGGAGAAGGAGGATCTGCTGAAGAAGCAGGAGGGTGGGTGCAGCCAGGCAGTGTGCTGTGGGGTTAGAGCTCTGGGCTGACCCTGTGGCTAACTCCAGGGGTGATCTCTTTTGGCCCTGCTGAGGTCAGAGGGCTGCCTACAGGAGGGGTCCCCAAGATATTTCTGGCCCTGCTGAGGCCCCACTTGCCCTTTGTGTCCCTGCAGGAGCTGTGGACACCTTCACCCTGATCCACCACGACCTGGAGATCTCCACTAACCCCGCACAGTATGCCATGATCCTCGACATAGTCAACAACCTGCTGCTGCACGTGGAGCCCAAACGCAAGGTACCCACGGGGCTCTAGGTGTCCGTGCCACTCACTGCACCCAGGCAGGCCTAACCTTGCCCTATTCCTGTGCCCAGGAGCACAGTGAGAAGAAGCAGAGGGTGCGTTTCCAGCTGGAAATCTCCAGCAACCCTGAGGAGCAGCGCAGCAGTATCCTACACCTGCAAGAGGCCGTGAGGCAGCATGTGGCCCAGATCCGGCAGCTGGAGAAGCAGATGTACTCCAACATGAAGGTGAGCCCACATCCCTGGCTCCCTGGGATCCCCACTCCAGGGCAGAGGGTGCTGAGGGTTGTCTGTCCTTCAGTCCTTGAAGGATGACAGCAAAAATGAGGTCCTGCTCGACTTGAACCACCGGCTGCAGCAGCAGCTGAGCCAGGAAAAAGCTGACCTGCAGCTGGAGAGCGAGGAGCTGAACATACTGATCAGGTAGGACAAGGGGGAATGGCTTTAAACTGAGACTAAGTTTGGACTGGATATGAGGGAGGAATTCTTCCCAGTGAAGCACTGGCACAGGTTGCCCAGAGAAGCTGTGGCTGCCCCATCCCTGGAGGTATTCAAGGATAGGCTGGATGGGGCTTGGAGCAACCTGTGACAGTGGGGGGTGTCCAACCCAAACCATTATGATTCTATGATCTCAGCCTTCCCCAGCATTGTGTCCCCCTTACTCTAAGCCTCCCACATCCCAGCTCTCTCCTCTGTGCTGCAGGTGCTTCAAGGACTTCCAGCTGCAGCGAGCCAACAAGATGGAGCTGCGAAAGCAGCCGGAGGACGTGAGTGTGGCACGCAGGACTGAGTTCTACTTTGCCCAGGCGCGCTGGCGCCTGACAGAGGAGGATGGACAGCTGGGCATTGCTGAGCTGGAGCTCCAGCGCTTCCTCTACAGCAAGGTGTGGAGTTGGACAGTGCCCACAGGCCCTGAGCTGGGGATGGGGACATTGGGAGCTGATGGCTTTGTCTGCACAGGTCAACAAGTCTGATGACACGGCCGAGCATCTGCTGGAACTGGGCTGGGTGACCATGAACAACCTGCTGCCCAACGCTGTGTACAAGGCAAGTGGCAGCTGGGGGAGCAGCTCTGCATCCTGGGGACCCACGTGGTGTGGGCAGAGTGGCCTGTCCTCACCCCAGCCACCCGTCCTCTTCCCTGCAGGTGGTGCTGCGTCCCCAGAGCTCCTGCCAGTCCGGCCGGCAGCTGGCCCTGAGGATTTTCAGCAAGGTCCGGCCTCCCGTGGGAGGCATCTCCATCAAGGAGCATTTTGAGGTGCCAGGGCCGGGCCGGGAGGTGCCAGAGTCTCTGTGGGGCACAGACAGTGTGTGCCTGGCTCTGACATGTCACTTTCCCACAGGTGAACGTGGTGCCTCTCACCATCCAGCTCACCCACCAGTTCTTCCACAGAATGATGGGTTTCTTCTTCCCTGGCCGTAATGTGGAGGAGGAGGAGGTGGGGGATGAGGAAGATAAGTCCAAGCTGGTGACAACAGGTGAGAGGCTCGTGATCACCCTCCTCTCTGGATGTCCTTGAGCAGCTCTGGCTGCATATCCAGGATTATACTCATGGACAGCTGCTGTCCAGCCATGAGTTGAGGAACAGGGATTTGTGGTCTCCCCTGTGGACAGGAAGATGGTGGGAGGGTTGGGGTCATGGCTAACCCCTGGCTGGACACCACCACCACCACCTTGCACCCTGTTTGCCCCAGGGATCCCCGTGGTGAAGCCACGGCAGCTGATCGGGGCCGATGACTCGCTGGGCTCAGGGAAGGGAGTTGCTCAGGGACTGAACCGGACATCAGGGGTCAGAAGATCGTTCCGAAAAGCACCTGAGGTACCTCCTGCTGCCGTGAGGGGGGAATCTGAGAGCCCTGCTGTGGTGCCAGTCTGTTTTCCCTTAACTGCAGGGCTGGGTAGCCATGTCCTCCCACACTTCCCTCCCACGCTTGTCTGCTTTCTCCTGCTCCCTCCCACCATGAGGATTTGCGTCCTTTACAACCAGGCGCCTGCACGCTTGATGTGATCCCTGTATCTCATTTTTCCAACACCGTGCCAGAGCAGCTCTCACCTCTCCCTGATGAGGCAATTCTGTGGCCTAGTGCCCAGCTGTCCATTCCCTGCTGGTTCCTGGCTGTGTCCCTTCTCCTTCCCTTCTGCTCACGGCTTCTGCTCTGTCCCCAGCATCCCGTGGATGACATCGACAAGATGAAGGAGCGTGCAGCCATGAACAACTCCTTCATCTACATCAAGATCCCACAGGTGCCACTCTGTGTCAGCTACAAGGTGTGGGACCAGTGGGACAGGGCGTGCTTGGGGTGGTCTGGGCCATTATCCCCACACTGCCTGACACCTCTGTCACACAGGGGGAGAAGAACAGCGTGGACTGGGGTGACCTGAACCTGGTGCTGCCATGCCTGGAGTACCACAACAACACATGGACATGGCTGGACTTTGCCATGGCGGTGAAGAGGGACAGCCGCAAAGCCCTGGTGGCACAGGTACATGGGGCCACATCCCTCTCCCCGCTCCGGAGGCTGCCAGAGGATTGAGATGGTGACCCTAGGGTGGGTGGCACGTTCCCCAGCACGGGAAGCAGCTGCACTGGCTCAGCAGCTCAGGCTCATACCCGGGGTATGGCCATGGGGTGTGGCTGAGCCCCCTGACTCCGGGGCAGGTGATCAAGGAGAAGCTGCGCCTGAAGCCGGCGGCAGGTGCGGAGGCCCGGGGGAAGCTGGAGAACAAATCCGATGGGACCATCCAGCAGCAGGAGGAGGACGAGAAGGCTCGGCTGCTCATCGGGCTGAGCGTGGGCGAGAAGAACCCCAGCAAGAAGTCGATCTTTGGCAGGCGCAAATGACGGCAGCACCCGGCAGGCCGGGAAGGGACTTGGGGTGCCCCGTGCTCCCCCCCAACTTGGGGGGGCACCCCGAAGGTGAAGGGGGGGCTGTGCTGCTCGGCGGTGCCCAAGGAGGGCTCAGCCACGTGCAGGCCCTCGGTAGCCCCGTTGTTGTGGGGCAGGGGTGGAGCAGCATGGGGATGTGGGGCACAGGGTGCTCCGGGGCTGCTTTGTGGGGTGCAGAACCCTCGTGCCAAGGGCCCCTGGGAGCTTCCCCCCCTCCCTGCTGTGCGGGTGCTGGGCCCAGCCCCTGGGCCTGGTGAAGCAGCAGGATCGCTCCAGGCTGGGAAAAAGGGGAACGGGAGAGAGTTTAAATAAAGAGTTTTTAATTTGGAACAGGCTTGGGTCAGTTCCTCACCCTGCAGTTGTGGGCTCAGCACCATGCCCCACCTCAGCCTGGCAGCCCCCATGCTTGGGGGCTTCACCCCTTGCCCTTCCCCAGCAGTTGCTCAGGGCACCCTATTTGGGGTCAGGGCACCCCATTTGGGGGTCAGCCTGTGCCTTTACCCCTCTGCAGTCCTTCCGTGAGCCCAGGGCCATGCCGGAGCTCAGCAGGGACTGCAGGCACCCCCTCAGGGCTGCAGCACTCAAAGAGAGAAGGAAAGGTTGAAGGGGGAGCCCCAGAGTCTGTAAGGAGGAGATCCCGGAGAGGGGCTGGCATCAGTCCCGGGGGTCCTGGGGTGGGGCTGGGATCAATCCCGGGGGTCCTGGGGTGGGATCAGTCACGGGTGGGTGAGCAACCCCCAGGTGTGCAGTGGGGGTCCCAGATGGAGGGGGATCGGTCACTGGTGGGTGTCACCGTGCGAGGGGCAGCCCCGCCGCTGAGCCCCGGGGCGGGGGGTGGTCGCGGCGGGCGGGGCGGGGCGGGGCGGCGGGGTTATGTAAGGCGGCGATTACCGGGGACCGGGCCCGGGGCGCGGTCGGGCGGCGCCGCGATGGGAGCGACGAGCAGCGGCCCCGGCCCGACCCCGGCTCCGGTGCGGCCCCCCCAGGTGCGTGCGGCGGCATCAGCCCCGGGGATCCCCCCCGGGCATCTCCCGCCCCGGGATCCCCTCGCTGACGCTGTCCCCGGTTCCGCAGGGCCGCGCCGTGGGGTCGTGGGTGCGGGCGCTGTTGAGCCGAGCAGGGTCGGTGCCGGTACCGGTGCCGGTACCGGGGCTCGCCTTGGCCCCGCGGGGCCCCGCCGAGGAGCCGCCGCTGCCCGGGTGGCCGCTGCCGCAGCTCGTCTCGTTGTTCCTGCCGGAGTTCCCCGTCCGCCCCTCCGCCCGCCAGCAGCAGCTCAAGGTGCCGTCCGGAGCCCCCACCCTCCGAACGGGGTCCCGCTGCATCCGAACGGGATCCCCGATCGTCCTCCCCCGGGCGCGTCCTGCCCGTGCATCCCGCCCCGGCAGTCCCGGGCGCCCTAACGGGTCCCCTCGCACCCTGTACCGGTATCCCTGCTCGTCCCTACCGGGCTTCCTGCACGTCTCTACCGGGGTCCCCCAGCGCCCTGAGCACCCTCCCGTGCCGTCCGTGCATCCCGTGCCGCCATCCCGGCATCGCCGGCTGCCTTACCGAGCTCCCCTCGCACGCTCTGCCGGGTCCCTGCGCATCCTACCGGCGTCCCCGGCCGTTCCGCCGGCTCCCCTTCCATCCCCGCCGCCGCCGGGTGCCCGTGTCGGGTCTCGGTGTGTTCTACCGGGGTTCCTCCGCACCCCACCGGAGCGTGGCATCCCACCGAGGTCCCGCGTGTACCCGCAGGGATCCTGTCCTCTGTCAAAATCCACCGCTGCCACCTTGGGGTCCCCGCGTCCCTGTGCCCCATACTGGGTCCCCATAGAATCCTGCTGCAGTCTCTGTCGGGTCCTCCAAGTCCCCATGTGTCCCCAGCGTCGGCTCTGGGTGCTCTGTGCCCCTCACCTTACCCCACGCAGGACCCCAGCCTGAGCCCCCCAAATCCATCTCCATGGCGTGCTCAGCCCGTTCCTCCCCTCAGATCCTGGGATTCGTGGCCAAAGGCTCCTTCGGGACCATCCTCAAAGTGCTGGACTGTGGGAGGGAGAAGGTCTGCGCCGTGAAGGTGGGTGCTGCCCCTGGGGCCCCTGGGTGCTCCCACCTGCCCTTGTCCCCCCCCTTGACAGTGCCTCGCCCCCCAGGTTGTGCCCAAAGTGGAGGTGCTGCGCCGTGACACCCTCAAACAGTGCAAAGAAGAAGTCAGCATCCAGGTGAGGAGGGGCCCAGGAGGGACCCCTGCCCGTGAAGGGGTTCAGGGTGGCCTTGGGGACCCCAGGAGGCCGTGGGAGTTGCGGGTGGAAGATGGCAGGAGCGGGGTCTCCTGCCCCGGGGGCCGCTCACTCTCTGCGCTTTTGTGTCCCCAGAGACAGGTCAGGCACCCGTTCGTGCACGGGCTGGGGGACAGCTGGCAGGGCCAGCGCCACCTCTTCATCAGTGAGTGACCATCTGCCCGCGGGCCCCCCCTGCCCGCGCACGTGTCCCTGCCGCCCGCACACGTGTCCCCGCACTGCGCGCTCCCCCCGGATTGTCCCCGCACTGCGCGCTCCCCCCGCCACGGCCCCGGGGCCAGCCGGGCGCTCCAGCTGCCGGCTCCGACCCCGCACCCACTGCCGGCCTGCGGGAGGGGACACGGATGGGGACAAGCCACGGCGGGGCAGGGACCAGTGTGGGGGTGAACAGAGCACCCCAGTGCTGGTGCCTGCCCGGTCCTGATGGCTGTGTCACCTCAGTGCCTGCGGTTTGTGTGCTCCCAGTGCCTGTGTGACCCCCAAGGACCGCTTGGTCACTTCGGTACCTCATGTGGTCCCAGGTGCTTGTGTGTTCCCAGTGCCCACAGGGCTCTGGTGCTGATGTCACTTGTACGCTCCCCTGCCACCTTACTCATCCCTATGTCACCTCAGTATGTCACCCGGTGCCCATATTGCCCTGCTGCTTGTGCCACCTTGCTGCCGGTGTGCTCCAGGTGCTTGTGCCACCTTGCTGCCTTTATAACCCCAGCACTTCCACCACCTCTGTGCACGGCTGCAGTGACCCCTCTGCAGCCTTGTGCCCGTGCCAGCCCAGTGTCTGACCCCTCTGCACCCCTGTGCCACCCCAGTGTCCCTCATGCCAGTAAGGCCTGTCACCTGTCCCCGCAGTGTGCACCTACTGCAGCACCGGGGACCTGCACTGCGCTGTGGCGCACAGCTGGCTGCCTGGCCGAGGCCACCGTCCGCCTGTTTGCCGCCGAGCTGGTGCTGGTGCTGGGTGAGTGACCCCCCACGCTGGGGACAGCCACCAGGGTCCCCAGAGGCAGAGACCTGCAGGCAGGGTCAGCCACCCCCAGGGTGGCAGTGGGAGCTGTGCTGGGGGGGGACACACGGCACTGATGGCTCTGTCTTGTCCCCAGTGTACCTCCATGACCTGGGCATCATGCACAGAGATGTCAAGGTGGGTGGTAGTGGGGCTGGGGGCTGGAGGATGGGGTGGGGGGGGTCTCTGAACCCCCAGCATGGAGAGGCCACCTCAGTGCCTGTCTCATTTCAGATGGAGAACATCCTCCTGGATGAGAGAGGTAAGAACCTGGTGGCACTGCCTTGGGGACACCCCATCCGTGGGTCACCCTGTCAATGGGGACACCCCATCCTTGGGGACACCCTGTCAATGGGGACATGCCACCTGGGACACCCTGTCAATGGGGACACCCTCCCTACGGGTTCCCACGTGCTGTCTGGCCCCACAGGGCACCTCAAGCTCACTGATTTCGGCCTCTCCCGGTACCTGCAGTGGGGTGAGCGAGCCCACACAATCTGTGGCACCCTGCAGTACATGGGTAAGGGGGGCTGTTCTGGGAGGCTGTGCTGGGGGGCACAGACCCCCAGGTGCTCACCCACTCTCCCCACAGCCCCAGAGGTGCTGAGCGGGGGGCCCTACAGCCATGCAGCTGACTGGTGGTCCTTGGGAGTCCTGCTCTTTGCCCTGGCCAGTGGGAAGGTAAGGACGACAGGGTGGGGGGACAGGGACACCTCAGGGAGACCCTGAATTCACTCTGTGCTCCCCCAGTTCCCTGTGGCTCCAGCGGGGGACCATGTGGCCATGCTGGAACGTGTCAAACAGAGCAGCTACGAGAGCCCACCTGAGTTCAGTCCCGAGCTGGCCCGGCTGCTCGCCGAGGTAACCCTCCTGCCCGGATTTTGGGGTCCCTACTGGGCTCTGGGCTGGATGGGGAGATTTCCATTCTCACTGTCCTCTCTCTGCCCGCAGCTGCTGTGCCACAACCCCCTGTACCGCCTGCGCTACCTCCACCACTTTCAGGGCCACCCCTTCTTCCGCGGGGTGGCCTTCGACGCTGACCTGCTGCAGAAGGACCCGGTGGTGGTGGCAGTGGCCCCGCGACCCCCCGAGCAACCCCCACCCGACCCCTGCCACTTTCGCCGACTTTGATTACGACCTCACCGCCCCCCCGGACCGGCCCTGGCCTGGCTGAGCCACCACGGCTGGGACCCTCGGCATCGCTCAGGGACATCCCCCACCCCGGCAGCGGGTCGGACCCTGCTGGGCCGGGTCCCCCAAGGGGTCACCCGGGTACCCCCCGATCTCATCCCCGGGTACCTCAGCTCTGTACCTCTCCCCGCGGGAGCAATAAACCCGAGAGCCGCGGGCACTGCTGCGGTGCTGCCCTGACTCGTGGTGGGCAAAGCGGGACCACCGGGGCGGGGGCGCGGGGCTGGACCCCCTCCCTGGGGGCGGGGCTGGGGCAGGTCTGGGGGGCAGTGTGGGGTGGTTTTCCCGGGGCAGGCGATGCGGGAGGAGCTGAGTCCGCCTGTCCATGCGTCTGTCCCTACCGGCGCTGGGCGGTGCGGCAGGGGCGTGGCCAATGAGTGAAGCCACGCCCGTAAACCTGCCCATCACCGGCTGTGGCGCCGCCCCAACGGTCGCTCCGCGGGGTGACGCGCGCGCGGCCCAGCCAATCAGAGCCGCGCGTGGTTTTCAAACGGGCGGCGCGCGGGCCGGGACCGGGAACCAGGGCCGAGACCGAGAACCAGGACCGCGACCAGCCCCAAAACCTCAACCCGGCGGGCCCGGACCGGGAACCAGGGCTGAGACCAGCCCCATCCCGGCGGGGCTGAGGTGGAGAGCTACCGCAGCCGTAGTCGAGACCAGGAGCGGGGCCGGGAGCATTGCCGGGCCATGCGGCGCGCCAAGACCCCCGCCGTGAGTGCGGGCCGCGGTGGGGTTGGGTTTGGATGTTCCGGTGTCCCGGGGAGGGTCCCCGAGGGGCGGCGGGTCCGGTGCGGTGCAGCGCTCCCGGTATCTGTGTGTGTGTGGTGGGGGGGAGCTGCCGGTGCTGCCGCCGGTGACCCCCCCGGTTCCCCGCCAGGCGCAGAAGCGGCCCCGGCGCGCCCCGCTGCAGGAGCTGCAGCTGCAGTCGGGCGCCGACCGGACCAGCCTGACCCCCCTGCTCCGCCGGCTGCGGCTCAAGGTCGGTGTGCGGGATAACGAACGGGACGGGCCGGGTAACGGGGACTGCGGTGTACCGGAACCGCGAGTGTTGGGCGGGCAGATGGTGCTGGCGCAATGGGAGGACAGGTGTATTTCCTGCATGGGGGAAATGGGAAGACTGGGGCAAATGGCTGCGAGTGCAGGGGGAAAGGGCAGGACTGCCCTGACCCCCTTTTCCCCACAAAATGTCCTATAGGACTGTGCCACCCCGGTGTCCTGTGCCCGGGGCCCCCGCAGCAGCATCACCACGGTGCCTTGCACCCCAGGACCCCCGCGAAGTGCCACCATGGGCCCCCCCAGCAGCACCACCCCAGTGCCTTGCACCCTGGAGCCCCCCAGCAGCACCACTTTGGAGTCCCCCAGGACCTCCACCTGTGACTTCGGGACTCCCATCCTTAAGCCTGGTGCCTCTGAGGCCCCCAGCAATGCCACCCTTATTCCTGGTGCTTTGGAGAACTCCGGCAGCACCAGCCCAGAGGCCCCTGGCTGTCCTGTCCCAGTGTCCAGCACGCCAGACCTCCCTGACAACGTCATGTCAGCCCCTCTGTGCAGTCCAGTCCTGGGACCCAGCACCCCGGAGCCTCCCAGCAGCACTGTGCCAGCCTCTGTGAGCAGCTCCATCCCTGTTCCCAGCACGCCGGAGCCCCCCAGCAGCACTCTGCCAGCCTCTGTGAGCAGCTCCATCCCTGTTCCCAGCACCCCAGAGCCCCCCAGCCGCACCATTCCAGTCTCTGTATGCAGTTCCATCACCCCAGAGCCCAGCACCCCAGAGCCCTCTAGCAGCACCATTCCAGTCTCTGTGTGCAGTTCCATCCCTCTTCCCAGCACCCCAGAGCCTTCCAGCAGCTCCATTCCAGCCTCTGTGAGCAGTTCCATCCCTGTTCCCAGCACCCCAGAGTCCTCCAGCAGCACCGTGCCAGTCTCCCTGTGCAGCTCCATCCCAGTGTCCAGCATCTCAGAGCCCCCTAGCAGCACCATTCCAGTCTGCCAGTGCAGCTCCATCCCGGTGCCTGGCACCCCAGAGCCCTCCAGCAGCACTGTGCCAGTCTCCCTGTGCAGTTCCATCCCAGTGCCCAGCACCCCAGAGCGCTCCAGCAGCACAATTCCAGTTCCCCTGTGCAGCTCCATCCTAGGATCCAGCACCCCAGAGTGCCCTGGCAACACTGTGCCAGTCTCCCCGTGCAGCTCCATCCCAGTGGCCAGCATCTTGGAGTCCCCTGGCAGCACCATGTGCAGCCTTGTCCTGGGGCCCTGCACTCTGGAATCCCCTGGCAGCACCACCCCAGGGCTCCCCAACGTTATTAGCTCAGTGTCTTGCAACCCAAACTCTCCAGGCAGCTCTGCTCTACCCCCATGCAGCTCTGGGTCCCCTGGCAATGCCAGCACAGCCTCCTGCACCCCAGGGCCCCCTGGCACCAGCTCCACTCCGCAGAACACTCCCTTCCGCAGGTGGCGAGCAGCACCTCCAGACTTTTCCTGCAGCTCTGTGGCCTCTGAGGCCCCAACTGCAAATGGGAGTGCTGATCATCTGCATTGCCAAGGCACCCCTGAGGGAGCTGAGTTCCCCACCCCTGTCCCCCCAGAAGAGAGCCCACCTGGCCTCTCTCCCATCGAGGCAAGTGGGTTGGAGCCTGCTGGGTCAGAAGCCACTGTCACCCCTGTCACCTCGCCTGAATCAACCCTGGGTGCTGTGTCCTGGATGTTACCACTGGTGTGGCTGGAGAAGACCCTCAACACCTCGTTCCTGGTGGAATCCCTGCGGCACAGCCTGCCCCTCCGCAAGCTACAGCAGGATGCCAGCAGCAGTGTCACCCCTGTGCCCACCGCAGTCGCCAGCACCAGCACAACCCCCGTGCCAACTGTGATCACTGGCACCAGCACGACCCCTGTGCCCACCATGGTCACTGGCACCAGCATAACTCCTGTGTCCACTGTGGTTGCTGGCATTGGCACAACCCCCGTGCCAACTGTGATCACTGGCACCAGCACGACCCCTGTGTCCACTGTGGTTGCTGGTATTGGCACGACCCCCGTGCCAACTGTGATCACTGGCACCAGCACGACCCCTGTGTCCACTGTGGTTGCTGGTATTGGCACGACCCCTGTGCCCACTGCAGTCGCTGGCACCAGCCTAACCCCTGTGTCCACTGTGGTCGCTAGCACCAGCATGACCCCTGTGCCCACTGTGGTGGCTGGGACCAGCATGACTCCTGTGCCCACTGTGGTGGCTGGCACCAGCATGACCCCTGTGCCCACTGTGGTCGCTGGCACCAGCATGACCCCTGTGCCCACTGTGGTCGCTGGCACCAGCACAACGCCAGTGCCCACCACAGCCATTGGAACCAGTATGACCCCAGTGCCCTCTGTGGCTATGGGCACCAGCATGACCCCGGTGCTCTCCATGGCCACTGGCACCTTCATGACCCCTCGGGACATGTGGGAGAGGAGCATGAACACATCCAGGGGAAGCCTCCCCTGTGCCAAGGACAGTGCTGCGGAAACAGACTCCCTGCTCTGGCAGTAAGTATGAGGACATGCCCCCCCTGGCTGTGGCACCTGTGGGTGCTGTCCTTGCCCTAAGCCCCTCTCTTTGTCCCCAGCTGTCCCCGGGAGCAGCTGAAGACCCTGCCACGGGCAGAGCTTGAGGGGAGGCTGGAGAGCACCCTCATCATCATCGAGGCCCTCTCGCTGCAGCTGCGTGACTGGCAGGAGAGCCAGCGGCCACGGCCTGGCATGGGGCCGGCCAGACAGAGGGACGCGTTCACACAGACGGACACCACCCACCCCGAAGGGGTAAGAGTCCTCTCTGAGGTGATGCCACCCTGTCCCCTGCAGCCTTGGTGCTGTGACAGTATCCTTGAGCCACTGGCAAGCAGTGACCCTGTCTGGGTTGGTGGAGTGGAAGTAAAGCGCAGCTGCTGCATCACGCGCCCGGTGCTGCATTATCACGCCCGGATCAACCTGCTGAGTCTGCTGGACTCGAACCCTCGTGGGGGAAACATCCCTGGTGCACGTGGCAGGAGGAGGGGAGGTGTCATGGCTGGCCAGCTCTTGCTGGCCCCAGGGTGGAGCAGGGACTGGTGTGAAGTGCCCTCTGCTCTGGTGGAAGCCCTTGGGAGGAGGAGATCTACTGGCAGCCCTGCCTCGAGCTGTGGAGGAAAGCAGAGGCTGTGCAGTGGCAGCGGGGAGTGGAGTGGGATCTGCAGCTGGAGCTGGGCGTCTGGTGGCTGTCACTGGCCATGAGTGTGCCAGATCTCAGCCACGCAGGGCACACGTATCCCCCCCGGCGCTGCCTGTGCCAGCTGCCATAAGACCAGTGTCCTTGTCCCTTCTCCAGAGCACCTGGAGCAGCCAGAGCCTCCTGTTCCAGGGCCTCGCGGATGCCGCTTTTCGGAGCTTGCAGGATGAGCAGGGAGCCCTGGTGGAGGAGGTGAGCTTCCACACATCCCTCTGCTTCCCCTTTCCCCTGGGTTCTGGGAGACCTGTTGGCACTCACAGCAGCTGTATCTGGTGCATCATGGTGCTGTCACCTCCCACAGCGGGAGCAGGAGAGGACCGTTGTGTCCCAGTACCAGGCTATGCTCGAGAGTGCTCCTAGTAAGGTGCAGAGCTGCCTGGAAGAGCGGGATGCCATCAGGCAGCGAGTGGATGAAGCCCTACGAGCCAAGGATCAGGTGAGGGGGCAGCTGTTGTGGGATGGAGGCAGTCTTAGCTGTCCTCATGCCTTTGGTGAGGCATCCTGCATCTCTACCCATTTCTGGGGATGAGAATCTCCCTGGCATCCCAGAGGAAGAAAATCCCAATGTGGAAGGCAAGAAGTGCTGTGTGATGGAGCCCTCTGGATGTATTTTTGGCATGGGCTGTGCCCCCCTGGGAGCAGGAGTCCTAGGCTGGTGCAGGGATGGCTCCTGGGAGTTTGCCCTTGTGTGACAGCATGGCTGGAGCAGCATCCTCTCCTCTGCAGGGATATCTCTTCCTGGAGGCTTTCTGTGCCCATGCCAGTGCCCAGATCAGTGCCCGTGACCAGAGCCTGGCCTCCCAGCAAGAGCTGAGCATGCTGCTGGCCCAAGCCATCAACCTGCAGGTACTGAGTGTGGTGCCATCCCCAGGACCCCACGCTGGATCAGGGCTGGAAGTGCATTGCCACATCCTGAGCTTGGGTGATGCTCTGTGATGGGCTTGGGGGCACCAGAGGTTTTCTGGTGCTGCTGCTGGGAAGCTGCTGCAGATTTGGCCTCAGGGCTGGTACTTGCCTTCCTTCATGGCCATTAAATGTGGCTTTTCTACCACGGTAGTGCTGACTCATTCCTCCTACCCTACAGGCATCCCTGTCTGCCGAGGCGCAGTCTTTCCGAGAATTCTTAGATGTCACCTTTGAAAATCTGAAGAAGGAAAGGAGAGCCCTGGATGAGGAGGTGAGGGGTGTCCAGTGGGGGCTCAGCCCCTCGCTGCCCTGCCAGTGCTCTGTGCCCTGGGTGCCATGACCTGTCCCTGGTCACACAGCAGGACAGTGCCACAGCAGTGCCACACTGAGCTCTGCCTGGTGCTGTCTCCCTTCCCAGCGGGAGCAGATGAGGGCCCTGGTGTCCCAGTCCCATGCCCTGTTGGAGTGTGTGCCTGGCAAGCTGCAGAGCTGCCTGGAGGAGCTGGCTGCCACACGGGAACAAGCAGAGGAAGCTCTTCAAGCCAAGGAGGAGGTACAGGGGTGCCTCCTCTCAGTGCTGTGAGGTGTCTGAGGCACGGGGTGATTTGGGGCACCCCTTGGAGTGAGAACACCCCATGGGGAGGGGAGCACCCCAGAGTGAGCACTGTGTCTCCACAGGCATCCTGCCAGCTGGAGAAGACCTTGGTGACCCTGCAGGACACAGAGGCTCAGCTGGAGCAGCTGACAGTGGCCAACTCACGCCTGGGCAAAGGTAGGGGTGGGAGACGTTGGGGCTGGAGCTGTCCCATCCCCACTGCCCCTGTCCCTCCTGGCTGACAGCTCTGTCCCTTGCAGACCTGAGCTCTGTGATGATAAATCTGGCCAGCATGGAGCAGGAGCGGGATGCGCTGCAGCAGGAGAACGAGAAGCAGTGGGAGGAGATGGCCCAGTGGGTTTGAGCCCTGATGTCTTGAGCCCCATCCCACCTCTGGCCCCCAAAACACAGCACCCCCTGATCCCATCCCATCCTATCCCCTCAGGCTGGCTCAGGAGAGGAACTCCCTGAAGCAGGAGTGCCAGGAGCTGTGCCAGGAGCTGGGGGAGGCCACCGAGTGCCGGGAGGTAGGAGCTGCCTGACCTTGCCTGCGCCATCACGCGCTGCCGGCCCCCATCACGGCCTCTCCTCTCCAGGAAGGCTGGCAGATGGCCAGGAGCAGGATTAGCCCTCCTACGGAGGGGGATGAGCTCGTCAGGGCGGTTGACATCCCGCACGTAGCGCAGCT
This sequence comes from Molothrus ater, assembly GCF_012460135.2. Classification (NCBI taxonomy): domain Eukaryota; kingdom Metazoa; phylum Chordata; class Aves; order Passeriformes; family Icteridae; genus Molothrus; species Molothrus ater. Next base: position 7,000,826 of record NC_050498.2, on the reverse strand, counting down.
TTTCATCCTGCCCGGCAGGGATTCCCAGGGAGGGGGCTGGGCAGCTCTTGGAGATAATTTTCTTGGAGATAAATTTCCCCTGCAGGCATGGAGCTGTCCCTCAGTCTTTCCTATGTCCCCAGTAAACTGGTTTGTAGGGTTTAGGCTGCTGGGATAAAGCTGCCCCTGATTAGAAACAGCACCCTGAGGCATGGGAGGGTCTGTGCTGGGGGTCTCAATGAGCCCCCTCTGGTCTCTGCTTGGCTGCTCACGGCTGTGTCCCCCCCACCCTCTTACAGTTCCTGGATCAGGAGAACCAAATGTGCCGCACGCAGCTGCTGGAGGTGGAGGCCAGGCTGAACTCCACGCTGGCCACGCTGCAGGAGCGCGTCCTGCAGCACAAGGAGCTGATGGAGTCCCACCAACGCCTGCGGTACTGCCCCACTCACCAGCTCCACTCAAACCCCTCTATTTCTGGGAAATCAAGCCCTTCCTGGGGTGTCAGAGGGGACATTTTGACCATGGTCACTGCTGCTCCAGTTAAGTGTGGTGGTCCAGGTGGGTGGGAGAGGCTGTGGGGAAGGTCAGCAGATCCCATCTTGAGGGAAACTGCCTAAGTCTGTGGGATTTGCACCATTGCTGGTTCATGGTGAGAGGCAGGCATGTCCCCATCCCACATCGAGGAAGGGAAATGCTGCTCCTGCTGAGGCTGGTGCCATCCCACAGGGAAGAGCAGGCTGCCCTCAGCAAGGAGCTGGACAGCACCAAGGCCGAGCTCCTCAGCTTGCAGACAAAGAGGAACAAAGTTTCTTGGTGCTCCACGGACATTATGGAGAGCAAGATGAGGTTGCAGGAGCTCGCTGACTGCCTCAAAGCTGCTCTGGAAGAGCAGGTAGGAGCCCTGTGCTGGGGACAAGCATGACAGGATGGCCCAGGGGAGGTCACACATTCGTGGCTCTCCATGGCATGGCTTCGAGACCATGTGCTTGCTGGGATAGTCACAAGCTGCACTCTGGTGCTGTACTCTCCTTTCCCTCTGAAGGATGATGATGATGATGCTCCATCGAGAAGCAAAGTCTGGACCCCAGGTCCCCGGACCCCAGGCTGGCAGACCCCACGCCGTGCCTGGACCCCGGCCTTCCGCACCCCGGCCTTCCACACCCCGGCGTGCCACACCCCACACCGCGCCGGCAGCTCCTTCGTGGGCAGCGTCCTGAAAGCTGTGGCAGGGAAAGGTGAGCTGGCACCCCTTCTCTGGGTTTTGGGGAGTCCCAGGATGGGGATTGCTCCCTCCCGTGCTGGGGGATGCGTAGGGCTGGGCACAGCCGCTGTTCTCTCCTCTCACAGATGCCAATGAAACCAGCAGAAGTGGGAGTACAGTTGCCAAGGACAAAGTTGCATCTGTGTCAAAGGCAATAGGTATTGGGGCTGTCACCCTGTCTGGGACCCTGCTCTGAAGCTGCAGGGCTGCTGTGCAGAGGCACGCCTTCCTTTGTGTGCCCTGGGGCTGATGTTCCCTCTGTGTTGCTCATGAGGCTCTTTCCTGCCTGCAGATCCTGAGGACACTCTGCTGGAGAGCGTGAAGGAGCTGAGAGCTGTGGTCTCCAACCTTGCCATGCTGAGCTCCCGCATCCAGGAACTGGAGCAGAGCGAGTTCAGGGCACTGCAGACAGAGATGTGAGTTTAGCATGGGCTCGTGTCAAGGGTTGAGCAGGGGCATCGCTGTCCTGGGCATGGCCTTTCCTGCAGGCAGCATGCCTGGGTCTGCCTCTTGCCCTAGCCCTGGACTAGACCTCTGTCATGGCTTGATGGGCTTTTTCCAGCTGGCTGGGCTGGACCAGGTGTCTTCTCTCACCATGGGCCCAGGGGCATGCCCAGGAGGGGTTTGGTACCTGGTGCTGTGCTTGGCTGCGGTCCCCACCCTCTCACCACCACTGTCCTCTCCCAGCTCTGACCTGCATCTCCGCCTGGAGACAGTGACAGCTGAGAGCCAGGAGAAGGTGGATGCCCAGGCTGCCACCATTGCCAAGCTGAACAAGGCACTGAGGACCAAGCTTGAGGTAAGCCAGAAGTGGGCCAGTGCTCACCCCAGGGCAGAGCCGAACTGGGACGGGCGCTGATCTAGGACATGGAGAAATCTGGTGATGCCCCATGGGTGCTCCTGGCTTGTCTGACCTCCTCAAACATGAGAAAACCCACTCTGGGTGCTGGGGGTGGCCAGGGCTGGACACTGCCTGACCCCGCTTCTTCCTCCCTGTCAGAATGAGAAGGAGCTGCAAGATGTGGTGAAACAGCAGGAAGAGAAGATGTTGCAACTCATCGACAAGAGTGGGGAAGTCATGGTGTGTGATGGGGGCATGGGTGGGCAGTACCCTGGGGGGATGCTGGGCACAGGACCCCTCCCAGCATCTCTTTTTCCCCTGTAGAGGCTGAAGGCAGAAGTCTCCGAGCTGAAGCGCTTGCTCCAGCGTGCAGAAACAGAGGCCAAGGTGCTGTGGGAGGAGATGAGGGGCAAGGAGCACCAGGTGGACACTGCCTATGTCCAGGAGCGGGTCATGCTGCGGCGGGAGGTGAGGCTGGGGAGCTGCAGGGCTGAGGGCTCCTCATGTCACCCCACCGTGGACAAGGAGACCTCTGCAAACCTTGCTCCTCCTACCCTGTCCCCCACTTCAGAGCTTTCCCCCACAGGGATCTTCAGCAGGGCTTGCTCCTTTTGCAGGTGGATAAACTGCGGCTGCTGCTCGTGGAAAAGGAGGATGAGAACATACGGCTCACTGACAAGTACCTGGAGCAGGTATGGGGAGCCTCAAGGGGCTGTCCTGGCTCCATTCATTCTAGGATCAGAATGGTTTGGGTTGGAAGGGACCATAAAGGTCACCTAGTTCCAACCCTCCTGACCTGGGCAGGGGTCCCCTCTCCCTTTTGGGCTGGTCCCTGCCCAAGTTTGGTGCAGAGTCCTGATGGGCATCTCCCACCACCACAGGTCCGAGGGCTGGAGATGAAGTTCCATCATACCCAGAAAGTGCTGAGAACTCACGAGGAGAGGCAGGAGAAGATAAAAGAGGTGAGATTTACAGTTTATTTCTCACCCTTGCTGTGACTGCAACAACACCAACCCAAACACTATTGCTGCTGCTGTCCCCAGGTCCTGTCGGCTCTCCCTGACGTGGCTCTGGGTTGCCAGGAGCTCCAGAGCCTGCTGCGCTACCTGGGCCTGAAGCCAGCCAGCAAGGAAGCTGCTGAACCACTATAGCCTGTAGCCTGAAACCTTTCCTGTTGTTAATGTTGTAATTATTTATTGAATAAAGTTGTGTTGGCTTTTACCGTGCCTGCTGTGTGCATTCAGGAAGCTCCTGGTGCTGTGGGTGGGGACAACTTGTCCAGCCTGTGCCGGTTGCTCCTGTTCTGTCACGGGGCTGTGGGCACAGCTCCCTGCCACCCCAGGGCCTCTCCTTCTTGGCGGGGGACACGTCCTCCCTCTCTGCCAGTGTTTGCTCTCAATAAGGGACCGCGTTCCCCAGGCTCCCACCCTGCGGCCCCGGCAGCAGCCAGAGTGCCCGGGCTGAGCCAGCTTCCCTCCCCTGCTCCCTGCTCCTCCTCCTGCCCTAGATTCCCTCCCTGCCCTGCTCTGCAGGGGCTTGTCTGGACCCTGCACCCCATCCTGGGGCTGCGGGCACGAGCCTGTTGCATGGGACTTGTTCCAGAGGTTGGATTCCTCTCGTTATCACAAGGATGGTTCCAGAGGTTGGATCCTGCACCCTCATCACGGGGCTGTGGGCACACGCCTGTTGCACGAGGATGTTTCCCCCTCCCAGCCTGGCTCCAGCACGCAGCATCCCATGGCTCAGCTAGTGCTGGGAGCTCTGCCAGCTCCTGCTCCCAACCCCCCTTGGTTGCTGCTGCTGCATGGAAGGGGGGGCTCCCTCAGGGGCTCCCCAGCTCCCAGCACAGCTCCAAACTCACCTCCCTTCTTCCCTGCGGGGGCAGATCCTGCGGGATACCCCTCCCGGTGTTCCTGACCCCAAGGATGCTCCCCACCACCACGGGGACCACGCAGCACCCGTCCCTCCCCTGCGATGGCCCAAAATAGCAGCACTCCAACAAGTGCTCTGGTTTTTAATGGCCTCTTTCTCCTGCCCAAGGGGGATGGAAATCACCTTCCTCTGCCCTCTGCCACAGCCCTGCCGCTCCGTGTGGGGCGGGTGCCGTGACACGTGGGGCGCTGGCACCGATTTATCTACCGGGAAATGTTTGGGGCTGTGCCTGCATGTCCTGGGTGCGTGGGTGGCTCGTGGGGAACCAGTGACCTCTGCTCCCTTGCCCTGCCTTCCTCCCTGCCCTGTGACCCCGCGGGGTCGGGTACAGCCTCCCGAGGTGCTGTAATGGGGGGCAATGGGGGGCCCTGGGTGTGGGATGCAGGGAGATGTGCTCCCTTCCCTGGATTAGGGCCACGCAGGGTGCCTGAGCCTCCTTTTACGGCGGGATTCAGCACAGCGGGGCCCTGGCAGCTGTCCCTGTGGGCCGAGTGGGGACACTGGTATTGTCCCTGTGCTGGCTGCGGGTGGTTTTTTAGGGGGGTTGGTCTCCTGTGAGTGTCCCCACCCTGTCCTGGAGGGTCTGAGGCTCAGTGCTGCTGATTCCTGGGCACAGAGGTGGCCTAGATGGGGTATCCTGCACAGTAACAGTGACCCCAGCCAGGGGGTGGCACAAGGGGGTCCCGGGCCCAGGGGTGATGAAGGGAAAGTCTGTTTTTAGATAATAGTGAAATAGGGGGCACAGCCTGGGGCTGGCATGGAGGGGTCGCTGTCCTTAGTTGGCAGTAGCAATAGGGGGGCACTGCAGGGTCCCCATCAGCAGCAGGGGGGTGGCAGAGGTCCCTGCCCATAACCAAGCAGGGGTGGTGGGACAGAGGGGTCTCTGGCAGCTGGAGATGGCACAGTGGAGTGCCTGCGTGGCATGAGGGGGCCTTCCCATGACAAGGGGTGACTCAGCTGTGTCCCTGTGCGGTGGCAGGGGGGGCACAGACGGGTCCCCATCACCAGGCAAGGCGTTGCAAGGGGGTGATACAGTGGGGTCCCCAGCCTGGGATTGTCACCAGGAGCGTGGGGGTTGTCGCCGGCGGGGGGGCACGACCCCGGTGAGGGGGGGGGGCCGTAGCCGGCGGGGGGAGCGGGCGGTGGCGGGGGCGGGCCGGGGCGGGGCATGGGGCCGGTCCTGCCCGGTGCCGCCCCGCCGGTCACGTAGCTCTGCGGCACCGCAGCCACATTTACCGCGGGGCCAGAGCGCGCAGCCCGCAGTCCGTACTCGTCGCCGCCGCTCGACACGGTACGGGGGAGCCGCGGGTCGGGGAGAGCCGAGGGGCCGGGAGGAGCTGCTGCGGGAACAGCCGGGGGATCCCGCCGGCGGGAGGCGGCAGCCCCGCCGAGCCTCCCGGGTGTTTCCGTGCGGCATCCCGGGGGTCGGTCCGCGCTGGGGGGCTCCAGGGCAGAGAGACCCCCGGGCATGGGGGTATTTAGGGTTTGGGGAGACCCAGGATACTCGTCCTGCGCTGGCGGAGCTCGAGTTCCTACGGTGCCGGCCGGGAGATGGGCGCCCCGGCTCCTGGGGGCATCACCGGCCCCGCGACGGCGCCAACCCTGGGGAATCCCCATCCTTGGAGTACCCCAAACTTTGGGTACCTCCATCCCCGGGCTGTGCCGCCCTGGGGCGGCTCCGTCCCCCATTCCCGGGCTATTTCCGTCCCCCCGGTATCCCTATCCCCGTGTTATCGTCATCGCCCGCGTAACCTCCCCGCGGGTTATTCCCGACGATGGAGTGAGTATCTCCGTCTCCGGAGTACCCCAAAGTCCGGGTAACTCCAGATTCAGGTAGAGCCTCCCTGGGGTTTCTCTTTCCTCTTTTCCCGGAGTATTTCCGCCCCCCCGGCACCCCCATCCCCGGCTGTTTCCGTTCCTCGCGGGGTATTCCCATCCCCAGGGTACCCCCATCCCGGTCCCCTCGTGTCCTGCGTGGGTCCCCGCGGAGCTGCGCTCCCTCAAGATGGCTGGGCTGGGGGCGGGCTGGCAGGCAGCAAAATGGCTGGGAGCTGCCCGGCATCCTCCACGATCCCTGCCACGAGGCTTATACAACGTGCCCTGGCCGGTGGGGTCGGGCTGGCAGCCCCGTGCGGGTCCCGGCTCCCCGGGGAAGGGGCTGTGTGTGGTTTCGGGGTGTCGCCGCGCTGGTGCGTGACTCAGTCCCCGTCCGCTCGCAGCCACCGCCACCATGACGCACCAACACCCCGCGCTGACGGCCGAGCAGAAGAAGGAGCTGTCGGACATCGCGCAGCGTATCGTGGCCCCGGGGAAGGGCATCCTGGCAGCCGATGAGTCCGTAGGTCAGTTTGGGGGGGGGGGGAAATCTGTCCCGCCACCCCTTTTCCTCTTGCCGGATGGAGGCTGACGAGGGTGCTGGGTGCCTGCAGGGAGCATGGCCAAGCGCCTCAACCAGATTGGGGTGGAAAACACGGAGGAGAACCGCCGGCTGTACCGCCAGATCCTCTTCAGCGCCGACAGCCGGGTGAAGAAATGCATCGGGGGCGTCATCTTCTTCCACGAGACCATGTACCAGAAGGCTGATGATGGCACTCCCTTCGTCCAGATGATCAAGGACAAGGGCATCGTTGTGGGCATCAAGGTGTGGGGGGTGTCCTGGTGGGTTTGTGGGGTGCTGAGGCTGTTTGTGGGGTGCTGGTGAGGCTCAGCACTACCTTCCTCTCATTCCACAGGTGGACAAGGGTGTTGTGCCTCTGGCTGGGACCGACGGCGAGACCACCACGCAGGGTAAGTGTTGCAGGGGCTGTGGGGTGTGGAGCCAGGGGGTTTGGGGCTGGAGGGTTTGTGGCTGTGGGGCTGACGTGCTGCCCCCCCAGGTCTGGATGGGCTGTGGGAGCGCTGTGCCCAGTACAAGAAGGACGGGGCAGACTTTGCCAAGTGGCGCTGCGTGCTGAAGATCAGCGAGCACACTCCCTCTGCTCTTGCCATCATGGAGAACGCCAACGTCCTGGCCCGCTATGCCAGCATCTGCCAGCAGGTACATGCCTGCTGCCATCCCCCCACAGGGTGGGCAGTGATGGGCAGGATGGTATTGACTTGTGTGGGCAGGTATTGCCCCACGGGGGTGGGCACGCATCTGTGAGGCTCAGCAATGCGCCTGTGCAGTGCTGATGATCCCTGGGGATCATCCCCAGTGGCTGCACATAACCCCTGTTGGGTAACACCTCACGTGGGTGGACATGGGGCATTGCCCCGTGGCACGGGCATCACCCAGAGGGTCAGGTGTCAATCCATGGGGCCAGGTGTTGCTACGTGCACCTCACAAACCTGGACATTACCCCATAGGGCCCAGAACTGACCCTCCCAGCTTGGCTGTCCCTCCATGGGGCTGGGCATCACCGCCAAGGGGGGGCCTTGAGCCTCGAGGCTGAGAATTGCTCTGCAGGTCTGAGCATTGTCCCACGTAGCCATGGGGCTGAAGGGTGCCCAGGGACATCACTGTGATGGCATCTGCTGTTGTGCTGTTTGCAGAACGGCATCGTGCCCATCGTGGAGCCGGAGATCCTGCCTGATGGTGACCACGATCTCAAGCGGTGCCAGTACGTGACGGAGAAGGTGAGTGGTGGGGTGGCAGCAGGGCGGGCACTGTGCTGTGCCGTGCCATGCCAGGGAGACTGCACGCTGCCTGTCCTCCCCAGGTGCTGGCAGCTGTCTACAAGGCACTGAGTGACCACCACATCTACCTGGAGGGGACCCTGCTGAAGCCCAACATGGTGACCCCTGGGCACTCCTGCCCCACCAAGTACAGCCCCGAGGAGATCGCCATGGCCACTGTCACTGCCCTGCGCCGCACCGTGCCCCCAGCTGTGCCAGGTACCAGCCCTGGCATGTGGCAGAGACCAGGAGAGCGATCCCCTGTGTCCCCTCCCGTGCCTTAACCCTGCTCTCTGCAGGTGTCACCTTCTGTCTGGGGGTCAGAGTGAGGAGGAGGCTTCCATCAACCTCAATGCCATCAACACGTGCCCGCTGGTGCGGCCATGGGCCCTCACCTTCTCCTACGGGCGGGCGCTGCAGGCGTCGGCGCTCAGCGCCTGGCGTGGGCAGAAGGACAACGCTGAAGCTGCCACCGAGGAGTTTGTCAAGCGTGCAGAGGTGATGGGGGTGGCCCTCTTGCGAGGGCAGTGCCAAGGGCTGGGGAGGTGGGGACACTGTGTGCCCATGGGAGGAGGGGTGGCTGAGGATTATGTCACACAGGCTGAGATGAAACACCAAGGGCTGTGCCCCGTAGGATGCCAAGAACCCCACGGAACGGACACGGTTCTGTCTCTGTGAGGGGACACTGAGAGCTGTGTTCCCAGAGGGGAATGAGGGGTGCCATGGGCCACATCCCCAGGCTCTGCTCCCCAGGTGTCCCCATGAGCTGGGGGACCCTGAACCATGGTCCCCATGGAAGGGACACAGTTCTGTCTCTATGGGGAACAGTGAGAGCTGTGTTCCCATAGGGGAATGATGGGTGCCTATGGCCACATCCTGGGCTTTGCTCCCCAGGTGTCCCCATGAGCTAGGGGACCCTGAAGGCTGTGTCTCCAGTGACTTGGGGACCTCGAGTGACACCCCAAGCGTGACCACTGACCTTTCCTTCCTCTGCAGGTGAACGGGCTGGCAGCACTGGGCAAGTACGAGGGCAGCGGGGACAACTCGGGGGCCGCCGGGCAGTCCCTCTACGTGGCCAACCACGCCTACTGAGTCCCGGCCGGGCACCCCACCGGCCCCGGCCCCCGCCCCGGCCCCTCCCCGCCACCGCTCACACCCCGCTTCCACCCCAGCCACCCAGGGGAGCCGCCACGCGGGGAGGGGAAGGGGAGAGCGCCCCGCGGGATGTCCGCAGATGGAATGGGGGGTCCGGCTCAGCCGGGCTCTGGGGGGAGCCACCCGGGTGCCCCTTTGGCCGGGGGCTCCGGCCGGGCCGTGAGTGGAGGAGGGCAGGCCGCGTGGGGGGCAGGAGGGGAGGCCTGGGGGTGCCCCTGCCCTGCCGTAGCTTTGCAGTCCTGGTCGCTGCCGCCCTTGGGGCGCCTGTGTTGTGTTCGCCGTGTGCACCCCGTGTACCAAATAGCCTAACAACGAATAAATGGTAGAGACAGCGCTGTGCCGCCTCCTTCCTCGCCGCTGGGGCACCCGGGAGCTCTTGTCCCTCCCGCTCCGGGCATCACCGGCAGAGTGTTGTTCTCACTTACGCAATGAGCTGTGCTGGGTCTCAGCCCGTTCACACACGTCGTGAGGCTCTGTGAGCTTGGCGCGGGGTGAGTGGGCTCCGCCTAAAGGCGATGGGGCGGGTGAGGAGCTCCTGTCCCCTCTCTCCGTGTCCCCCGCCCGGTCCCGGTACTCGGCGCTGCTCCGGTGCCCAGCGGAGGCCACGCCACATGTCCCTCCGCGGCACTCGTAGAGGGCAAAGCTCACCGCCTCACGGCCGATACGTGCTCTGATTGGTTCCGCTCCCCGCCCGTCTGTGCCGCCGCGCGGCGCACGCCGCGCCCATTGGGAGCTTTAGGTATTCTGAGCTCTGATTGGCTGGGCTGGCACAGGCCAGGCCCCCGGCTGGGCCAGGAAGTGAAGATGGTGGCGGTGGCGGCGGCGATGGCGGCGGATGAGGCAGGTACTGGCGGCCGCGGATGCTCGATGCTTGTTCGCTGTCTCCCGGCTCCCCGACCCCGCTCCCCGAGGAGCCGGGCTGGTGCTGAGCGCTGTCCCTGCAGAGCGGGCGCGGGGCCGTCGCGCCGCCTTGTCCTTCGCGACCATCGCCGTGGTGCTGGGACTGCCGCTGTGGTGGAAAACGACCGAAACCTACCGGGCTGCCCTGCCCTACGCGGACATCGATGGGCTCAGCCAGCAGCCGGTGAGCGCCGGGCGGGCCTGGGGGCGGCGGCTCTAGAGGCTCGGGAGCCCGGGCTGACGCTGGCCCTGTGCAGGTTCAGCTGGTGGTGCCCATGGCCGTGGTCTTCGCCCCGGGATCGGTGCCCGGGGACCTGCCGAGGCCGCTGCCCTTCAGGGACGTGCAGGAGATGGAGATTTCCGTGAACCGTGAGAGACTCCCTTGTCTGTCCCTGTTCCGTCTGCTCCTCACGGATGGTCTCGTCCTTTCGTGGGGGTCCTAGCCTGCCCGTGGCTTCACTCCCCGGCAGCCCGGAGCTCCCGGGACCCCGAGCCCCATTCACCAGCATCACCCTGCCCTGAGCCGGCAGTGCAGGAGCAGGGGTGGGACAATGAGGTCCCAGGATGCTGCAGGGAAGGAACCAGCCCCCATCCTGGGGATGGGGCTGATGGAGCCCTCGGAGGGTGGGATGTGTCTGGCTGGTGTGGGGCTGTCTCACGAGCAGTGTAGTGCTACATCCCATAATGGCTCGTCCCACTGGCACGCAAAGGACCTCGTGCTGTGTGTCCCCCTGGGGTTGTCCTTTGTCCCTATGAGCACCAGGCTCCTGTGGGGGGCCTGGGATCAGCAGGTTCACTCAGGTTTTCTGCCCCACAGTGAGAACCAGCGTCACGTCCCGCTATGAGATGCGCTATCGCAGCACCACAGCTCAGGAGGAGGCAGCACTGGCTGCAGCGACTGCACAAGGTACTGGAGCAGGAATTGCTGGGGAGCTCCTTTTCCTGAGGCTGGCACAGCAGAGAAAACACTTTGCTTTGTGTCAGAGCGAGACAGGGATTGGAGTGAAATTCCCAACCCTGCCAGTGCTTCCATCTTCCCCAGAGGCTGACGCTGCTCTGTACCCGCTGCAGGACACCACCTTGGGCTCTCTGACCATGTACGTGGTCCCTGAAACCTCCTCTCTCCTGCCTCAGGTAGGGAGCAGCACCCTGTGTGTGACTGTGTTCACAGGGGTCTCAGGTTGAGGGAACAGACGAGGATCTGACTCCATGTTTCAGAAGGCTTGATTTATTATTTTATGATATATATGACATTAAAACTATGCTAAAAGAATAGAAGAAAGGATTTCCTCAGAAGACTAGCTAAGAATAGAATAAGAAAGAATGATAACAAAGGCTCGTGGCTTGGACTCTCTGTCCGAGCTAGCTGACTGTGACTGGCCACTAAGTAGAAACAACCAACATGGACCAATCACAGATGCACCTGTTGCATTCCACAGCAGCAGATAACCGTTGGTTACATTCTGTTCCCGAGGCCTCTCGGCTTCTCAGGAGGAAAAATCCTAAGGAAAGGATTTTTCATAAAAGATATCTGTGACACCTTGTGGTGCCAGCCTTTGCATACTTCACCCCTGGGAGGTGGCACATGTCACAGGTGGCACCGTGCTGCTCTCAGGGCTCTGCTCGCATCCCCAGGGCATCAGTGTCTACGTTGGGAAGCACCGCAGCGCCCTGGTGAGGGCTGGGGGTGGCCTGGCTGCCCTGCAGGCCCGGCTGAGGGAGGTGACACAGCTGATGTCCTTCACGGCCACCTCCATCGCCGCCGCCCTCTCGGACCGCGTGCCCGACGGGCAGCTGGGCCCCGACGCACGGCGCAACCTGAAATCCAGCCTGGGTATGGATCCATCCCTGCTCCCTGGGCTGGGAAACCCTCTGCTCCTGGGGAAGGTGTTCTCAGGCCTCAGGAAACCCTCTGCTCCTGGGGAAGGTGTTCCTAGGCCTCAGGAAACCCTCTGCTCCTGGGGAAGGTGTTCCTAGGCCTCAGGAAACCCTCTGCTCCTGGGGAAGATGCCATTCCTGCTCTACTTGTGGCATCCCTGGATGGCTTCTGGGCTAACAGACCCCTTTGCTTGTAGCAGTTCTGGGCCAAGGCTGAGCTGTGATTGCTCTGTTGGTGTCACCCCACACTGGGGTGGCCCAGGGAGGAGGGGACAGGCCCTGCTGCTCTTGGGAGCTCTGTCACAGCCTCGGTGGCTCACAGGCTGCGGGTCCTTGCAGGATATGAGATCACCTTCAGCCTGCTGAACCCTGACCCCAAGTCCCACTCTGTGGACTGGGACATTGAGGGGGCTGTGAACCGCTTTGTGAAGCCCGTCCTGGACAAACTGAGCTTGGTGGCCAACTTTTCTGTGGATTCACAGGTGAGGGCTGGGGGGGATGGTGAGGAAAGCCCAGCCCTGACCTCCCTGGGGTGCACTTCTCTGCCAGCACCATGTCCCTTGTGTGCCTGCAGATCCTGTACTACGCTGTCCTAGGAGTGACACCACGCTATGACAAGGAGTCCTCCAGCTTCCTCCTGAGTGCTCACAGCCTCCCACACGTCATCAACCCCGTGGAGGCCCGGCTGGGTGAGCACTGTGCTCTTGGCTCACTGGGATCTGTCTCATGGCTCCTTTTCCCCCAGCCCATGTGAGAGCTGCTTGAGTAGCTGTGAAGGAGGAGCTGGGCTGTGGGCTGCTCTTGCTGTCCCTGCCAGCCACAAGAGTTCTGTGACTCTGTCCCACTGCAGGCTCCAGTGCTGCCTCACTCTACCCTGTGCTGAACTTCCTGCTCTATGTGCCAGAGCGCTCCCACTCCCCTCTGTACATCCAGGACAAGATGGAGCCCCAGTGAGCACCAACGCCTTCCACAGCCCTCGCTGGGGTGGCATCATGGTATGGGAACCACAGGGGTGCTGGCAGTGCTGGGACAAGGTGGTGGCTCCCCGTTCCCAGCTGCTGGCCCTGAGGCCCTGGCTATGTCTCATTAGCATGCATTCCCACAGGTTTACAATGTGGAAGCCCCTGCTTCCCCTCAAACCTCCCTCCCTCTGCATGTGGATGTGGACATGGCACGAGTGATGGAGGTTTTCCTGGCCCAGCTCCGGTGAGGATGTGCTCTTCCCTCCCCAGGCCTCTGTGGAGATCAGTGGGGTCAGAACAGGCTGTACCCAAACAGCTTGTTCACTCCTCCCTCTGTGGGCTCTGAGGGTGGCTCTTTGTGGCCTTCAAGGTGCTGGCTACTGGCCATTAGTGCTCTATGGCCAGGGATGCTGGCACATCTCCCATTTCCTCAGATAGGAGGCTTGGCTTATGCCACACATCCAGGAGACAGTGAGGCAGGATTGGGACTAAACACAGCAGGGAAGAAGAGCAGGGAGCTCAGCATGGGAATGAAGCCCTTCTGATGTGGGCTGAGACCATCCCTTCTACTCCCAGGTTACTCTTTGGGCTGTCTCGGGAAGAGGTGCCCCCTGAGTTCCTGCTGGAAAGCCCAGGGAATGAGGGGCTGACTGACTGGGAGCTGGACCACCTGCTGTGGGCCCACACCGTGGAGAACATCGCCACCGTGTCCACCACGCTGACCTCGCTGGCCCAGCTCCTGGACAAGATTGGCAACATTGTCATCAAGGATGATGTTGCCTCTGAGGTAGGGCTGGGGAGCAGAGGGGGCTGAGTGTCCCTGTTGCCCTCCCTGGCCAGGGACTGACCCTTGGTGTTGTTCCCACACAGGTGTACCGGGCAGTGGCCTCTGTGCAGAGCGCTGTGACCGAGCTGTCCCTGGGCCACCTGCTCGCAGCTTTCCAGGCCAGCAAGGAGGCTGTCACCTGCTCAGAGAGGGCCTTCTTTGACCCATCTCTCCTCCATCTCCTCTACTTCCCTGACGACCAGAAATTTGCCATCTACATCCCGCTCTTCCTGCCCATGGCTGTCCCAATTCTCCTGTCCCTGGCCAAGATTGTCCGGGAGACCAGGCTGCGTAAGAAGGAGCCCACCAAGATGGACTGAACGATGGTGCCCTGCCTTGGGGCTGTCCCCACCCCGTGGGGTGGTGTTGTCACAGACTCATGGCCCAGAAAGGCACCCCAGGGTCCAGGCCTGGCTGCTTGGCTTGGGTGTGCCAGGGCCAGGATGCAGGATTGGCAAGAGAGGCTGTTTTGGGAAGTGGGAAGGGGTCTCAATTTGGGTGCTGAGCCCTCCACAGAGGTGCTGCAGCGCCCACAGAGGCTGAGAGGGGAGGGAGGGTGCTGCCTTTGTGCACCCCCAGCCTGGTGCTGTATTCAGAAGAAGCTGCTGTGTAAATAAAGAACCCCCTGTTCTTTGGGGGGTGCTGATGTGGGGCTGTGTGAACCTCCTTTAGCCTTCTGGGGGGTACCTATTGCCCTGCCTTCCCCTGGTCCCGCTTCCTGTCCCCATTCCATTGCTTTATGGGTCTGGCTTCTGTCTTATGGATATTTAGCCAAAAATACTTGGTTGGGGAGGGAGGACAGTTCCTGGAATCCATCCCGTCCATGGGTGCAGAGCCCCCAGGGGCAGCCCGGCGTCCAGCTCCTGCACCGTGTGTCGGTCTGGGGATGGTTGAGGCGGCTGTCCCTGTGCTCCGGGCCAGGTGTGGGCTCTGTCCCCACCTCACCTGGGGGGCTGACCCCCATGGCGGGGGGCTCGCAGGAGGGGACACCCCGTTCTCCTCCAGCAGACAGGGTTTGCCCTGAGCCCCTGGCAGCAGCGTGGAGGGGCCGCTTTCCTTGCTTGCCCGTTCCTCCCCCTTCCCGCGGAGCCGGGCGGTGCTGGCGGCCGGGGGCGGGCCGGGGGCGGTGATGGCGATGCCCCTCCCGGTGCGGCGGCGCGCAGCGGGGCCGGGGCCGCTCACACCGGCGGCGGCGGCGGCGGGGCCATGAAGGTGAAGAAGAGCGGCGGGGCCGGGGCGGCGGCGGCGGCCAGGACCGAGGAGGAGCTGGGCCGAAAGGCGCTCATCGGGCCCGACGATGTGCTGGGGCTGCAGCGGGTCACCAGCGGTGCGTGCCGCGGATGGCGCGGGGGGAGGATGGGGACCGCGTCCCCGTGGCGAAAAAGGGCAGCCGGTTCTCCTCTCTAAACCGGGGGGAAAAGAGGAGCCGTTCGCCCTTTTAAGGGGGCTAACCCAGAGGGAAAAGGGGAAGCGGTGCCCCCCTTCCCGGGGGACAAGAAGTGGGGATGCAGCAGGACAGGGGACAGAGCCCGCAGCGGGATGTGCCACCCTGGGGGCTGGGGACCAGCGGGAGAGCAGGGGTTCTCCCTTCTCTTCTTGAGTGCAGCCCCCCAACTCTGCTCAAAGGTCGGTGTTGGGATGCTTGTCGCTGCTCACCCCATTCCCTGTGTCTGCTCCCACCCTGTGCCCACGGCAATGGGACGGGCTGGATCCCTGGCCACAGCATGGGGGGACTTCAGAGCAGCCCCCCAACCCATTTCCCCCCTCTCCAGTGTAGCATCCGAGGTCTTGAGGGCATCTTGGAGGCGGTGGGTGGGAGTGTGTGCCTGGAGGGGCTGTTGTGCTTGGCAGAAGAGCTCGGGACAGCAGCACACAGGGCTGGGGAAAGGCCAGGACGGGGGGAATGGCTTCACACTGATAGAGAGCAGGTTTAGATTAGATATTAGGGAGAAATTCCTCCCTGTGAGAGTGGTGGGGCCCTGGCATAGAGAAGCTGCTCTATCCCTGGAAGTGCTCAAGATGAGCTTGGATGGGGCTTGGAGCAGCCTGGGCTGGTGGGAGGTGTCCCTGCCCCTGGCAGAGGGTTGGAACCAGATGGTCTTTAAGGTCCCTTTCCATCCCAAACCATTCCATGGTACTGCCTCAGGCCAGCAATGCCCAGGGACAATCTGCCCTGGTGTCCCCAAAAGTCCTTTTTCCATCTCCTAGGGACCTTTGGGTTGTCTCTCTGGGCTGTCAGGGCTGAGGGGCTGCCTGGGGGTCTGGCTGTGCTCCCTGTGCCTCTCAGTGCTCTGCCCTCCAAGCCAGCTCGGTGTCACAGGCTGGGGCTGTGACGAGCCCTGGAGAGGAAGGATGCGGCTGTGGGTGCTGCTGCGTGCAGGCAGCCCCGTGGGGCTGCTGTGTGAGCAGGAAGGGAGGAGGACAGCCCGCCAGGGACTCGTGTCAGCCCTCAGGAAGGGCTCACAGAGGCTCCTCGGAGAGGGGCTGCTGTTGCTGGGGACCTTTGGGTCGCCTTCTGCGAGCTCTGCTGGTGCAGCTGCGTGAGTCACTGCCCAGAAATCCCCTGCCTGTAGCAGGGAGAGCACGCAGCAGGCACTGGAGCATCCTGCCAGCATCCTCAGTTGGATGGTGAATCCCAGCCATGGCTGTGTGAAGCTCTGTGTGCTCACTTCATGGCAGCCTCCGTGTCCCTGCCCTCGCCAGGGCTGTCTGGAAGGGACAGGGCCACCCTACAACCTTGCTGTCACCTCGTGTGGCATCAGTGGGGATGGATGGTGCAAGCTCCTGCCTTCCCAGGGAGCAGGGATTGCTAAGCTGGTGAGCCAGGCTTGGAGCAGAGCTGGTTGTTGTCTGCCTCTTCATCCCTGGGTCAGAGTGCTCTGGAGCACAGGGAGGATGTGAAACGCATGAAAATGTTGTGTTCCCCTCCTGCTGAGACTTGCTGGTACCAGGGTCAGAGCCAGGCACTGTGATGATGGCCCAGGCTTACCTTGGGAAGTGCTTCCTGTCCTGCTGGATGTGTGGGAGCCAGGAAATGTCCCCCACACCTGAAACCCTCGGTGAGTTTGGGGATACAGATAAACAGTGCACCCATGTTGAGCATATTGTATCTTATCACCCAGGAACACTTTGCAACTCCCCTTCTCAAGCTCAGTTTTGATCCTGGTGGGTTTAACAGACAGCAAAGAATATTTTTCAGATTTTTAACACCTCATGATTATTTCGGGCATTTTATGGCCTTTGCTCATTTCTACACCCTTAAAAACAGATGGCCAGAAATAGCAATGTGAAACTGTTCCACTCTTCTGCTTCAGGTAGGGGAGGAGGAAGGACCAGGCTGTGGGAGAGAAGTTCACAGCTGCCCCAGCCTTTTGGATGTGCTGGGTGTCAGGGCAGACACCACACCCTGTTGCAGCAATTCTGTCTTTGACAGGTTGAAATTGAAGGAGGAGTTGGTGGTGGGGCTGCAGCAGAAATGTCCTGGTGCCCTGGCTGCCCTTTGTTGTTCCAGAGAGAGGATAATCCATCTTTATCCAAACTCATGGGCCAGTAGCACTTCAGCTCACACATGGAACTGTGTCCTGCCTGGGACCCAGGGAGGGCTGGCTGTGTTTTAGGGTTGCTTCATCAACCAAAGCCCAGCAGGGCTTGGTACCACAGGCAAAGTGTGTTTTAGGAATGCTCACACCAGGAGCTGGCTCTGTTTCTGAGCAGCCTTCCAGGTCTCCAGGGAGAGGTGGAATTCTGGCTGTAGCACAGAATGGTTTGGGCTGGAGGGGACCTTAAAAACCACCTTGTTCCAAGTGCCTCACCAAGAACAGGAACACAGGAACCTTCCACTAGATGAGGTTGCTCCAAGCCTCACCCAACCTTTCCTTGAACACTTCCAGGGATGGGGCAGCCACAGCTTCTCTGCCCAACCCCTGGCAGTGCCTCAGCAGCCTGACAGGGAAGAATTCCTCCCTAATCATCCTTCCATCAGGCAGCACAGCTGGACTTTGCTCTCCCAGTGGGTGCAGCTGACCCAGTGTGAGCTGGCTGGGCTGGGAGGGTGGCGAGGCAGGATGTGGCTCTGTGGGCAGCCACAGGAGCCAGCTGGGCTCTGCTCTTAATGTGCTTCTAATAAGCTTAACTGGGGAGTTGTGTGAACTGCCCTGCGCATTCTGTGTCCTCCCAGTGTTAAATTCCTCATCAGCTTTGTGCCCACAACGTTTCTGGGCACGCTGGGTCCAGCCTGGTGGATCTGGGATGCTGCTCTGGGATATCTGGGCCTCCTGGCCAGGCTGGTTTTGGCTCTGCTCCAGCTGGATCAGGTGTAAGGCTGGAGAACCATTTCCTCTGCAATTAGTGAGATTTGTCACTCGCTCACACAACTGTGGTTGGGAAAAGCGGAAAAAGCTCATGACGTGATTAATTTAAGATTAGCAAAGGAGTGGGGCAGAGCTCAGTTCAAATTGCAATTAATTACTGAGGCAGCCAGAGCATCAGAGGAGTCAGATGTGTAACAAAAGACAAGCTCCAGCCTCTGAGGCTGCCCTGCTTATCACTTACACACTTTGCCTGGAATACCAGATCAAATCTTACATTTTAAGTTTTATTCTAATGCTGATTTTATTTTAGGAAACCAAGGGGTTAAATAATTGATTACATGTGTGGAAACAGTTTCAAAACAAACCCTAAAAATAAGGAGCACACACGTAATCATTTCTGAAAGTAATCTCTTCCTTGAGCTGTCACTTGGGATTTCTCTGAGACTTCTCTAGGCAGCTTTAGCTAAAGGCCAGCTTGGCACAGGGCTGCCTCAGTGGGTTAGGCAGGCCAGACTCTTCTTGAGGGACTTCCATAACAGTTTCCTGCAGACAATTAAAGAAAAAAAACCCAAATAAACCATTTCCCTCCCCTCTGCCTCAGCAGTTCAAGTCGTGTAACACTAAACCTTCCAGGATCCATGTTGAAATCACTTTCCAAATCCATGGGGTTTTGATAGGCAAGGAGAGGCAAGGAGAGAGGGAGGCACTAACAGGAATGTGAGGCAGATGTGCACAAATCCATCTTCAAAGCTGCTCCTGGACCATGACTTCCCTCCCCAGTTAATGGGGAGAATGTATTTTATTAGGAGCTCTGAGGAGCTGTGGATGTCTGCAAGGTTAATAAATCCCTGCTCTGCCCTGTCCAGGGCTGTGATGTGTGGCTGTGTTTTGATGTGCTGACCTCTTGTTGCAGAGCTGTGCCAAGCTGCTCTCCCCACAACCCTTCCCTCAGCATCTCACCCAGGCTGTGAGCTTTTCCAGGGCCCTGTGTTTCCCAAAGTCTCACAGCACAATGGGAGCTGTTAGGATTCCCAGGGGCCAGCACACACAGTGTGTGTGTGGTGTGGGATTCTCCTTCTCCCAGGGTTGTGGGTTTGGGCCATCCCTGGTGGAAGTGGCAAAGGTTAGAGGAAAGCTGAGGGAGTCGGCCTGAGGGTCTGGGCAGAGCTTGGCTTTGGCTCAGCCCAAAAATAGCTGATTTAGTTGGTGTTGTGCACGTGGTTTCAGACTTTGAATGCAATCAGCATGGAAAGGGGGCAGGAGAAAGTGTTTGGGTGCCTTGGAAATGGGGGAAGAGCAGCTCCATCCACAGGCTGCAGGGCTGTGATCAAATTAATTGTGAGAGGGCGAAGTCTGGAAAGCTCTAGCTAAAATTAAAAAAAAAGAAAAAAAAGAAAAAAAAGAGATGAGCAGGCTGCCACAAAAATCAGAGCCTGGTGAGCTGTGCAGTAGGACTTGGCAACTGAGGGGCTCTGGGGACCTTGGGAAGTGCCTCAGCCTGGAGCCTCCTGCCCTAAATCCCTCTGCTTCCTTGACAGTAAATGTGCTGCTGTGGAAAAACCCCTGTGGGATCCTTCTGGTGCAGGATTTTCCCCTCTGGGGCACTGCAGCAGCCTAATTCCAGTGCTAGGTCAGAGGGCAGCTGCTCCCTCCCTGTGCAATCCCCTGCTCTCTGGTTCTCCAAACCCCATGGTTTGGGTTGGAAGGATTTATTTTACAGGAGCAGATCCCGTTTCCTGGCTGGCTTGGTGTCACAGGGCCTGAACTGCTGAGGCAGAGGGCAGGGAAATGGTTTATTTTTTCCTTTAACTGAACCCAGGCTGTCTGGGCAGGTGTATCAATAGCACCTGAAGCCTGCCCTGCCTTGCCCTCAGGTCCTGCTCCATGTCCTGCGTCACTGCTCGGCCTCTTCGTGGGGTCTGGGCTATTTTTGCTTCCTCCTGAGACTCTTCAATCTGATAATCTCCTAATCTCCAGCTCCTGGCAATTCCTCTGCAGTTGTCTTGGCTTTACACCTGGCTTATGTCTTGGGAGTTGGCTTCAAAATAGCTCCTGACCTTGTTGGTTAATGCATGTTAGGAAATAGGCCTGCATAACTACAGGAGCCTTCTCATCCATTCCCTAAATTGTTGTTGTTGTCTGCGTTGGGGAGAGAAATTCCTGTTACAAGTCACTGCTGTTGCCTCAGTCTCTTGTACAGCATCCTCCTGATTTACACCCATTTCCAGGACCAAATTTTCAGTTCTTTCTTACCCTGGGTGCACTCTGCTTTCCTTAGTGGGCTCTTAAGGCCTTAAAATAGCAGCTGCCCCATCTGAGATTAGGCTCTGATGAGCACAGAAGTATCCCTGGTGTCTGTGAGAGGGGACACGTGCTTCCTCCTGATTGCAGAGATGGAGAAGGGATCTTGAAAAGGAGCACAACAAAGAGTGTGAATCCTATTGCCCATGAGCTTGTGATAAAATGGGCCTGATGGGGTGGTTGCAAAGGAAATTTGGAAATACAGGATCAAATTTTAGCTTTCTGTCATGAGGAGCAAACCTCATCTCATGTATTTAAATGACAGGGAGAGGTCCAGAGGACAAAGTGCCTTTGTTTGCTTTCCTGTGTTATTTAGCTCTGCATTATCCCTCACCTTTTGTGCTCCTCTGTAGCACCAGCTGCTAAAACACACACTTAGAGTTCTGCACCAGGGTTCAGGATGTGCCAGTGTTCACAGGCAGTGCCTGCTGGCATTGCTCTGCTGGTTTATTTTGTAATTTTGGTTGGGTTTGGGAGCACAGGAGGGTTTCCTGGATAAAAACTGTCTCTTTCCTGGATTAGGCAGTGGAGGTACCACCTCAGAACTGTACCAGGGGAAGGAGCACTTGCTTATTCTGAGAGCAAAGCTAGAGGCCACTGAACTGTTTGGGATCACTTTGGAATCACTGTTTCCTACAAAGGGAATTGGAGAATTTGTGGAGGAACTAATTGAGCCAGATTCAGGAAGCCAATCACCTCTGCTGCTTCCTCAGACCACCACAGTGGTGTTGGTTGTGATCCAAACTCTTCACAACTGTGATAGGTCTTAAGATAGAAATTGTCTCTAAAAGTGGGCAGTTGCAGATCTTTGGGCATGATCCAGAGGTTATGGGAGAGGAGCTGGAGAGGCACCATCAGGAATGGTGATGTGTGAGTGAGAAGTGGCTGCTAGTACCAGGTGAATTGTTTCCAGGAAGGGTTTGGGGATGGAGGTCTGGGATATGGCAATTCCCTGGGCTTTAGGAAAGGGTAGGGAGTACTCCTCTTTTGTCACCTTTTTTTTACACTACTAAATGTGGGTTCTTAAGGATAAAAACCAATCTGATGGGTTTTCCATGGCAGTGCTGTTGTGTCCATGCCTTCATCCCTAAATCAGGTGAGTACTGAAGGCTCAGGGACACACCATGATGGTTCAGTTATTAACAGGGAAGCAGCACAACCTGCTTCAGGGGAAGTGGAAGAAACAAGAAAATATTGCATCCTGAGAGATCAACCCACCATTGTTAGTTTCTCTGTAACAATCCCCTCCATGGAGGTTTGATCTCCTCATTCCCAGCTGAAATAACCAGGACTGCTGCCTCCCTTCCCCAAATCCTGGCGATGCTGAATTAGGATAAGGGAGGCAGATGAGACATTTCAGTGAGTCACGGAAGTGTGGGCAACTGGGCCCTACAGTAATTTAAAAATAAGTGTGTATGGGATGAGATTAGCAAATCTGACAGTGCTCAGCTAAGCAGAAGGATCTGCCAATTGCAAGCAGCCCATTCCCAATAAGACCTTCCAGTGCAGCCTCAGGCTCCTGTTACGTGTGGGGGAAAAAATCAGCACGTGGCTACTTTGATTGATTTTTGAACAGGAACAGCAGAAACAAATGTAGTACAGACTGAGAGGAATGTATATGTAATACAGACTGAGAGGAATATATATATTCCTCTGGTTTTTTGGTTTTTTTTTTCTTTCTAGGAGACTGGGCACTGCCAGAGGAGGAAAAAACCCACTTGATTGCAGTATTCTGGCAGCTGATCTTCCCGGATGGCATCCAGTTGTATATTGGCATGCTGATGTAAAAAAAAACCCAGTAACCCAACCCAAAAAAAGGGTTTAAAATATTGTCAGGGCAAAAAGAGTTGAAAAATAACAGTGTAGGGGTGCAGGCATCAATGAGCAGGAGCCTGGTGGGGATTCTACCCGGGGTTTACTCCTCTTTGGAGGCTCTGCTTGGCTCTGCTCTGCTCCAGATGAGTCATGGACACTGTTACTGCAGCAACGCTGCTGCCAAGGAGGGGGATAAAGCTGTTGCCATGGTGCTGGATGGGCAGGAATTCTGCAGGAGTAGAAACACTTAATAATTAACTTGCAGACAAACGCGCAGCTTCAGATTTGCCAGCGTGCTCCAGGGAAGGTGTCCTGGGCTCCTGGGTGACTGCTGCCTGTTGCCAACAGCCTTCCCAGGGAACAGCCAGTGGCCATGGGCCCAGGGAGGGGAAGCTGGGCTGTGGGAAGCTGTGCCTGCTTCCATCAGTTGGTGTTCTGCATGCTGGTGCTCGGAGCGGGGAAGTTGTGGGACGGCTTAGGAATTGGGGTGGCTGATGTGTCAGAGCTCAAAATCACAGTGTAATTGCAGGACATCTCCCTGAGGGATGCTAAACATCAGGGCCTAAGGCGAGGGATGGGTTTAGATTCCTGTCCTGTCATCGGTGGCTACTGTTAAAGACACAAAAGGAAGATTTTTGTGCAGTTCTTGGGATATTTGACCTAACACAGCCTTGTGGGTTTTTTTGTGGTAGTAAAAAAGGCAAGGTTTTAGCTTGTTCTTCCTGGCAGTTTGGGTGCTGGTGTCAGTTTTCCTTGTGCTGTGTTGATAGGGAAGGGAAAATCCCTGCCAAATGCCAGGGATGCTTTGAGCACTGTCCTCTGCCTGAACACCCATTTATAGAAATTGTAGAAACTCTGAGTGTTTTGGCTTAAGAAGGACCTTAAAGATCATCCACTTCCATCCCCTCTGCCATGCAGGGACACCTCCCACTAGACCAGGTTGCTCCAAGCCCCATCCAGCCTGGCCTTGAGCACTTCCAGGGATGGGGCATCTACAAATTCCAAATTCTCTGGTATTCCTTTGAGTATTTACCATATGGGGTTGTTGGAGCGCAATAAAACTGGCCAGGGAGAACATTTAACACCTCTGTTCCTTGTACTGAGCTTATTTGGACAGTTCTCCAAGTTATGGAGATTTGGAAGGAATAAAAGGCTTCTAGGAAAATGCTGGTGCCAGGTGTTTGTGCCCAGGAGCTCAGAAGTCTTTCACAGTGGTCTTGGATTTCTTAGACCTGTGCTGAAGTTGGGTTGGCATGGGCAGGTCTGAGCTCTGAGCACATGTAACTTGTTTTTATGTATTCAGGGACTGAGCCTCAGGTGGATGGATTTGTTGGAGTTTCAGAAATAGGAAAGCAGACAGAAATAAGTGATTAGCTCAGATTAACAGCAGGAATTAGGAGCTGAGAAAGTGTTTTGAATTAGAATGTTGAAGTTTTATTTTCACCTTGGAACCTCCAGAACCAGTCTCCTACATCAATCAAATGCGCTGTTGTTTGAAAGCTGACCTGGCTTGTCTACATAGAACATTTCTTTAGATCTGTCAGGGTAAAGTGAGTTATTGGAGCTGCATTCAATCTGTGCTGTATGTGCTCCTTCCCCAGGGAGGAGGATGATTCCTATGCCAGGAGCTGGCTCAGGGCACAGCAAGGCTGAAGGCCAAAACTGTGGGGATTTTAGTAGTGGAATCCTCATCCCTGGAAGTGTTCAAAAGGCCTGTGGATGTGGCACTTGGGACATGGTTTAGTGGTGAGCACAGCAGTGCAGGGTGAAAAGTTGGACTTGATGACCTTAGGGGGCTTTTCCAACCTTAACAACTCTGTGATTCCATCTTTGACTTTCTCTCTAAGATACTCACAGCAGGGAAGGGCTCTGCTCCCTGTTTTCCTGACACAGGGAAAGGCTTCAACATCATTTTCAGTGCTGAGGGAAACAAGCCCTGGTGTGGTGAGAAGAGGCCACCCTTTGTCTGCAGAGGGCTGGAGCGGGGAGGTGGCACAGGGGAGGACACTCCTGTTCCAGTTAAGTGCAGTCAGCTTAGCTCCCAAAGCTGCTTAGCCCTCGCATTCTGCCACAGGGCGGTTTTTAAAACAGGCAAAGCCTCTTAACCCTGGAAAGGCTGGGATTTGATGGAGGTGCTGACTAGTCTGGGAGCAAATGGATGCAGGAGTTGCTGGCACAGAGTTGGAAAAAGGTGATGACCTCTGTGTGCTGGGGGAGAGCATTCTTTCCCCTGTCCTGTCTGAGCAGGGCAGTTTGAGCCTCCAGAACTGAGACTGTCTTCAGAGGCATCAGTTTTGAATTAAAACAGGCAGTAGTGGAGATGCATTTGGGCTGCTCTTCCTGCTGGTGTGGCCTCCAGAGAGCAGGCAGAAATTCCTGGTGTTTCAGGGCAGCCCTCATTTAAATTTGCTTCCCCCTGCAGATTATTTGTGCACTCCTGAGGAAAATGTTTACAAGATAGACTTCACCAGGTTCAAAATCCGGGACATGGAATCTGGCACAGTCTTGTTTGAAATCACCAAGCCAGCAGCTTCAGGTGAGTGCACACACAAAATAAGGTTTCCATGAGCAAATGCTTTCTTTTGCCTTTCCCCACTCCTTTAACTCCATACATTTCCCAAAAGTAACAGAGTCTGTCCACTGCAGGAGGGCTGGAGCCCCATCTTGCAGCAGGAATGTTTTTCAGGTGTCTCTTTGTACTAACAGGGTGAGCAGAGCTGGCTGCTGCTGTGCTCTTCCTGTTGCCATCTGTGATGGGAAGGGACAGATGGATGTTGTAAACAGGAGCAGAGGAGGAGGAGGAGATCACTGGGTGGTTTTTTCTTGGCTGTTATTCAGCTTGTGCCCCCTGCACATAGTTTAGCTGTTAGTTTAACATCTCTCACTGAGGAGTCAGGAAAATGGTATTTCCAAAGGGGAGAAACTGCCAACAGGCAAATGAAACAAACTGAACATTTGCCTTTTTTATTTTTTTTGTTTGAATAATTTTTAGGTGTTACTTGTAAGCATCCAAGTGTTGCCTGTTGCCAGTGGTGATAAAAACCCAGGGCAGCTGTTCTTTTCCTGGCCAAGCACTTTTAGCCCTTCCCCACCTCCCTGCAGGTGAGAAGAAATTATCTGTAGCTTATCGGTAGCAAACCAAGCATGCTAAGGGGAAATGGCCTGTCCAGAGTCACTCTGCAGTCCTGATGTGAGGAATAGAAATCCAGAAGATAACAAATTACTCCAACCAAAGGGCCATCTCTCAGCATTCCACCTCTGAGTGACCAAGGGCGGACACCTCAGGACAGGAGGAGGGGAGAGCTCAGCACCAGAGCCATTCCCTGGCTTAGGTGGCTCAAGAACACCACCACAGGTATTTCCCCTGAGTTTGTGTTTCTCAGGCAGCTCTGACAGAGCTTTCCTTGGGCTTTTGCAGAGCGGGAGCACAATGACAGGAAGGACGTGGACCCCAACGCCGGACGCTTCGTGCGCTATCAGTTCACGCCGGCCTTCCTCAGGCTGCGGCAAGTGGGAGCCACGTGAGTAACCCCCCTCCTCCTTGGCCTGGCACAGAAAACAGCTGAAATCTTGGGGAAAAAAAACCCTCTTTTCCATGTTCATCCTGCCAGGAAGGTGATTGAACAGGGGGCTTTTTCATTTATTATGAGGCTCTCCAAATCTCTGTCGCTTTAGGTTTAGTCACGGCTAGGTCTGGTGCTGAAGGGATTGATGGTAAAAGAGGCAAAATAAAGTGGGAAGGCTCTGGGGAGACCTTAAAGCACTGTCCAGTGTCTGAAGCGACTCCAAGAGAGCTGGAGAGGGACTTTTGCAAAGGATCTGGAGTGACAGGACAAGGGGGAATGGCTCCCCAGTGCCAGAGGGCCGGGATGGATGGGATATTGGGAAGGAATTGTTCCCTGTGGATGCTGAAGCCCTGGCACAGGCTGCTCAGAGAAGCTGTGGCTGTTCCATCCCTGGAGATGCCCAAGGCCAGGTTGGATGGAGCTTGGAGCAACCTGGGGTAGAGGAAGGGGTCCCTGCCCATGGCAGCTTTAAGGTGTTTATCTAATACTGTAGTGTGTCCCTGTAGAGTGCTTTAAGTAAAAGAGGAAACAATAATTTGATTAGTGCTGTTGCTTTATATTTTTGGCTTTTTTTTTTTTTATCAGAGCTCTCTTCTGCCTTGCAGGAATACTGCAGATCTTATTGAAGCATGAAAGCTCACGTCAGTTTTACCCTTCTTTTTCAGGGTGGAATTCACAGTAGGGGACAAACCCATTAATAATTTCCGTATGATTGAGCGGCACTACTTCCGTGACCAGCTGCTGAAAAGTTTTGATTTTGAATTTGGCTTCTGCATCCCCAGCAGTAAAAATACTTGTGAGCACATCTATGAATTCCCCCAGCTCTCGGAGGATCTCAGTAAGTTCTTTGTTATAAACTTTCATGTCTGGGTTGTCACACCATGATGTTCATGGTGTTTTGGGGGAGCCCCTTCTTAAAAGCTGTCTCTAGAGAGTGGGTGGGGTGGAATAATTCATCCTTTTATATTTGTGTTAACACTGATTTTGTTTTCTAGTAGGATGTATCTCATCACACACCAGGCAGTTGCTTGGGTTTGTTTTTTTTTTTTTAATTCATAAAAGAGAAGCTTTGGTATCAGGGGGAAAAAAGATAATTGTGTTATAAAACAAGCAAAAAATAAGATTAAAAAGACATCCAATAAATGGATAACTTAAATGTTATGATCTGTTTTAATGTTTGATGTGCTATATTGTGAGCTTGAGAGGTTTTAGTATGAACATAACTTTTATTTCCTCTCCTCTCTCCCAAGACACAATAGCACAAGCACTAAATCTCTGTGATTTTCCTCTTTACAACCCCTAATTGTGTGTGTCAGCACTAATATTGCAGTCTGTGGAAAATACAGTGAGGCCCTGCTGTCAGGCCAGAACAAATTTACTTTGAGTTTGCTGTTTTACCACTGTTTTTAAAAACAAAACAAAAAGAACCCCAACCTAAAATGTAATGGGTTCTTATTCTGAGGTCCCCTTTATATGGTGCCATAATATATTTGGATTATGAACATTCTTCATCCCTGAAATTGTTCAAAGAAAGTGTGGATGTGGCACAAGGGTTTAGTGAATTCAGGTTGGATTTTAAGGCCTCTGAGGGCTTTTCCAACATAAAACCTCCATAATTATGCTTGAATTATTTAAAAGATACCAACAAGGGGTGGTCTGGGCAATTCCCATTTGGGTTTTGCTTTTCCACCTGATTTTGCAGCTGCTTGGGGGATGCTGAACAATGCTTGAGCCCAGCATTGGGGAGTGTTCCTGAAATCAGGGTCTCCTCTAGCCAGGTCTCATAAACTCTTGGAGATCTATTTCACACCCAAGCTACCTTAGAAGGTATAAAATCAGCAGGATGGCTTCTGTGGTAGTGTTGGAAACAAAAAAAAATTTAATAAAAGGCAAAATAACAAAACTCTTCACAGAGAAAAACTGATCCAGGTGCAAGAGGTCCTTGCCTCTGGTAAAACACTTCACAAAAAACATGAGTTTCTTTGTTCTCTTCTTTTTCTAGTAAATTGCTCAGGTGGGACTTTTAGGCTCCTGTCCAAGTTTGAGGTGAAGTCCCCCAGGTCCTGTGAGGTGTCTTCTCACCTGGTTGAGCAGAGAAACTTCTGGGCTCTTTTCCTTTTAGAGGAGACAAAGGACAGTTTTGTCGCTCCGTTAACAGGGAGCACATTCCTATATGTCCCTGTTAATTGGTTAATTGGGTTTTTTTCCCCCCCCCTCACAGTTCGAGAGATGATCCTGCATCCCTACGAGACACAGTCGGACAGTTTCTACTTTGTAGACAACAAGCTGGTGATGCACAACAAGGCAGATTATTCATACAGTGGAGGACCTTGAGCCTGGGCTGGGTGGCCCCAGCCATGCTGGCCTCCCCTTCCCTCTGGAAGTCGTCAGGGATCCCAACACCTCCAGCTCCTGCAGTGTCACCTGGACAAGGATCCACCAACCAAGGACTCTTTGCCACAGTAGGAGTTTCATGACATCTCTTTTGAGCTTTGAAGCAGACCCAGTTCTTCAGAAGTTTTTAAGCTAAAACATGATCTTTGGATACCACTTCCCTAAGTTCTTTTCAGTGTCTGCTTTGAAAATGGCCTTGTGGGACCTGAGGGGTTTTTGCCCTAATTCTGTGAATTTATGTTCTTGCCCTCAAGTATCTTTTAGGATTGCTTCCCCAAAGAATGTAATCAGAGAAAACCATGGGTGTGGATGGATGTAAAGGCAGAGGTTTGGGTGGTTGTTTCTCTTTGTGGATGCTTCAAAGGCCAATTTAACTTGTCCAGCCTGTTGCAAATATCGAGCAAAACATCTCACAAAGGCAAGTTTCATCTTTAGAATGGCTCTCTCCATGAGTATTTCATCCTTTGGTTTCAATCCTTCTGTGTAATGTTCTGTTTAACCTTGGAAACACCAAAACGTGCAATGAAGAGCAATAGTTCAGTGACAGAGCTGTGTTAATTGGGTGTTTTTGCATTTACATTCCTTTTACATTTCAGATGAAGGTAAAATGGCATTGTGGGTCTATGAACCTCCATAAGCACATTCCACTGATTACAGTTTTTTGCAGAATAATCAGGAAAAACAGAAGGATTTTAGCTTTATTTAACATTCTTGCTATATTTAACATTCAGCCTTTTCATGCCACACATTTCCCATGTCTATTTTTTTCATCTCTGCTCGATACCAAGATAAGGACTTCAGCACTGCTTGTTACAGCAACATTTTAATTGTCTAGGGCAGCTGGGGAGTGTGGAATTTCCAATTTTCTATGTGTATCTGCATTTAAAGGAGGTTAAGACAGCGTTTCCCCTTTGTTAAAAACATTTCTCATCAGATAATACAGGTGAAGCTAAATCTAATAATCTAAAACTTTAACACACAGGAAAAAAAATAGCAAGAGTTCTCTCTTCTCTTCTGGAAGAAGTTTAACACCAATTTAGCCCAAGAAATAGCAACACCAGGAATAAACTAGTGTGGGGTGACCTGTTGTCATGAAACCCTTACTCTGAAGGTCAGTTCACTGATACTTAAAAAAAAAAAAAAAAGAAAAAAACAACAAAAATAAAAGACAGTTGCAGTCTGTAGATATTTCTATAAATACTTGATGTCTCCATGTCTAATTCTGTGAGTTGAAGTGGAACATTCTATGTTAGCCTCAGATAGGTGTAATAATTGTAATAATTTTTATAAAAATACCATTTCCAGTTGTGATGAGCATCTCTGTAGTCGCAGCCTGTGTCAGACAGGACAAACAATTCCAAGTGTAGCCTCAGGCCAGGGAGGTTTTTGTGCTCTTGTTGGGGTTGTAGGTCACTTTTCAATGTGTCACCATTTGTATTTGGCTTTGCTTTTTTGACTGCTGAGAGAGGAGGCAGTTTTTTTTTTAAAAAAAACCAGTGATTTTAGGTTACAGCACAGTTTTTATTAAGCTTGGTAGCTACAAAAGTGTGTCAAGTTCACTGATTTTACACAAGTAGTAGCTTGTAGTAATTCTTATCACAGTGAGACTTGTATTTATCACTATTTTTTGTCTCTAGTGTGTTAAATTATACAAGTAGTCTACAGCTGACTGATCAGTTTGAGAGATACAAAGGATTTCCTCATTATTTGTGCTGTACTTTGAGCTACTGACCATTAATTTTATAGCACAATAATTACTAAAGATGGAAATAGGTTCAAAAATGTTTTCATTCCTCCCCCAACTTCTTTCTTTTTTTTTTTTTTTCATCAGAGCTGTTAAATCATATATCCAATCACATTCTGCAAGTTTTAGGTATTTCTGAGCTTTGTTTCAATTTGCAGGAGAAAAAAAATGCTAATTTAAAGACAAAATAGAGTGCATGTTAATAATTACCACCCTTTACAGGGTTTTTTGGGGGATATTTTTCACCTGCTGTTCATAACAGTCACTTCAGTGCATAAGATTTTTTAAGACTTTTAGGAATTGAATTTGCCCAGAATTGCCAGTCATCTATTTAATATGTCGTGATGAGATCAGTTGTACTTTGGGTCATTTGATGGAGTTTCCTCTGAAATAGTTATGTTCTGCTCCTTTTTTATGCTATCTCCTTCTAAGACTTACAAAAAAGAATAGTAATTCCATAAAAATATTACTGTAATCGAGGGAAATTTGAGTAGTGGACATGCCCCTTATAAAAGAACCAAGAGAAAGTCACTGTGTTCCCAGGAGTGCAGAGTGTGGATGGAATTTCTGACATTTTTCTAGTGTAGTTTTGAGGTTAAACACAAGAGGATGAATTATCATCTGCTCCTCTCTGAAATCTTTTATAATTCAGTTTATATATGTAGTAATTCCAGTCTCACAGAAAATTTACTGTGAATCATATGAGAGCTATTACATTGAGTGAGTTTGTTGCCTAAATATTATTAGAAATTTTTTTAAGGCAGAAATAAAGATTGGACATTTTCAATAAAATAAATTTCAACCAATTTTAGCTTTAGTATTTCAGTTAGGACAATTTTACTCTTATTAAAATTCCCAGAGTTTGTCACAAGCAGCAAATTCCGATTCCTAAACCAAGGCAAACAACAGAACTTTCTGTGGGAAGTGCAATGAAGGTGCTTTTTTTCTGTGTCCCACTGGAGAAGTTATCACTGTTACCTCTCTGTTTCACTTGGGAATTATTTGTTAGCGTTTCCTCAAGGCCATCCACATCCACCATCTTTGCAAACGCGTGGGAATCACTGTCCAGGAGAGAGATTTTGTCCTTTTCCCACCTGCTCATGCAGCAGCATCACGTGTGGTGTTGACATGAGGCACATAAACAGCACTAAAAGAATGCTTCTTCAAAACTTTTGGCTGTAGAGTTGCTGTTTTCATGCCACTTCTGTCCTTGCTTTGCTTAAAAACCACCTTCAAAACTGAGTGTTAAAGACCAAGCTTTGTGCAGCACCCAATAATTTCAACTTCCTTCTGAAAGGGAGCTGAGTTTGCAGCCCAGTTGTGAAACCCACATTTTTTCCCTTAAACTGGCAGCTGGTTCTTATTATTATAAACCAGTTGAGAATAAAGTCTTAGCAGCATTGTTCACAGAAGAATTTGTTAATCTTCTTGCCTAGCTATTATTTTGTATTTTAACATTCATCATTATTGGGTTTACTTTGGAAGTTCATTGCGAAATCACCAAATATTGGCTCTGGGAAAAAAAGGAATTGTTGTATTTTCTTCCTTGATCTCATTTTAAACATGACTTTAATTAGCACTACAGCTTTGTTTTAACAAGCCAGACTGGCAATTTGGGATCTGAATTTCTCAAAGTGAAAGAAAACATCCAAGAGCTAACCAAGATTATCTGCTAATAATGCCCTCTGTTTCCTGTCATAAAACAGGATTAAGTGTGTGCTTTACACAGTGACTTAATCTTGGAAAAAGAAACTAAGTCTTTCTGAGTGCTAATAGTGACATAATTTTTCTGAGAGACAGGGAAATTACAGCTCAACACATTCTTTCAGGGAAATTATAATTTGACATATTTTCTTCACTTTGTCAGTCTTGGATTCCTTTCATAGTCAGGGTTTTTAAGGAAAGCAGCAATACATTGGTGGTGAGCTGCATGCTCTAATATCTCACACTTCTGTGGCAGGGAGAGAACAATTTTTTTTTTATAATTAACACATCAGCTGTGGTTGAAAATTTAGAAACTTTGCTCTCAGTTCAGTGGCAAAAGCCAAAATTGTTTCTCTGAATTATCCGTTATGTGGTGACACTTCTGAAATAACTGAATGATCCACCCTTCCTGACTCAGAAGAGTTTATTTATTTATTTATTTTAATGTAGGAAGTCTCCCCAGGGTTGAAAACTATCTGCTGGGGTTTAGTTCTTGCTCATAATCTCTCTCTATGTCTTGTTTTTTGAGCAGGTCAGTAAGATGCTCTATTTTCCACCTCTGTCCTCTGAGTTTTATTCCAAAACCTTGTGTAGTGTCACAGTGGTGGCTGGCTGTGTGTGAAACATGCAGGCAACTTCCAAAATCTCTTCAATTTGAGAAAAAACTGTTGAAGTATATTGAGAATTATCCTACATATCAACCCATAAGAAATAAACCCCCAATCTTAAAGACAAAAGCTGCAGGGAACTTTTAGTTATGCAAAGATTGGGGCTATTTAAGGTAAGAAAATGCTAATACCCAACTGTCATATTTAGTAAGTATTATAAAAATGCTCTATTAATTATTCATAGCCTGGAAAAGGTGGTTAACAGCTCAGTTTTAATTAGATCTGGTTAGGAAGGGAACCATAGAAATCATTGCTGTCATTTGGGGCTGTGGGGCAGCAGCTGGAACTGTGTGTGTGGCACAAAATTTGGGCAGATTTGTCTGCCTTTTGGGGGGAAAGTGAGGGAAAGGAGGACAAGGACAGGAAAAAGCATCAAATTCAGCTATTTGGACCCAAGAGCTTCAAGGCCATGGTGAGTGACTCAGTTTTCTCCTGGGTCTGAGGCAGCTGGGAGGTCCTGCTCCTGGTTCTTCTCTCTACCCCCAGCCTAAACACTGCCTAAATTTATAGAGGATTTTTAATATTCATGTTAAATACCACTGAGAGTTCATATCATTTAATCCACATGGAAATTGCTGATTTATTTGAGGGCTGTGGTACTCGGGGTCTCACCTTGCAGCTCAGTTGTTCTCCCCATCACTGGTCAGTGGGTGAAATGGTGTTTGTGTGTCTGCAGCCCCCCAAAAACCCCCTGTGCTCCTGCCTGCTCTGGTGTCTGCTTGTATCTGAATACACCCAGCAAACCTGTTTGAATGTGACTTTTTTTTTTTTTTCTTGGCATAGAAACAGAATTGTCTGTATTAAAATGTATTTATAAAAAAAAATCTATTTTTTGCGGAAGGAAAGTAGGATTCTGGTTACTATACCACTGGGAAAACGTTAGGAGCCTTTTTACTGAGTTAATTTCTAATTCTTTGTACTTTGGTAATGATTTGTTTGCTAGGAGAACATCCACTGTGGCCCATCCTGTGGCAATGCAATGCACTGTCATGC
The DNA here is from genome assembly GCF_012460135.2 of Molothrus ater. Lineage (NCBI taxonomy): Eukaryota > Metazoa > Chordata > Aves > Passeriformes > Icteridae > Molothrus > Molothrus ater. The sequence goes on along the minus strand of NC_050498.2, from coordinate 6,967,943 downwards.
AGAGAATCTGGTTTTCAGAAAACTGGGAGTCCTTTGTTTCCTTTTTGGGACAGGAGGGAACTGAGGAGATCACCAGGAATAGAAGGAACCTTGGCACAGAATCCGTTCTGTGGCTTTGGCTTCAGCCTGTTTGACTTTTTGCAGATTAAGCAGAGAGAGAGAGAAAAGATTGAGACTTCAGGATTAAAAAAAAAATAAAATTAGTTGCTACAATTTAGTCTTCCTGTAGGAGAAGGAGAGTCCTTAAATTAATTTATACAAGGTTTAAATAGGGACTGCACTTGCTTCAATTGGTTTAATATTGGCAGCTTAGTCATTGATGTGCATCCTAGGGAATATGCTTAACTTTTTCCATTACCTTGGAAAATGGTTCAAAAACATGTCACTTCCATTAGCAAGTGTTTCTTCTCCTGTAACAAACTGCAAAATGTGTAAAAAAAAAAAAGAAATAAATTATTGATCCTAGAAACGAGGGTGATTGTCTATTTTATTTAAATATTTCTGTGAAAAAAGCATTCAAACTTTCATTTCAGGTCTCTTCCATCAATATTCAAACTCCAGTTTTTGTGCAAATGTGTGTGAGCAGCTTCATTTTGTGGTGATTGGTGGAAAGACTCTGCAGTGGTTTGGGTAGTTCTGTGGGTAAAACCATCACATTAAAACTGTTCAACTGGGATTTAACTTTCAGATTGGGAAAATGTCTTGGGGTGTAATTAAAATAAATTGGTATCAATTACATTAATGGCACTTTGGAGTTGCACAGATCACAGCTGTGTATCAGGTTGTGATTTTAAAAAATTTGCAAGTTTGAAAACTCAATTTGAGAATTTGAAAAAATGAAAAATGAGAAAAATAAATTAGTTTCAAAGTACATTAACAGAACCTTGGAGTTCCCTGGATCACTCTTATGCACCAGGTTGTGCTTCTGAAGAATTTCTGGCTGCACTTTGGAGAATCAAGTTTTGAAATTCATGTGAAAATTGCTGTCTCTGCCTTATTGACTAAAACTGAACCAGCAGCTCGGGCTGAAGTGATTTTTACCGTGGTAATTCCATCTTGGTGGCTTTGATATTTTATTCAGAAATTCCTGGGAATACCTCTGTGTTTCTCTGGGAGCAGAACAACTCTAAGAAGAAGAGAAGTAGGATGGTTTTCTCAGAAAATATCTTCTATAACTCATTTTGATTCCACAGAATTCCTGGGGACTCCTCACTGCCACAATATCCTGGGGGACATCGTTGTGTGCTGGAATTTGAGTGAGGAATTTATTAATACAAGGGTTTCCCTTTTGGATTGTGACTTGGAATTCTTGCAAGGACTGGATGCTGATTCACAGAATACCTAAAAAAAATAACAAAAGACCAAAATCAAGGCTAATAACTAATAAAGCAGGTTAAACAGTCTCTCTGATTACCTGGACTTGCTTAGACATCTGAGATTGCAAAGAGCCTTAAAAGAAAAAGAAAAAAAATATTCCCATGAAAACTCCACAGTGTTAAATGTCTGCCAAAAATACCCTGCATTACCAGTGCTCCCCCCACCTTGAGCTGGTTTGTCAGTCTCATTTATTAATAAATATGCCTGATCATTCTGGAGATGTTTTCTGCTTCTCCTCAGATTCTTATTTCCTTTGGCATTTCTCAGCTGCTGAGTTATTGTGGCAAATCTTATGTGTTCAACCCGTGTTCTGTTTTATTTGTCATTGTTCAAGGGCATTCATCTATCTCTGACTTGCATTCCCTTAATGTTTTTCACTTGTAGGAAGAACACTTCTCAGTGATAAAGTACTCCAAATTTCCCAATTTTTCCCTCTAACACAATAGATCTTACTTTAAAAATAATTTTAGAGATTACTGAAATCTCTCATTGCATGCTAGGATAACCCAAAACCATTTATTCTCCCTATTTGAGCCCACAGAATAGAGCCATTCCTTTACAGATATGATTTTTTTTTCCTTCATCAGTGCTGTACAAGAACTTGAAACAGGAGGTGAAATCATCCTGGATAATGTATTTTAATTAAAACTACAAAGAGAATTTAGGTAGGTAGAACGTAATTGCAGTTGGATGATTCCCAGCCCTTATTTTGAAAACTGACTTGGGACCTTATATAACAAAGGCCTGTTTTATTAAATAATAATTTAATTATTCTAGTGGGGGGCGTAAACCATGTTAATGAAGCTGAATATGAAAGCAATCTGTAGCAAGAAATAAAAACAGGCAGGGAATTTACAAACAGCAATAGACAAAACACATAATTAAATTTACTTTATGAAAGGGAGATAACACAGACAGGAGAGAAGAGTTCCAAACACCTTCAGTTCTTCCTTTCCTGTGGAATGAGAGGATAAATCCATGTGAGGAGAATAACAATTTGGATTAAATTAGATATGAGGAAGAAATTCTTCCCTGTGAGGGCGGTGAGTCCCTGGCAGAGGTTGCCCAGAGAACTACATGTGCCAGACCTGAAAGCTAAAAATATTTAGACTCTATTTTAGTAAAAAAACAACCCAAAAAACAACCAAACACCAAACCCAAAACTCCAACTCCAGCTTTGTTTTTCATGAGTTACGTGAAGGGCGCAGTGCACCAATGTTGTGCCCGTGTTACTCTGTTCACTGGCATTTAACTGGGGTTGAAAATCATGTTTTTATTTCCCAAATGCATTCCTTACCATCCTGATCTATAATTAAGTGTCTAATTAAACCTGCTGCCTGCTTTGATGTCTGCACAGGTTCCTAAATCAGGAGAGCAGAGGGTTCACTGTAACCCTTAAAATTAAAGTGTGCGCAGAGACCTGAGCACAAGTACAGAGGAACAACATTGCCCCAGACACACCAAGGCTCTTCAGCACTTAGATGTCAGATTTTAAAGATATTTCCCCACTGGAATTCATCAGCTGGCATTGCTCATCACCTAAATTTGAAATAACAGTGCAGAAATATTCCTTGCAGCTGACAAACACTGGGCTGTGCTTCCTGTGGCTATGTGGCAAGAGATGATTGGAGGAAACACAAGCACAAGTGTCACAACTCAGATAACTTTTAAGAGCTATTATTTCAGCCTATGCTTAAATTTCTGTAAGATATGTTAAGATGAGAAAGATCCTTTCCAGCCAAAGCAAAAATTTGCACTTTTTTATGCCTTTAACGCCAATAAGCATTGCAGTTTTCTCCTAGATCTACTGGATATTTGGTAGAAAATACTTTTTCTGTATGTTTTTCTGTATATTTTAGGAGTTTTTTAAATTTTATGAAGTTATTCTAGGAGGAAAGGCAAGTATAGAGGGAAAGGCAAGTGAAATAAAAGCCTTAAGAGATTGTTCGGGCCTGGTGCCTCCAGCAGGCCTGAACACGCTGGGTTTATTCATCTACTTGAAATTAAATTCCAGCAGCTTCCTGGACAAGCAAGATCTTGAATTCTGTGCTTAAATAATGTGAATTCCCTTCTCCAGTGTTTTTTTGGGACAGATGTGCTTCTGCCTGGGCTCTCAGTGGGCTTTTTTTTCCCTCACCCACCAGCCTGGGCTGCTGGAATGAATTTCCTGGTGCCGATGGCGTGAGTAAGGAATTAATTCATGTGACTAACGAGGGCCTTTGCTGCACAGCCAGGCCTAATTGGTTTTGTCAGGAATAAATCTTTAATGGTTTTTCTGTCCTCTCCTGTGCCCAGGTCACAGCTGGATCGATCCAGAGCAGGATTCTCCCATTCATCCAAGCAGCAAAATGGCTCCGGGGTGAATTTATTTATTGGGGCCTTTATGTGTCCAAAGGGCCTCCAAAAGGGCTGGGATGGGGATTTTGGGAAGTCAGAACAAGGGCAAATGGCTTCACACTGAGAGAGGAGAGGTTTAGATGGGATATGAGGGAGAAATTTTTGGCTGTGAGGGTGGTGAAGCACATGGAAGTCGTGGCTCGACGTCAATCTTGGAGCAACCTGGCCCAGAGGAAGGTGTTGGAACAAAATGGTCTTGAGTGTCCCTTCCCACCCAAACCATTCTGTGGTTTTATGATTAGAAAAAGACCTAAAAATCATCAGTTTCATACTTCAGTCAGCATTTATTATGATTATACCCAATACCTGGTATTTGTCATCAATGTGCTGCTTGAATAAGAGCCCCTGGGTGAAATAAGTGCCATGTGCATTAATGACCTTCCCACTGCTGTAATTTTCAGTAATTTCAGTATTTTCCATGCAAACAAATATTCTTTGTGTGTGTTTATTTCTTTGAACTAAAAAAATAGCCCTTTTCTGCTTCTACACAGACTGCATTTAAATTCTGTTTTACGACAACTCCATCATTCACTATTTTAGTAGCTCTCAATTCAATTTTTGCTGTAACCACAGATGGAAAATGCTCTTTTAAAGTTTCCATTTATGTCATTGCAGGGAGGGAATGCACGGTGAACCAGAGAGTTAATCTTCTACCACTGAGGGTTTTGGGCTTGTTTGTGTGAGACTGGAAATAAATTAGGAGGTCAGGAAAAACTCATGTAAAAGTGTTTGCTGGTTTTGATATTCAATAGCCTAAACACAAACATTTACACACAAATCTGGAAGCCTGAAGTACAAAAATGGAGCAGCAGCCCTGGTAAACTACATTCTGGAATCCAAATATTTATTCCAGCAGTTTAAATTTGTTTGAAAGTGCCAGTAAGTCAGTTGCACTTCCGAAGCTTTGTGTACAATAAAGCTGATGTGATATTCAGTGTTTTATCTGTTCCATAATTCCAGTTAATCACTGCTGGGTTTAAATAGCTCAGTGCTGTGCCAGGGCTTTGAAAGATTGTGCAGAGAGAATTCTCCTCAGATCAGTTCCTATCTCAACAAAAGCAAGTGAATGTTCAGGGGTGATGCTTTTATACCAAGAACATGCAAATATGGGAGGCAGAAGTCTTGTAATAATTTGGCCCCATGAGAAGAGAAAAGAGCTTCAAAACATAGTTCCAATATAAATGGTTATTTGAATGTTTTGAAGTTTAAATGAAACCTGCAATAAAAAAAAAGGTTAAGGTAATAAATCCTAAACTTTAGAGTGCAAATTTTTCCTAATCATATGTTGGAGAGGGCAGCTGTGAGCACTTTCTTCTGTTTGGTAATAAGATATTTTTATGGTAATTACACTTAAGGTTATTTTTTTTCCTAGACAGGTTTGCATAATCTCTTTGGAAGAGGCTGATTAAGCAGACAGCATTAGCCTTGGAGTGGGAAAACTTCATTCTTTCCTTTCTTTCTCCCCCTTTTTTCAGAGTCCTGCTTAAAATGGAATTTAATGCTAATGTATCTGAAATAGATTTGCACTGTGTGCAAAATACTGATTTTGTGGTAGGTACAAAATAAGGTGTCACCAGCTCTAAGGAAATGTTTATGTGCTATCAGTATGTCAAGTTATTTCAAAAGTCAAAAATAAGGATTGCACAAGCTGAGGGTTATTCTTGTATATAAACTTTTATAAAAGTAGTTAAATAAACATAATTTCAAACTTTTTTTAGTAATTGTTCTGGAATTGTAATTTATAATATAACTCTTTCCTCATGAACCCATATTTCAATGAGTTGGTTTTGTGTCTACCAGAATCACTAATGCTAAACTGAAGCAAGAGAATAAAATTTCAGATGTAGGAGCCTGAAGTGGAGCAGGAAAGGAAACCCAAACCCAGACAATTTATATTAGCTAATAACTTGCAGTAGTGTTTGTTTGTTTATCTTAATCAGAGCTCTTTTTAATAAAAGTTATTATAGGACTTTTCTTATAACTTCTGTGAAATGTCCAACCATTAATTTAATTCCATTAAATATGGAATGCATTGGAGAAAATACTTTTAGGTGCTTTGAATAAAGAACTTCATAAAGGGAGCACAAACCTCTGGTGTGGATACAAGAAACTCCAGAAAGCACAAGAAAAAACATGTTAAAGTGTTTTTTTTTCCCCTTTTGTTCTTTATGTCTGATCATTCTTCAAAGACTCATTACCAAAAAAAAAAAAGTATAGAATAAAGTCTGACAGTTTGATTTCTTCTCTATTTCTTCCTCCTCCTCCAGCTTCTGATCATGTGTGTGGTCACAAGCATGGAATATATTGGTGCCCCTGAGGGAATGGCTGGGCCTGAGGTCACAGAGGACACAAGTGACACACAGGAATTAACAGATCATGGATGGGTTGTTGTGCCCATAAATTATAAATCTTTGACCCAGAAAAAGCAGTTTTGCTTTTCTCGCTTTCAAATCTGTGAATTTGGAGTTTCGCAGATATTTAACTCAGCTTGATGATGTTGTCCAGATTCCTGCTGTCAGTTTTGATGGATTTTTTTTCACATACCATGGGTTTGCTTTAATCATAAATATTTTATTACATTTCTGTTGTTTTTTTAGAGCAATGAGCCATCCCACTGCACTTCCCCTGGTGTGTTTTCATGCTTTTTTTTTGGTCTCCTTCTACCAAATATAAAACACTGCAATGCTGCTCATTCTGTCAGGAATATCTTACAAAAGCCTGTGGTGTTCTGGCCATGGCGTGGTTCACTGTGTGTCACTCAGGAGGGGAATTTGTAAGGAATTTAGAAAGGATTTAACAAGAATTTGGTGCAAATAGTGTTTGAAAGTCATGGAGAACTGAGCATCTCACTCCCTTGGAGTGCTGAAAATGTTTCAGAAAATCCATGTGCCAACTCTCTGCTGTTTGCAGAGAAAAGCTTTGAAAAGGAGAGTTTTATCTGGAAATTCCTTGAGGATGGGGGTGTGCAGAATTCCCCCTGGAACTGAAGAGGCTGAAATGAATTTGAGGGGTTGGGAGGGTCTGGACACCTGGTCCTGCCCAGCACTGGGAGTCCTGGCCCAAGACTGGGATCTGCTGTTGAAGTCAGAGCTCACAAACACACAGAGCTGAGGGAACCCACCCCTCCCCTGAGCTAGACCTCTTTCTATATTCTTAGAGAACAATATTTACCAATTATTATTTTTGGCTTAAGAGTGATGGTGACATATTTTTAAGGCATCAGAGTAGCTGTGTGTTCAAGAGCCACAGGAATACAAAAACAGTGCCTGAGCACAGGGCAGGGGCTGCTTTGGTTTTGCTTTTCCTCAAGGCATGTCTGTATTATCATACGTATTTATTTGACTGAAATGTGAATTTTTTTTAAAAAAGGCACTTAAGGTAATAATATCCTTCTAATAATATCTACTCTAAATACTGTGTATTTAGTTGTAAGTTGGTGACTCTTAAATTGCACTGAATATATATAAATATATGTATTTATACTGTGTTTTTAATATATATTTAGTGTTTTATATATATATGCATGCACACTGTTTATAAATAGTATTTTGTATGTACATATAATGTTATATGTACATATAATTTCCTGTTCATATACAGTGTTTTATATACACATGCTGTGTTTATACACATTGTAAACATATCACACACATTTATATTTATATTTATATTTATATTTATATTTATATTTATATTTATATTTATATTTATATTTATATTTATATTTATATTTATATTTATATTTATACCTGTATATTTACCTTTTATTTATATGTGTACATATATTTATATTTATATTTAGAGGTAGAGTTATTTATATCTATATTTATATTTATATACTGTTTAGCAGCTTTATACTCACTACATGCTTTAGACTTACCATAATATTCACATTTCTAATAATGTGTCATACTTAACTTTTTCTCTATTTATTTATCCAAACCTTAAGATGGCCAAAACCTGATTCCCCCAGCTCTAATATGTTTGCATAACTCTCATCCTGCTGGTTTTTTTTTTTCCCCTGGCTGCATTTCTTCTGCTCCTTATTCTCTTTGCAAGAAGAGGAGTTGGAGTCAAGTGAGGATTTCTTGGTGCTTGCGTGAGGGATTACAAAGCTGCATCACATGTGCTCCTCCTAAGTCTCCTTTATCTGTCTGGCCCTAATCTGATTTTAAGTCTGGACTAGTAGGAGAGGGTGAGGGTGTAGCTTTAGGCCTTGGTTTGGGCAGAGCTCCCACCTTGCTGGGAGACAGTGGCCAATTAAACCTCTGTGTCTTTATTCTAACAATTCCACCTCCTTTGTTCCATCCTTGCTTTTTCGTGGTCTAAATCACCCAAGCTGACTCAAGTTTTAACATCCTTGGTTTAGTCTGAGTTTACATCATCTGTGAATGGAGATCAGAGAATCCCGCAAGGGGTTGGGTTGGGAAGGACCTTGAAGGTCACCCAGTGCCACCCCCTGCCATGGGCAGGGTCACCTTCCACTGTCCCAGATTGTCCCAAGCCCTGTCCAGCCTGGCCTTGGGCACTTCCAGGATGGGGCAGCCACATCTTCTCCAGGTAACCTGATTTTTTTGGGGGTTTCTGGACTATTTTCCATAGTGCTCAATTCAATTTTTAACTTCCTTCTCCAGCTTACTCCGGGTTTTTATTGCATCACTTAAACCAAAATTGTTTTATTCTATTTTATTATATTTTTCTACTTTTTTAATTCCAGCTCTGTGGAAAATCAGAGGGAGAAGGTTGTTCCTGAAAAACTGGCCTGAAGTTTAGCTCACAGTAGGAACCTGCTGCAAGATTTGGTTCAGCATCACAAGAAACCCCACTGGAGGGATCAGTTAAAACACAGATGCTCTCTGGATTTGGCCAACTGCAATTTCTCTCTTCTTTTTTATTACCATTAAAATATATGGCTCAATAATTCACGTTAATGTTTAGTTTATGTGGAAAAAGATAAGAGGCATGAATCAGAATAATTTCCAGCCAAGTAAAAATTCTACTAAATAGTTTTGTTCTTTTTTATTAAAAAAGCAGAGTTTAAAATTTCTTTTTAAATACAGTAAAACTTTGATATTTTCCACTGAAGTGTATTTGTTTCTTTGGTTTTGTCTGTCAGCAGCTTGTCCTCTATCTTCTAATACTTGCAGAATTTTCAGTTCACATTTACCAAAACCCAGAACTTCTTTCAAGGGGACTATAAATGTTTTAATAGGTAGATTTTATATTTTGAATGGTCTGTGGTGGACGTTGTTGCCATCAGTGGCTCCAAGAAATAAGTTAAATTGTTGTGTGCTGTGAGTTCTGTGCTCATTTGCAAGCAGCTTTTGTTAAAGAAAAAAAAAAAACAAAGAAAGAGAAAAAAAAGGTCAAGAAGAAGATGAGTGGCTTCTTATTTCTGGAAGACGAAGAAGATGAGTGGCTTGATAAAATGGTGTTGACAAGTTCAGCTGTTAACCATCCTCTCTTTAAATAATATTTTACATTTTTTTTCCTATTTTTTATGTTTTAATATCAGTCTGTAGAAAATCATCATGGTAAAGCTACATATCCTGCAGGTGAGTTCTGGGAAAAAAAAAAAAAAAAAAATGAAGAGATAAAATTCCTGTTCCCGTGGGCGCTGCCTGTGCTGAGCCAGGGCGGCGTGCGGGGTCAGGGCGATGCCAGGGCTGTGGTTCACATCAGGGCGATGGGTTTGGAGCCGGGCGTGTTGCTCAGGTAGGAAGGGGACACCGTGTCCAGCTCCATGAAGGCCGAGTAGAGCGTGGTGAGCTGCAGCTCCGGCGCGCTCCCGTGCGCGCTCCCGTGCGCGCTCCCGTGCGCGCTCCCGTGCGCGCTCCCGTGCGCGCCCCCGTGCGCGCTGGGGCCGCCGCTCTCCAGCTGGCAGTGCGAGGGAAAACACTGCGGGGATGATGAAATGAGGACAAGGGGATCCACGGCCAGGCTGTCGTCCTTCAGCTCCTCCCAAAGATTCCCTACAACAGAAAAAAATCCCCGTGCTGGTTAACAGATTTGTAGGAACCCTGAATGCTGAGAATTTTAAATTTTCTGTGCCGAAAGGCACAGAGCCACGAGAGAATAATACTGCATTTGACATGAGAAGGCTTCCAAAATTGAATGATAGAACTGAGATTATGGGTGTGTGGCTTGAATAGAAGTGTGTGATATCACAGGGTGGAAAACTTAAAGGTTTATAATATATGTAAAACATCTATATTATATAGCTTATATATATTATATAATATACAATTGATATAATATATATAATATTATACATAATCATGCAATATATTATACATTATACATTATACATTATACATAATATATAACATATAATATATAATATATAATATATAATATATAATATATAATATATAATATATAATATATAATATATAATATATAATATATAATATATAGTATATTGTATATTGTATATTATATATTATATATTATATATTATATATTATATTATATGCAATATATCATATATTATATACAGAATATAATAATAGAATAATAATATTATATATAATAATACAGAAAACATATATAATATATTTAATATATTATATATATATATTAATATTACATATATTATGATATAGCTATTATTGTATTATAAAATATATAGGAATATAGCAATACAGAAATACAGCAATATATATAAAACATATACATATATATATGAATCATTATATATATATGCACATACACACATATACATATATAAATATATATATATATATATATATATATATATATATATGGTAAGATGGAGGTTTTAGTGTTGTGGCTGGTGTTCTGCTTCACCTTCTTCTTCTTCTCCCTAGGTTTGGGTGGTATTGTGTAATTGGACAGAAAAGTCTCTGCATCGTGGATTTTGGGTGGTTGGTTATTGGGTTAAAAGTAAAAATAATTTAGGTGTCATTTCTTAATTGGATAATTTAGCCTTAAAAGGCCTTGTAGAGAAAGATCGTGAGCCATTTTGTAGCTTGTTAGTAGAATGCTGTAGAACTCACAACTTGTATAGATAAGAAATAATAAACATTTGAGCCTGAATACAAAATACCACCTTCAATCCTGACCTTGGCAGAGGCAGAAAATGAGCTAAAGAATCTACACAGTTTGATTCAGATTTCTTTTTATTTTCTCTCCATATGTTTCTTTATATTTGCTTTTGAATCATTGTGTTGCAGGAGATGCTGGTTATTAAACATTTGTGTGGAGGTGATCCTAATCTCTTGGGACTGAGGAAGGGAGGAGGTTGTTTAGATGGGTATTATTTGTCTGTCTCTGTACATTTAAATCTGGGAGAAAACAGCATTAAATTAAGAAAATTATTTCAAAAATTCTGTTAGAAACGTATATTTATGAAGAATATAAGGAGACACCTCAGAAAATATAATTGTTTGGGCTGTAGATGCTATTACTGCCTTAGGAAGAGGGAAAGAGCATCCTTTTTAGCAGAGATGTGGAATCAATATTGATAAAGAAGAATGTTAGCATGTTAATTCAATCAAATTTATTTCTCTTGGTGCCTTTCACTCGACAATTCTCATGTAAGAATGGCACTAAATAGCTGTGCTTGCGTAGCTTTCAGTTGAAAATAGGTCTGAATTTAAAGAACACATTCTAAAAACTGTATTGCAATGTTTAGTATCAGCAATTGCAGCCAGGGGGGCAGTAGGAATGTTTTTTCTGTTCCTGGATGCAAATCTGTATCTTCCTTGGGAAACTTTTAAAAGGTTTAACACAAAATTGCATTGTGTTTATATAAAATGTAACCCAGGAAGGTGGGGTTTGTAACAGTGGCATGGAGATGTGAGAAAAGGGAGAGAAATGGATCTTGTGGAGGTTGGGATGGGATGGGATGGGTTGGGATCCATGGGATGGGATCCATGGGATGAGATCCATGGGGTGGGATGGGATGGGATCCATGGGGTGGGATGGGATGGGATCGGATCCATGGGGTGGGATGGGATGGGATCCATGGGATGGGATGGGATGGGATGGGATCCATGAGGTGGGATAGGATAATGGGATGGGATTGGATGGGATCCATGGGATGGGATGGGAGGTAACAAACCTGACTCTCCAAGATAAAAACACCTCCAACACCTACCTTGGAGATCAAAATCAGTGAGGGACGGATTGAGAGCATCGATGTCATTGCTGAGGTCTCCCTCCTGCAGCAGCGTGTCCTGCACCGTCCTGGCCGGAGAATGCTCGGGCAGCATCTTCATCCCGCAGCTCGGGGGGCTCTGAGCCGGCACTGGGGAATCCTGAGGGATGCTGGGCTGAGTCCGGAGCTGGCTTTGAGCCTCCCCAGCAGGGAACAGGCTCGGAGGCTCTGGCGTGTGCTGCAGCAGCGCCGTGGGGATCTGCGGGAAGCCCTGGGGGGACGCGAAGCAGCCGGGCTGCTGCCCCCCCAGCAGGGCGGGCAGGGGGCTCTTGGCGTGCAGCGCTGCCGAGGCGGGGATGCCGTGGAACCCCTGCGGGATGCCCGAGGAGAGCGAGGCCTCGCACAAGGGATGGGATTGCGCTGCCATCTGCCTGGAGAGGGAGGCACCTGCAGCGCCCGGCGGGCTGCACGACACCAGGGACGAGCGCAGCTTCTCGCTCTTGTCGCCTATCAGGGTGTCAAGCTCTTCTGGAAAACAAAGGGAAAGCCCGTGGCTGATTAATTTCTGCATTGCTTGCAGCAGGAGTTGTGATGCTGCTCAGAAAACGTCAAGGAAAAGTCCATGGCTGATTTATCCCTGCATAGCTTGCAGCAGGAATTGTGGTGTTATTCAGAAAATGATTAGGGAAAGTCCACAGCTGACTTATCCCTGCATTGCTTGCAGCAGGAATTGTGAGGCTACTCAGAAAATGACAAGGGAAAGTCCAAAGCTGACTTATCCCTGCATAGCTTGCAGTAGGAATTGTAGTGCTACTCAGGAAATGGCAAGGAATAGTCCATGACTGACTTTCCCTGGATAACTTGCAGAAGGAATTATGGAGTTATTAAGGAAATGGCCAACAGTTCTTATACATTAAAACCTCCAAAGCCTGAAATTCTTAGTTGGAAGGGACCCACAAGGATCATCAAGTCCAATTCTGAAGTAAATGGCCCATACAGGGATTGAACTCACAACCTCAGTGATGTTAGCACCATGCTATAACCAACTGGGATGTTTGCTTTTAAATTATTGTTGCCAAGTGAGTATGTAATAAATCCACTTTTAAAGGTTGGATACTTAGCAGTTAATCTCAGATTTTATTTGATATTTTGTATTTAGCATTTCAGCATGCTTTTTGTCACAGAGTGGTTTGGATTGGAGGGGATGTTGAAGATCATCTCATTCCACCCCCCTGCCCACAGGGACACCTCCCACCACACCAGGTTGTTCCAATCCCCATCCAACCTTGCTTTTTATCTTAAAGTTTAGTGAGATGTCAAGAGAGAATATTTTCTTGGGGAAGCTTCTTTGTGCTTATCTGTAAACACCTACAAAACTGGGTCTACTTTAATTCTGCTTATTTTTTTTACTTGTTTTGCCAACCAGGAAAAATCCTTAAATACTTTCCTAAATCATATTTAAATTCTCTTACGGATCTTGGTGAAAAGAAAAATTCTGGGGAAAATGTTTGAGAGCTAAAACACCGACAAATGACTGACCTGGCTTTGCCATACTCTTCCTCACAGCAACTGGGTCTTTCCTCTTCCATTTCTGAAGCTCCTCCTGCATCTTGTCAATCTTGGCTGGATTCAGAGCCCACAAACAGCCCTTTCGAGAAGAATTCCCTGACTTGTTCTCAACTTTCTCAAAGCATTTGTTCAAAGATAAGTTGTGGCGCACGGAATTCTTCCAACCATCTGGAGCTGTCTGGAGAAACAAACCCAATGTAAGAACAAGCTAAAAAAAAAAAAAATTAAAAGCTAAAAAGATATAAATAAATTAAAAATGTATGTATATATATATAACTGTGTTTTGACTGGTGAGGTTACAAGAAATGCTGTTTGCGTTTGTGCCTTCTCTGCAGTGAGAAACTTGTATGTTATAGAGGGAAGCCACAAAAATGTTACAGTCATGTTGTGTGGGAAGAGAGGGATCAGATAAAATAGTAACAGATAAAATAGTAACTGATCTTCTAAGCAAAAAGGTTGTCAGAGACCTGTTGGATCTTTAAGAGTGAATTTGCACGTCACAAAGAATTAAGTGTGTAAAAATTCATGTTCTAGAACTAACAAGAAATCAGGATCTATTTTAGAACACCTAGAAATATTTCCAATTCTTCATTAAAGTACTATGTGCTACCTGGGCTCAAATTCAGTGTCCAGGCAGACTTCAAAGAGATTTCTTATGCTACTGTAGGTGTAACTTTGTGTGCTGGCCAATTACATAACCAAATGGTTTAATCACAAGCCCTCCAGATGAGATACAGGTTTCCACAGCTGATCACTCATCTCTGTGCTTTGCATTTACTTTTAACTCAGCGGTAGAAGCTGGAAGGTTCTTTAAACTGGATCATCAAAATGATTATTTTCTTTTTGCCAAAAAATCCTCATATTTGCTTTTCAATTTCTCATAAGAATTGCAGGAAATGAAACAGCTCTCTGAAAAGGGGGGAGGTTGTCTGTGGCTATTGATTCATATTCATGGATGCAAATACTTGTCATCATAACTGTTTATGTCAAGCAGAGAATTATTGAACAGAGAGCATGAAAAATAAATGTGGGTTTCCACAGTCTTTTTTAAAATGTTAAAAATTAGAATTTCCCTCTTAGTGGTTTTTTTTTATATTTTACATTTTTTATTAATAGGATCCTTCTCTCATAAAAAGCCAGATTTTTGATAGCTTGATAATTTCTTTAATCATTGTCTAGTCCATCAGACTTCCTCTATGACCATCTTTTATAAATCTGAGCCCATTTTGGCTTTCACCAGGCAGACTGTGAATTTTGAACATATTTTGATGAAATTATTTTATCAGGATTTAATTTTTGTACATGCTTTTATAAGGAACATAAAACCTGTTGTTTTGTGGGTTGTAAAGAACTATTGTGTGGATTAAGGCATTAAAAGTCTTATTGATGAGATGAGGGTTCAAATTTAATACTCACTTCATAAAAAAAAAAATAAGTGTGGAATTAAATACATACTATTTACTAAAAGAGAGACTATTTTCCCTTCAGAGCAGCAGAGCCTCTTCCATTTTGGCCCACCTGATGTCAGCATTTCACTATCCTGTCTCATGGATGAGACAACACAAATTGGAAAAGAAGAAAAGAGAAGAGAAGAGAAGAGAAGAGAAGAGAAGAGAAGAGAAGAGAAGAGAAGAGAAGAGAAGAGAAGAGAAGAGAAGAGAAGAGAAGAGAAGAGAAGAGAAGAGAAGAGAAAGAAAACCTCAAATCTTTAAAGCCTTTTCTGCCACAGGATCACACTAAACACAACAAATCAGTTTTTTCTCCCTTGCAGATAATATTCAAGTAACTTTCTGGTAGTTCCAAAAGTGAATAAAGCTGTTCCTCCGAGGTATATTTTGTATTTAGCTACTGAACAAGCTGACCTGGAAGAATATTCCTGTTTCTTGCCCTGCACAGAGGCTCCCCACAGCCCTGTGTACCTAGACAGGATAATTGGTGTTTCTGCTCAGATGGGAGTGGCATGGGCTCCTCAGAGGCTTGCAGAACGCGTGGGGGTGTAAATTAGGAGATGGTTTTAGAAACTGTACAAGCAAAAAGTACATGGATTGATTTTGGAGGCTGCTGCCAGGAGCTGAGCAGGTTCTTGCATTAAATTTGGGATTGCTGAGCTGTGAGAATTTATTTACCAGGTAGGGCTTAACACCCTGAGTGTGTCAAGAGAAAGAACACCAGTTTTTAAATCAGGTGTGATTGTTAAATGAGCAAACTTTGGCTGCTGGGGTTGCTCTTGAGTGGCTGGAATCTCCTTGCTGTGGCTGATTTTGGTAATCCCTGCGTTCAGCACGGTGGGGATGCAAGTGCAGAGTCACAAAATCAGCGGGGGAATCCCAGGATCACAAAATCAGCTGGGGAATCCCAGGACCACTGAGGTGGGAAAAGTCCTCTGAGGTCACCAAGTCCAGCCACTGACACTGCCAAGGCCACCACCAATCCATGTCCCCAGGTGCCACATCCACAGCACCTGAGCCCTTCCATCACACCACAGACCTTTCTGCCCTCTCAACCCACTGCCAACAACTCCAATTAAAAAGATTAAAGCCTTCTGTTAGACTCACTAATCACTACAAAAAAAAAAGGAGAAAATTATTGTCCAGCCCCACTGATCCTGACCAGCTCTTGAAGTTTAAAGAGTTCAGTGATCTTGCAAAACCCTTTCTCTTTAAATCTAGGTCTCAAGAGAAGGGAGAGGTACATCAAAGACTAATTCAGCTTTAGCTGTGTAGATTTTTTTTTTTTGAGGACGTAGGAGTTGGATTGCTCTGTTTCAACTAGAAATGAGATTGTTGCATCATAGAAACTAAATTTGCTGTGGCAGCGAATCCCAGTTAATTTGACTCTGCTTGTATCATCCCATGTCTCTCAGCAAGGCTCTGTGTGCACTTGCTCTCTCTTTTTCTCCAACCTAAATTCTTCCCCTCTCCCTGTTGTATTCTGCTTTTTAGTGAGCACTGGTGGCAGCAGCAAAATGTTCTTTGCTGATTTTTATGTGGTTTTATTTTGCTGAAGACTCTCCAAAAGCAGGCAGGGTGGAGGATATTAAATTTTGCCATATATTGGTAATTCTCTGCTCTAAAGACCAGAGGCAGACAGGGATTGATGACTGTAAATGTAATATCTGAGTGCTCATTCTCCCCTGGTTATTTTAAGGATGTTACAGTCAAATACATTTGGCTGCATCTGTGAGTAAAATGCAGAAATAAAGCTGCTACAAAATAGGGAATGTTTGGGTAGTACCCCCTGCTCTATTCTTTTCCTACAGCAGAGGCCTCATTCTCATCAGATTTAAAATGAATTTTAAAAAAAGGCACGAGGTTCTGAAAAACCAGGAAGGACCAGGATGGTGACACCTGGAGGAGCCACAATCCTGAGGGATTCTGCCCATTCTGGCAGCAGCATTTGGTTTAAAGCTGCTGATTCATTTTATAATCAATTATGTCATAACACAACAGAGAATTAATTTCAGTTTGATCTGATGAAAAAGCATGCACATGTAAAAATTATCAATAACATTCCCACCTCTCTGCTTGAAACTCTGGGTATTTTCCCGTGGATTCCCCTGGGATTTCTAATGGTTGATTTCTTTATTTTTTTCTCCCTTCTCTTGCTTGTAACAAATGGTGGAGTAGTTAGTGATTCCTCTGGGAGGAAATCTGGGAGTGTGATGGATCCTGACAGTTCTTCCTCTGTGATAATGTGTATTTTTCTCTGGTTACTGACATATTCAATCTTCTTTTTTTGTGTGTGTGCGCTCTATTTATCCCCAGTGTCCAAAACCACTACAAAATTGTATTGGAACATTTATTTTTTATGATTCTCAGTGTTCCTTTATTACAAATGTTTGAACGGCCTTGCTGTGGCTGTTTTAAATTTGCCTTGATGGCTGCAGGGCTATTTGCAAAAGGAAACAGGACAGACTCACTGGCTTTATTTTCATTTTTGGGCCTTGCTCACAGCTGAGCTCACCCACTGTGGACCTCAGTGAGTTGCTTTTGAAGAATCAGCACAAAAAAAAAAAAAAGCCCTGAGTGGAGCAGCCCTTGAAGATTCCATTACAGCTCTTTCAAAAACCTGAACTAATCCTGCTGCTCTTGGATGCCTGTGCTGACTGAGCATTTCCCAGTGCCATTCCAGGTGTGAGGAGCCATTCCCAACCAGCAGGGATCCGAATTTCAGTGGTGATGCTGCAAACCACCCACCCCTTCCCTCCCCAGCTCACCGTGTCATTATGAGCTTAGTGCCATCATCACAGCTGACACTTCTCTTTGTGCAGGGCATGCAGGGGATGCTGTTGCCCAAGATGAACATCCCAGCTCCAGGTTGGAGTGAGATAACCTGGAATTCTCTGCTTCCACACCAGTCTGGAGCTGCTGCTGGTGGCACAGGAAGCTACAAGACCAGTTCTGCCTGTGTTTGAGATCTTGGAGGAAGCAGGGAATGTGTTTTTTGAATTATTTACCCTTTTTATGGTGAGGAATGGTCACTGTTATACACCCAAGCTCACAGCTGGAACAGCTCTTAATATCTTTGACCACATTTCACATTTCTATCTAGGTGCAAAAGGCTGGGGAGCTTGTGATCATGGGAGTATGCAGTGTGTAATTGATTTGGTATTAATCTCCCAAGAAATAATCCCTTTTCATAGCTGGAATCCCATCCCTCACTCTCTCTCTGTCCCCTCCCCGTCCCTGTGGAACTCACCTTAAAGTAAGGGAAGTGTTCTGTCATGAAATTGTAAATCTCACTGACTGGCAAACTCCCTGTCTTGCTGTTTTTGAGAGCCATGAAGATCAGGATGCTTTAGGGAGAGAAAAAAACAAAACAAACAAAGCATTTTAGCCTCTTCTGCCTGACTCCTCACAACCAAAATTAGATCATTTTTTTGCACTGTGTGTAATTATTCTGACTTTCACTGTCATAGCACAAATACAAAGATGATTTTATGTTTCCACTCAGTCAATTACAAAAATCTCCTTAACTCCTACAGGAAATTCTCCAGGCCCATCTAGAAGGTCCAAGTCGGGTTTAAATAAAAGAGCATAGAAAGTAGAATCAAGACCTTCCAATCCAGCTGGTGTGGAGTTATTGAAGGTTTTGTTTGACTGCTGGAGGCCACAAGGAGAATCAAACTGACAGTGACAGAGGGATAATTAAAATTTAATTGCCTGATCAACTTTGGGGGCTAAACCCGTGTGGTGACTGCTATAGCTGATACATTTTCAAGGCATTTCCTTGCTCAAGTAACTGGGGAAAAAATCAGTTTTAATACAGAACTGACAACTAAGTAGCACCAGTCTTGTGCTGATGAAATTCACAACATTTAATTTTTTTCCTTGGAGAAATGTGTCAATTTTTTTTTTTCCTTTGAGGAGTGATCAAGACCGCTCCCCTGCTTTACAACACTTAATTTCTGTGTGCCTTGGCTGGCCCCAGAGCCTGGAACGTTTTGTGATCCACAGGGACAGGACAGAACACCCCGGGAAGAAGACAAATGGAGCGAACGTGTTGCTGCAAACGATGCTGGAAACAGGCCAGGGGTGAGCAGGGTATTTCCTGTAAGGTGAGGGCTTGGAAAAAGATTGGATTACCTGTAGGAGTAGATGGGTTTGGGGAACAGAGGCTGCTGAGATTCTTGGCTGCTTTGAGGAGCAATCCTTTGGTAGGGGTAGTGCGAGGAAGCGATGTAAGTCACGGGGTAGCTGCCTCCTGAGGGGTACTGGGGGGACAGCAAAAATGTTATTTATTTTAGCAACAACCTCCCAAAAATATTCCCTAATAACAGCATTATTTCTGAGGATATTGTATGGGGAAAAGTATTTTCTTCTTTATTGCCTGCTATGAGGAGCTGTGTCCTATTAATCATACCCAGATAATTCTTAACTTTATAGACCTAAAGCTTATCTCCCTCCAGCCATCTCTTTTGAAGTATTTCAGCCTGCTCAGCCTCCCCTGAACATGCACACAAATAATGAGTGATGTCATTTTACTGACATTAAATCCTCAGACCACCGGA
Source organism: Molothrus ater (assembly GCF_012460135.2). Lineage (NCBI taxonomy): Eukaryota > Metazoa > Chordata > Aves > Passeriformes > Icteridae > Molothrus > Molothrus ater. The sequence continues at coordinate 6,948,468 of NC_050498.2, read as the reverse complement.
ATAGAAAACTTCAGTGTTCACCTTATAAAAACCAGCTGAGGAAGTAAAGCTGCTAAAAATGTAGGAAGAAACAAGGAAGTTTTGACTGAGCCTTATTTGGGTTTGTGTGCTATTTTTGTTGTTGCTTTTTCCTTTAGGTGGAGGAGGTACAGAAAGGCAAAAATTGAAAGCATATCATATTTGCTGCTAAGGGAATAGTATCCCAAAATCTCTGCTAAAATCACTGTTTCTGTGCAAGGCAGGGAAAAACCAACAAACAACAGCAAGAACTTCAATGGATGCACCAGAACATATTTAAGATGAATGTATTATTATGGAATAAGTCAGTGATGTCATCCCAGGGGTCAGGAGAGCAGCACATGAGACATTTTTGGGGTGGTTTCACATAAATCAGGAAACATTTATGCCCCTCTTGCCCTTGCCCTGGGAGCAGCCACAGGAGCTCCCTGAGGAATGCTGACCAAACTCTCCAGGAGATCCCTAAGCCTGCCCCAAGACACACTGAAGTGTTGGGATCACCAGGATAAAAAATCCAGGTGAAAGATGAGATGATCCCCACAGGCAGCCTGGAGTGCACCAGAGCTTCCATAGATTTGTCCATTTTTTTAATACAGCACTTGGTCTTTTTCTTTTCTGAATATTCCACATTTTTCTTCCACAAATTACAGTTTAAACCTGCTGCAAAGAGGCTTTCAGGAGCAAAGGGACATGATGTAGTTTAGGTAAGATAACATCAGCTGGCTCTCTGGGAGAGCAATTTCTGCCTCTTCCAGATGAATCTTGGCAGATTCCAGGGGTGAGGACATGGCCAGAATTAGAATTTCTGTCACATGCTATTAAAAAAAAATCAACCTGGATGACTTCCCTGGCACTCATAGGTTGCTGAGCCCTGTCCTGGTGTTTCACTGCTCAGCTCCAGCAATCCTGGGCCACGAGGTTTGTGTGGTTCCTCTGGAAAAATCATCATGTAGCTCTCAAGACTCATGGGGAAAAATCCCTTGGACATCTCCTTAGTTTCTAATTCCTTTATTTTTTTTTTGGATCAATAGTTTTGATTGATCTTGGTCTTTGTCCCCTTAAACAGTAAAATATTCACAGTTTATTTATTTATTCTGTACTCTGAATAATTGATGTCATTTTCTTGGTAATTTTATGCTGGCTGCTGGAGTTTTCCTTGCATGTTTGCTTTTATCTTCCTCACATTGAACTGCCTGAAATGGAATGTGGAAAACCAGACTGAATAGACTCAGTTGTTTGCATGGTGAAAGGAATGAAATGTACATAATTAATCATGTCCTGCCTTGTTAAACTAAATATTGGGCACAATTAGAGTCTCAGAGCAGCTGTGAACTAATTTTTGTGTGCACTGTGGTGCTCCCTGCCTTGTGCACTGGCTGCAGATTTCCCCCCAAGAGTAGAAAATCAAGAAATTCCTACAATAATTCTGATTTTTATTGGTTTTGGTGGCTCTTTGAAAGATAGGGCTGGTTTTGATGTCATCATGAAAGGCCAGACCTGGGTGTTTTAAGGATTATTTCTGTTTTATTGGTTTCATGAATCCCTTTGGAGGGAAGGGAGGCTGGGGAATGGGCTGGAATGACAGGCTGGAGCTGGTTTTACAGTCTGCCATGGCATGAAAGGTGTTTTATGGTGGGTGGGTGGGTGGGTGAGTGACTCCAGCCAGTGTCTGCTCCTCATTTGGGTCAATAATAACTCATTTTTCTTCTGAGTCACCACTCCTGTTGTGTCCAGCCAAGGGGAAGGTGAGGCTGTTTTATCATCTGCACAGAATTAATGAAGGGGCTGAATCCTCTCATCCCTCTAATGAAAACTGAGCTGGAACATCCTTCACTCCAGGGCCCGTTCTGCAGAGTGCAACTTCCTTGGAGTGATTGAACTCGCACTGCCCCATTCCAGCTGGAAATGGAAGGAGTTAATCATGGGGCTGCTCCATGCAGGAGAGCTCATTCCACTTTTCTCAGCTCTTTTTATTTTCCAGTTTTTGTGGCACAGGGATAGCAATTCTACCTCTTTCGCCAATTAGACCTTTTTTAAATTTTATTTTTTTAATTTTTAAAATTTTTTTTAAATTTTATTTTTATTTTATTCCTGAGCAGTAGAACACCTTGCCAGACTTTTTCTATATTAACATTAAGCACAGGTATTGAAAAGTCTGACAGAAACCTGCTGCACTTCAGAGATTTGTCCCAGTGCCAGCCTGCAGGTGGATGGAGGATTTTCCTCTTGGTGCCTGTTGGATCTTGCCTGGCAGCTCCCAGGAGCTTTAAATCTGGAGGTTTTTGGAATGTGATCAGCACAGAAACAGCACTGCTGTCAAATCAGCAGGGACAGGGGAAAGGTGCCTGCTGCAGAATGGATAAAGAAATTAAGAATATTCCATGAATTCACCTCGTAAGTGGGGTTTCTGCACATAGAAATGGCATTTTTATAGTGAATAAAATATATGGAGCTGTGACATATCCACAATAGTTTATATTTGCAGCAGAGCTTTTATTTTTGGCACCATTTTGGGACCATTTTCTTCTAAAATAACAATAATGGACTTGTAAGTTAGGATGGTAGTGCAATATCATCATTAGTTTTAGTCTATTTAGATTATATTTTTATATTTTATATTTATGTTTAGTCTTAATGTTAGTTTATTTTATTTTCATTTATTTTATTTTATTTTTATTTATTTTATTTTATTTTGATTTTTACTATTGTCAATTATGCTTCAGCTGAATAATCCTTCTCTTGGGATGATGTAAGAAGCAAAAGGTTTCAAAAGAGATTTGTGTGCCATCAAGCACAAGGAAAGTGAACATCATTCTTCTGTTCCAATTCCACTTTAAAACATTTTTCTATACTTGGTCTGAATTTTAACAATCTATTTAGGGTGGTTTTTTTCCTGAAGTTAAAGGAAGTTAAAGGAAGTTGGTGTGTCACCCTAGGACACACAGTTAATAAGATCCTGAAATACCAAGATTTATGTTAATAATTTATCTGGCTCCAAAGTAAATTTTCTTGTGTGTAATGGTGAAAATATAAATACCCAGCACTAAGATTCCATTTCCACAATTTTTGGTTTGGTATATTTTTCTTCTTTTTCTTAGTGAGCATCTTAAATTGCATTTAGCAGTGGTTCTTTTTAGATCTGATAAACTGAATGTAGGCATATAAACATGGCCCTGCAAACCCACAAATGTAAAGATATTTTAAAATACCTCTGAAAAATCGTGATGACCACAATTTTTGTACCGTTTGAGCGCTAAAAATCGGGGTTTTTGGTGCCCCAGCTGTACTGACCTGGTGGAAAGGGTGTGAGGAGCAATACATCTGCTGCACCTGGGGCTGGTAGCAATACAGGCCAGGCTGCCCTTCCAGGGGGGGTGTCCTGAGCTTCATGTCTGAATCCCCCTGCAAAACAATCGAGAGAGGAGTGATTAGAGAAGACAGGTACATTTAAAACAGGATAATTAATCACTGCCGGGATTTGCCTCCGCTATGTTGGGTTTTGGGGTTTAATTGTGTTTTGGTAAGGGTTAGCAGAAGTTGGTTTGTGTTTTAATGGTGCAGATCTGGGGTTGGCCATCCCTGGGAGTGGCCAGGGCCGGGTTGGGACAGTGGGAGTTGTCCCTGCCATGGCAGGAGGTGGCACTGGGTCACCTCTGAGGTCCCTTCCAACCCAAACCACTCCATGATTCCATGTAGAAACAAACCAATTCCTGCATTTCCATAATTACAGCTTGAAAAAAGGAAATCCCAGCCCACATTCCATGCAGAGAGCAGTTCAGAAAACATCAAGCTCTGTTTATATTCTTTTTTTTTTTTTTCTCTCTCTGCACAAACAAACCACACACCCCAGCTTTCATTCCTGAGTGTGCACAAGTGTCTCCCTCGTTTTCCATTCTCCCTGATTTTATCTTGCAGGCTGGCAGTGCCTCCAGCTGCCTCTGGAATTTTGGCAGGTCTGTAATGTACAGGAAAGAGGTGGCAGAGAAAATTCACACTGGGCTGGCTGCTGGGTTCAACCAAGATGCAGGAAATATGTAAAAAATGGAGAAATTCAGTGAGAAACTTTTCCAAGAATCCAATAGCACTTATCCTTCTGCTTTAAAACATGGCCAGCTTTTATGGCATTTTAGTCTGTCTGAAAATATTAATAAATAAACATATATACACATTTTTTCTTATATGTATTTTATATATCATGCATGTAGTATATCTAATAAATATAAAAATATTCAGTATTTTTATGTTATATTATTAGAAGCACAAATTAGACTTGGTTTGACATCCACTACAAATAAACATCAGTGTTATCTTGGTTATCTTCATCACCACCAGATGAAGATTTTCAGAAATTCCAGCTTTCCAGCAGCATGGAAGTGATTTAAAGGTGGGAAGTTGGGTGCTGGCAGGACCCAACAGGGAGTAGCTACACCTGCTTGTAAAGGGCTCCTGCACTGCTGCCTTTGCATCCTGCAGCCCAGGGATTTGGGAAGGAAATGGGAATTTTTTTTTTTTTTCCATCAGCTGCTCATAGGTTTTGCAGCCCTGAACTCCTCTGACCTAGATGAGTGTTTATCCAGGAAATAAGAGATTTAGATCAATTTCCTCCTTAACCTGGATGGCTTCAATCCCCAGGTATGTTCCCTGACAACATCTCTCCATTCTCCTGGTCTTAATCCAATTAAGCCTTTTTTTTTTGTTTTTGTAGCCCAGAATTCCTCCTCTCCCAGCCATTCAGAACCAGCTCAGGGCTCTCCTCTGGCAGGTAGAGTTGTTCTTTTTGGCTGCAGGAGATGATCAAGATGCACTTTACACCTTGGATCACAGCAGAGATATTGTGGAGGCACTGGAGGGGAATTTAATTTGCTTTCCAGGGATCTCTGCTGCCCTAAAATAGGCAGTTGCCTCTATCAGGTATTGAAATAGCCCAGGTAACTTTGCACTGCACATATAAATAGAGCCGACATTTATTTTTTGATGTCTTGGAGTTTCTCTCTCTATTTGCACTGAGAAAAGTGCAGGTGAGCTGAGCTGTTGGACCAAATCTGCTCCACATCCTCATGCTTGAAAATATTGTTTTGTGAACTTTTGTCTCTAGAAAACCCCAGCTGATGACAAATTTGGACATTTAGGATTCATGTACCCTGTCTGATGGAAAATCATTTGTCCTTGTGCCTCTTTCTGAGGACTGTTTGAGGAAAAGACCAGAAAAGAGAAAATTTGGAGAAATAAACACGGATATGTTTAAATCTGCTTTCCCTGAGCTCTAGCCTGTGTCCTGACAGAGTGATAAACATTTAGGATTTGTGTACCCTGTCTGATGGAAAATAATTTGTCCTCGTGCTTCTTTCTGAAGATTGTTTGAGGAAAAGACCAGAAAACAGAAAATTTGGCCAAATAAACACAGATATATCTAAATCTGCTTTCCCTGACCTCTAGCTTGACAGAGCGATAAACACCAACATAGTCACTACAACAAGGAAATCCTCCCAATAAGAAAATCCTTCCAAAAGCACATTTTTAGCATTGAAAACCGTGCAAACAACACCAAAACCCCACTGACCATGACCTGAGAGCCGTGCTCCTGCCCCGTGGTGCCGTACTGGAGGCTGCTACACCACGGCTGCTCCGTGGAGATGTTTGGGATGTGGGTGGGAAACGCCTCCGGCTCCTCAGCAGATCCCGGCAGACCCTCGAAGCCATCGATGCTCCTGTGGCTCTTGAAGGGAGAAGCTTCTGGTGGCAGGGCCTGGTGAGCTTCCTGGAACACATCCTCGCTGATCTGCCTCTTGTAAGGGTGGAAGGGGTTCCTGCTGCTCTTGAGGAAGCGCTCGTAGCTGCCGGCAGTGCTCTCCTCGTAGCTGCAGCGCCGGAATCTCTCGGCGCTGAAGGATGCCCTGAATTTGTTCTCGCCACAAGGGATTCCTTGGCTGGCAGGGAACCCCCCCTGGATGGGGTCCTGGCATGGGGAGGCAGGGCTGGGGCTGGGAGAGGATTCCGAGCTCGTCCTTTCTGTCCTGGTGTCTGGCTCATAGGGCTGGCAGCTGTAGCTGGGGTTATCCTGTGATGGGATATTGATATTCATTTATTTAGGGTCAGGACTGAAGTTTCAATGAATATTTTATTTTTTTAATTGTCTAAGTTATTTATTTATAGAAAATTTTAAATATAAATTTTATATTTTAATATTTTTTAAATTATGTTAAAAGCTGCAATGGAATATTGACATTTATTTATTTAAGTGTGAGCAAAGATTTAATTATTTTAATCGTCTAAGTTATTTATTTATAGAAAATTTAAAATAGAAAAAATTATATCTTAATTACATTAAAATATAAATGTAATATGTGATGGAATATTGACTTTTATTTACTTAAGGTCAGGATTAAAGTTTAAGCAACTAGTTTATTTTCATTGTCTAAGTTATTTATTTATAGAAATGTTAAAATATAAAGTTTATATTTTAATTACATTAAAAGCTGCGATAGAATATTGACATTTATTTAAGGTTATGATTTAAGTTTGAGCAAATATTTTATTATTGTCACTGTCTAAGTTATTTTATTACTGTCTAAGTTATTTTAATCTTGTAAGTTATTTTATTATTTTCATTGTCTGTTATTTATTTATAGAAATTTTAAAATATAAAATTTATATTTTAATTATATTAAAATTTTTTACATTAACATTTAATTACATTAGAATATAAATGTAATATGCTGTGGAATATTGACATTGATTTATTTAATGTCAGGATTTAAGTTTGAGCAAATATTTAATTATTTTCATTATCTAAGTTAGTTATTTATAGAAATTTATTTATAGAAATTTATTTATAGAAATTATCTAAGTTATTTATCTATAGAAATTTTTAAATATAACATTTATATCTTAATTACATTAAAATATAAATGTAATATGCTGTGGAATATTGACATTGATTTATTTAATGTCAGGATTTAAGTTTGAGCAAATATTTTATTATTTTAATTGTCTAAGTTAGTTATTTATAGAATTTTTTTAATTAACATTTATTTATTTAAGGTTAGTATTGAAATTTGAGCAGTTATGTTATTATTTTCATTGTCTAAGTTATTTATTTATAGCAAATTTCAAGTATAAAATTTCTATTTTAATTACATTAAAAATGCATTTTTAATTGTAAGTATGAAATTACCAGTTCTAACCACCTTCATGCAGGGAAGCCCTAAAAAGATCTCAAGGGTTTTCTGGTGGCTTGGTATCCAAAACTATTCAGCAATTAATTGATAAAAGCAAGGCCAGGCTGGATTGGGCTTTGAGCAGCCTGGTGGAGTCAGTGGCACAGAACTGGACGATCTTTAAGTCCCTTCCAACCAAACCCCTCAGAAAACTGAACTGTCCTTGAAAAACAAGGACACCTTGACTCTGCTCTGCCCATTTCAGGGAAAAGCTGAGGAAGATCAGGTGATGAAAGATTAAATGACAGGAATGTGATAAGTGCAAGCCCTGTCGCCTGCAAGTTTAGTCAAATCAGCTTGATCTCATCCCTGCTGGGCTTCCAGGCTCCAGAAATGTTGGTGCTTACATCACTTCCCTTCATTAAGGTGGCCACACTCATCTGGAGACACAGGACAGGCTCCGGGCAGACACCCCAACCCTCCCGTGTCATCTCCTCCCTCCCTTGTGCTCTCCAGCAAAGAGAAACCAGCAGCCACTGAAGTGCTCTTTAATCTGGAGCAGGGCTGCAGTCTGGGTCTGGCACTGAAAATATGCATATAATGAAAATATGCATATAATGAAAATATGCATGTTTCCCTGACACCAGGGATGAGTAATCACTGGGAAGCCTTTGAGAGGACACACACAGGGCTGGAGCAGGGTGCTGTGCTCAGGGAGGGGGGAATGGAATGTCCTGTGCTCCTCAAAAAGGCAAAAACCAGAGTATTGAGTGCTCTCCAAATCCAAGAAATCCCACAAGGAAAATCAGGATAAACCCAGTTCTTTCTGCAGGGGGACACAGCACAACTTTCCCACTCATTTTAAGGAATGGAGCAGAGCATTCAGCTGGAGTTTAAGATTGGCTGAGCAGGATAACTCAGGTTTCTACCCTTCAGGAATAAAACTTCCAGTATTTGCTCTGTCACCAGTAGGTTTGGTGAGATTCAGCAAGAGCTGAATGTTTATTTTGATCTTTAAAGAAAGAGAACAGGCCTGGGCCAGTTTTACTCACACTCTGCTGAACTGGGGATATTGAATCCCCCTGTGCCTTCATCAGGTCCTGCTGGTCCCTTTCCAGAGTGTCCGAAGCAGAAAATTTAATATTGGACTGGTCCTGGAGTAGCGAAACCATCACCAAACCCACGGCAGACAGAAATCCTGTCAGGGCAAAAATCAAATTACAATAAGCACTTTTTAAAACTTGAACTGTGAAACAAAGGCCCTTGTTGGGTGCAGGTGATGGAACAGACTGGGATGTGCAGCTGGAGCCATCCTGAGGAGTTCCTGACACAGTGGAATTATTTTTTAGCTCTTAAAGAAATGTTCTGTAGACGCAATTCCAATGACAACGTGGTATGGGGTTTCTATGGATTCACCACATAATTTTTATAAAAATAAGCACTTTCTTTTCTACAGATCATAAATTAATGAAAATGTATTGTTTTGGGGTTAAGCAAATTTAGCAATGTCACTTAATTGAGAGATTGGGATATAAGTGCACCCCAGCTGTTTTCAGAGGGACTATATTAAAAAAAAAGGATCTTTTTCTATCATTACTCAGACTGATGGTTACAACACATTTATATTGTCACTTTTGTTTTCTATTAGTCCAAATCCCTTCAGCCTTTCTCTTCTGTTTTGCATGACTTAAATGTATCTGAGATATGTAAATGACTTCATCATTCCATCCCTGTTTTTGTTAGCTGGATCTCCTCTCAAGTTCCCAATCTTTGATCTTTGGATATAGGAGCCATATCTGATGGTGTTCTTTGGATTAAAAGGAATAAATTTAATCTTCTGGTCTTTTGTTTTCCTTGTTGACTGTAACCTTAGAGTAAAACAAAAGTAGAACATGCATCCTTTTATGTCATGCACCAAGTTTGTAGCTACATGAAGGTGTTCATGCTCATAATTTCAATTTCAGGTGGACAAGTCAGGTGGGAAAAAGCCACTTTTAATTCAAGAGTTAATCTGCCAGCGCTTTGCCACGTGTTGAAATAGCTCTTAGGTAAATATCTAAGGGGTTTGTTAGGTTTGCTTAACAAAGATATATCAACTAAAAACGTGGAAACCTTTTTTTGCCTTTCTAGTTCAAAGAGAAATCTGTATTTATGATGAGTAAAACTGCACTGCCCGGGGGGATGGAGCACAATGGGGCTTGGAAATCAAGCAGGAGACCTGTAGTAGTACATCAGGGGAAAAAAAATGATGTGAGAGAGAGTTCAGAAATGTCTCAGCCTCTTCTCCCAGTGGCTTAACTGGAGGCTGATGAGGAGAGAGATTCCTCATCTTGAAAGAGGCAGGTGGGAAAAATGCCAGCTAGAAAAGATATGAGAGTGTCTATTTGTAATTTGTGAGTGTCTATTTGTAATTTGTGAGTGCTCCACACTGGCTGCCCTCCCAGTGCAGCTTCCCCACTTATCTTCAGGTTATACAAAGCTGTCTCTGACCTCTCTTTTATACTGCATTGTTTTTCAGCCCAGCTGCCTCATTTGTGGTCTGGAGCATTAGAGTTTTAATAAAAAGCTTTTGCACAGGTACAGTTCTTGCCTGGTGGCTTCTGCATTGTGAGAGATTTTTCCCAAATTGTTTCTGAAAGCAAAGTGAATTTGTCAGGGTTGTTTGGACAATCAAAACAAAAGGTCCAGGAAAACCAAATAATTCTGAGACCTTTGCCAGGTTCTGTTGATAAATTGCATTTTGGTAGGAAAGGAGAAGTCTTAGCCACATTTTAGACTATAAAAATTTCCCCCTGTGTAGGAAAATTATTTTCTTTTTATTAAATGAGAAGCAGCCATAGGGAAGGTATTTTTCTTTCTTTACTGTTAAATGAGAAGCATTTATACTTAAACAGTGCTGGGCTGATAATCTGTGTTCAGTGGTGGTTATGGAGTGCCTTTGTCAAGAATCCATCCTGGAGGATCTCCCAAATGGGGATAAATCCCAAGGCTGCAGTCCCAGTGCTGCTTGCGGTTTTCACACTGGCACCAGCAGCTCAGTAAGAGCTGCAGCTCCAGGTTCTGCTCATCCTGGCACGTTGTGGAAATGTCTTGCTGTGAGAGAAAAACCTCTGGCCATGTACTTCTGATTTTCACTCTAATCTTGGAGTCCAAACTTCTCATTTCAAAAGCAATTTGCAACTTCAGCCTCGCTGGTATGTCTCACAGCAGGTTGCAAATGCAGACCAGTTTGAACTGCCAAATCAACACACTGAAAAATCTTTTTGCTGTCAATGTTCATTAAATCTTCTTTTAATGTCCCTTAGAGACACTCTATTTGTTCAAAGAACATATAACAAAAAAAACAACCAACAATCCAAAACCCACAAAAAAAAAAAAAAACCAACAACAAAAAAACCCAAACCAAACCAAAAACCAACTCAAAACCACTCTGCATTGTTAACATAGATTTTAGCAAAGAGAAATCACAACACTCACTGACAAATCTTAAGGAGCAGAAATTACAGCCAGGGGAGGTTGCCAATAATCAGGATTACAATAAATCATTTGCAACAAACTGTTCCTGGGAGACAGAGCTTGAGGAAGTTGTGGGTTGCCTGGATGTAGGATGTGCTAAAGCAAACAATGATGCTTTGATTTGGAGAGAGGTATCTGATTATCCCAGCTGCAGCTGGAACCATTTCATGTCATTTTGGCTGCTGTAAATGTTGCGTGACCACGCAGGCTCCTGTGATAAGATAACTACCTGGAAAATCAGAAAAGAGTGAGAAACTGTAACCTCAGCTGGCTGTTGGGGAAAGCAGGGCAGCAGCAGCTGATCTATCAGCTCTGCACGACTGAGCCCCGTGGCAGCAATCCATGGCTGGAACAACCCCTGGGTTTGTGTCTCCTCTGCCTCCTGAACTTTGCTGGGAGTGCCCTGTGCAGCCCCTGGGGCTGGGATTGCTCTCACGAGAGGTGTTTGGATGTTCCTCAGCTCCCAGTCCATCCTCTGTGCCTGCTCCCTGAGCTTGGTTTGACACCAGCTTGTGTGAGCTGCTCACATCTCTGCCCAGAACCCTAAATCATCGTTTTCCTCTCCACATCTGATGGTTCCCAAATAACTCTGTGGGATCGTGGTTTTTTTTCCCTCAAGACTTTATGAAAAACAGGTTTCAGAATTCCCTTTTTCCTCTTACAGTTAAAAATCCATCACATGTCAGTCAATGATGCTGTGTGCCAAATATCACAGAAGTGCCCAGAATGTTGTGACTAACACTTGTCATGGAGACAGGAAATTTCTACACATAGTTAATTATGGAAAACATTCAGAAAAGGGATTTGTTAATAAGAATCAGCCTTTTTTTGAAAGGCTTTTAATGAATTCAAGGCTTTTCTAAGGTTGTTCCTGCCAGGTTGACACTGGAGGCTGTGCTGGCTCATCAAAGCTGTCACTGCTTTGTTGATCCCTGACATTCCTGTCACTGAGCCTTGCCCTGGTTTTAGGAGACATTTTCAGGAACAGGATTGGAACCTGCACAGCCCAGCACTAAACTCTGGTTTGGCCACATGAATTCCTCATTGCTTCCTTGCTCCTCTTTACAGGATGTATAGCACCTTGATTACAGGATACTTGAATAACTTTACAGAGCTTCTAAGGACTGTAATTTCTTTTCTTCTGGATTTAAATCTGCCCGTGAATTTGTTTAATATAACTGTGCTGGTTTTGCTTTCTTATTCAAGGGTTCTGAGCTCAATTCTCTCACAGTTAGCTGTGATTGCTGCCCATAATTAGCTACCTCTGGGTATTTAGATATTTATTCACCTTGTGCACATTTAGAGAAAAACAAGGTTAATGTGGCAATCTCAAGGATGAGTGAAGAACATTTGCAATTATAAGACAATTTCTGCATCCAGTGACATGGGATGTGTTTGCTGCCAGCTAAGTAGTAAAGAACTGAATTCCTGTCAGAGAAGGATGCCATTTTTAATTAAATCATTCCTGAACTATCAGGGTTTGTTCATTAAGGGCTACCTGTAGGCAAGGCTGAATACCAGGTGAGCACAGTGGACTAATTGCCACCATGTCCAGGTGTGTCCATCAGGAGGGGTTGGGAACTCTGGGACATCCAGGAGCCTCCTGGATGAGGTGGGGAAGAGTGTTTGCAGCAGGTTTTTAATCTGCTCTAGGAACACATTTATAAAAAACCATGACTCTCTGTAAAAATAAACCCTCAAAAGGCATTAATCCCAAATCTATTTTATGGGGGAAAAAATGTTTTTAGAGGCAGAACCAGGAATTATTTGTTGGATTGCAGAAAACATCCAGGTGATGTTTCACTGTGGTGTTTGGTCCAGGTTCCCATCCTTACATCAGCATTTTAGTTTTTCTTCTTTACTTATATTTTATCCTGCATCTTTTAGTTCTGACACCAACAGTGAGGACAGTCTGTCCCTGCAGAAAACTTTGTGAATTATTACATTTTTCTTATTTTCCCACTTTTCCCCTGGATGAAACAAAGCAATTTCTCATTCTGAAGCCATTCCACACCTGAGATTGTACTGCAGCCCTTTCCTGAAGGATTTCTAGCTCTGCTGACACCTTTTTGGGATGGAAAGGCAAAACCAACTGTGGTGTTTAATATGTAGGCACACTGTGGTGGTTGCTCTGCAAGCACACAGGAATTCCCTCAAAACAGAGAAAAGCAGATTGTAGGGTTTCTTCTCAGCTTCATTGCAGGTCCTGTTTGTTCTGGGAATGGATTTTACCTCTAGTTCTAAAGTATTAATTTATGTAGAAGCAGAAAGCCTGACAAAAATTCACACTATGGCTGAAATAACACTGAAAGGACCTCCCTGTTTCTTGTAGACTGGGCAGACTCATAATCTGGGCAGGTATAAATAGAGAAAAGTCCCTGACAGGTGCTGAACTTGCATAATTGCCCCAGCAAAGAGGGAGCTCAGCTCTGAACAGAAACCGAGCATGGAGAAATGTAGCTGAGAAGGTGAATGAGTTTATCAGGTGCACTTGGTTTTCCCCTCACCTTTTTCCTCCTCATCCTAAACACTAAAACACCTTTCCAACTCCACCAGTTACCCTGTAAAATAGATGTCAGCTCTCCCTACCAGCCCTGCAACCCTGGCAGTATTTTCAAACCCAATCCTTTGCATACCCTGTCCTGTTTTCTGGATGAATGGTTCTGCTGCTTCCTGAAGGAGGGGTGTGAAATTTCATTGCTTTCTTGTAGACATCTAAGCATGAAGTCAGACATGGTTCCAAGGGCTGGGAGCAGTTAATATGATCCAGAAACTGTGTGATTCTGTCATGAATAACCAGCTGGGTTGGCAGGAAAAACCAGCAGAGGAGATAACGGCGTTCTCTGGCTGATGGCAGCAAATCTGTAACTGAATGCTCTGGGCTGAATTCAGAGTTTTACTCTGGCTCTGGGGAGTGCCAGTGAGGAGATACCACAAACAGAGCAAAGCTATCAGCACAGCCCTGTGATTTATAAAATTCCTAGGAAGAAGCAAGGCTAAAAGCAGCTACAGCCAATAAATGGGATGGGAGATAAGGAGGTGCCTCCTTTGGCTCAGAAATTCATCACCTGCAGATTGCTGAAAGCTGGGGGAGCGCAGCAGGGAATGAGCTCTTTGTGCTTCTCCAGGCATCCCTTGCAGCCCTGCACCTGTGCTTCACTCTTACCTTTTTTACAGCCCTGTTTCACACCATCACCGGTGAGCTTCAGTGTCCCTTTCTCCTATAATTATGTCTGCTGTCTCCCACGTATTCCTTCATCCATCCTTTCCTTCCCTCTCCCTGCAGTGACAGTCTGGGTCACTTTACTTTCTTCTACCACATTATAAAGCCTTTTAATATATTCCAATGTATCCCTTTCCTTTCTGTGGCTATTTTGGTTCCTAGTTTCCAAAGCAGCTTATGGGCCACCCACGATATTTTCTATATCCACAATATTTTGTATAAGGTTATTTTTTTAGAGTCCACCACTACATTTGAATGAAAATGCAAATATTAGTTGGCTTTAAAACCAGATGCTAAGAATGGACACTGGTTAACATTTCCAAAAATACGAGGAGCACTGAATGGTTTAATAAATAATGTGGGTCAGGGATTGTCAGCTCCTCCAGACCCAAAACACAACAAGTTGTGGCCCTGCTCCTTGTGTGCATAATAGAAGATGATTAATGAGCAGCTGTTCCCATGAATTGCCTATTGATAGCTCAAGGGCTCTGAGTGCCACCTTGCACCCCATTAATCCTCTCTGGGGACCACGCAGGGGGGGACACACAGGGGAAGGACTTTTGGGAGCCTCCTAATTTGTTTTAGGTTCCTTTTTCTCCCTGGGTGAGTCACGCTCATCTCCCTGGGACTTGAGAGTTCATCTTGGGATCTCATGCCACCTTTGTGTCTTTATGAGAAGGTGTGGAGGATGATCCACCCTAATGGTTTCTGTTGCTGGCTGTGGCAGCATGTTTTATGACGGGTGTGGTACATTCCCATTTTCTCTGTTGTGCATGCACAGCCCCACCCGTGGCCACTCCCACCCTCCCACTGGGAATCGCCCACAGTAAGCTCTGTAATTACCTTTATTTGATCTGAGAAATGGATTTGGGAATCTTATTATTACTCAGCACACTCGTAAGCTGAGGATGTTAAAACAACAACAACAACAAAAAAAAAGCACAAAACAAAACAGAAAAAAAAAAAAAACCCTCAACAACAAAAAGCCCCTTTTGGATGGCTGATTCACAGCAGGGATGTGTTAAGTGCAGAAACATCAGAGACACCAAAACACCAAGTTCAGGGGCTGTTTAACTTCAGTTTGCCTTAGTTTTTCTTTGGAAGTGTCAGCTACAATAGGTGTAAACACAGAATTTCACCTGTTTTGAATTCCTAATGCCAGCAGGCAGAGCTGCCCTGAGTTAGAGTTTTGATTGGAACAGATTCTGTTGGTTTTACATGGAATTAAATGGAATCAGCTCAAACTCCAGCTTGTACATGTTTTTTACATGTTTACTCTGGGCTATACAGTGTAGTTTACACAAGCCTCTGAGCTTCTCCAAAAAACCCAATTTATGCAGCCAGTAATACAGAGTTTATTTTTTGGGGCAAAACTTTGAAAAGGGGGGGAAAAAAATCCACCCAACCCCCAAGACTAAAGCTCCTGCTCTGCCTTCAGAAGATCAAAGGCCTTTCAGCATCCATGTAACAACCAGTAGCTAATCCAGCCACTGACAGGAGCACAGCTGATGTGCAGTGATGTGTTCTGCTGACACCTATTCCTAGGCATGCATGAGAAATGGTGCATATAAAGCAGGGGAAATAGAGGAACAGGTCATGGAGAGTGACATTTTTTCCCAGCAAGAACCTCTCTGTGCACAAAGCTGCAGTGCTCTTTTGTCCCTTATCCGTACTGGTTCTCGTGTTAAGGTTTACTGGGGAAACTGGGCTGATGGTTTGCTTGGGCGTGCAGGAAGAGCTTTGGACAAGATTCTTCCTCACCAGGTTTTAAAGGAACCAAATTTCCACTGAAATCCTGAATATAGACAGAAAATCTCTTTGCATAGATGAAAATTTGGTTGGAAGAGAGAATAGAAGGTAAATGTGCTGGGGTGACCTTTGGGCGTCTGCTGAGATTTTTGTGGGGCTAAAAGTGTTCCCAAACAACCTGGAAAAAAAGAGGTGCAAAGCTCCATGAGAGAATTTGCAGGTGATGGTGTTGTTCTGAGCAGTTATGATGAAGATGAGGTGGGAGGAACAGCCAAAAAAAAAAAAAAAAAAAAAAAAAAGATGAGGTTCAGTGATGGGGCATGAACAGGTTAAAGAGGAGTGAAAAAATATTGTTAACCAAAACAGAGCTGCAGTTCTGCACCAGCTCTGGTGTGAGAGGAGTCTTTCAAATGCATAAACCCACAGAATATTTCACATTTCAGTGCCATGAATTCTCTGCAGTGTGAAAAGTGACATAATTCCAGAAGTTACAGCTGCAGCTGGAAACACTGCTTAGGGAAAAGGGGGAGACGGAACAAAATTGTGGGTGAAAAAATAAAAAAGGGGAAATGCCTGATTATCCCAACACTCTTGTCTCCCTTCCACCAGAAAATTACAAAGTCATTGCCACCCCAGCATCAAGCTGAGAACTCATTTTGTAGTTTAAAACATTGTCTTTGGGATTCCAGGAAAAGCACGAGACAGAGAGGCTGAGGGATAAATGAGGGCCAGCTTGGAGATTAAATAACCTTATGGGAAAGTACAGCCTGACATTGTTTTGCAAAATGAGTAACATAGAAATATGTTAATCCTTTAGGGAGGAATAACTGCTGGGAAAAGATGAGATGGAAGCTGAAATTAGGAAGACTGAAAGAAGTGGGGAGGGGGAGGAAAAGCAAGTGTTATGTTAAAAGTAGAGGTCGTGCATGAAGGCATCAAACTCCTCAGGAAGGGTTTAGTAAGTGTTGGAAAAATTAATATTTGCTGTAAATAAAAGTGCAAAGGAGATTCCCAGGAGAAGATCTGAAATTGAGGGAAAATATGAAATAGGCACAGCTAAACCCATCTGCTTTTACAGTCCTGAGATGCACAAGGGAATCTAAATCCTGTAAATTGTGGCTGCATCATTCCTTCCCCAATTTCCCTTCTCTGCCTCCACCGCCAAATGTCCAAGGCTGGTTTTTCTCCTTTTCCCTGCCCACTTCCCAAGCACTCCCACCTTTGCTACACCCACCTCTTTTCCCAATGCCTGGTTTATTCCTCTAACCTATTTCCTGTCTCACAAACCCAGTGTCCTCACCATGAACAGCAACAACACCAAGAACAGCTGCTTGGTTCATAATATAATTTAATTTTATTCTTCATCTACTTTAACTCTTTTGGGGAAATTCTTTGTGAAAACCGTTTCTCCTAAAAGAAAAGCAAAACAAAGTTTCTTTCCCCAGTTCTCTTCATTCCTGAGTGTTTGGAAACAGATTGTTCCAGCCAGTGTGATTTAAATGTTTCAAGCAAAACTTTTGCAAAATTTGTTAATCTGGGATGGATTTGTTCAGCCTTGTGAAATGTGAGAAGCTTTTATATTAATTTTTTCTATTTTAATATTCATTATATATATATATATATATTCTATATTATTATATAATATATTAAAATATACTTATTGTATTTATTTTTATTTTAATTTAAATTTAATTTTTCCTCAGCAAGACCACAGAAATGGTGGGAGCACAGAGGGAAAATGTCAATGTTCATGACGTGCAGAATTTTTTTGAGGGATAGATAAATGAACCTCCTCAGGGCTTCAGTCTTGAGAGTATTTAATCAAGAGTAGGTAAGAAATGGAGACGATGACAAAAATCTTTTCCATGCTTAAATATCTCAACTTTTAAATGAATATCTGAAGCAATAACCTCCTTCAAGAGCTCTGTTGGTGTTCAAAATAGCATCTCTGCTTTCCACTGTTTCTGAGCAAATTCTGAATTCAATATTTTTTGTGTGTCCCTGTACCGGGTGAATCCCTTCAGCCTGAGCACATCCACTGTACTGATACCTGAGACAACAAACGTGCTTTTACTTTTTTCTATCCCAAATTATGGTTAATGAAGGTATCTTATGGCAAAGTATGAATAAAGAAGAATAAAAGCCAGGTTAAATATACTAGAAAATGCAAAGGAAGAATTCAGTTCTATGATTTTATGAACAATTCTCACTTACAGGAAAACAAAAAAAATATAGGGATTTCTTTCACCACAAAACCTGAGGCAATAACACCCTTGAAATAAGGGACAGGAATTTCACAGAAACAGCAAACATCCCCAAACTGTGTGTGCAAAAACAGTTTTGCAACAAACACTCTGAATAAACAGTCCCTGTTTCGTTGAGGAAACATCATTTAAGCAAGAATATTGAATTGTGTACAAGACCTTGAAGCTGTTACAAAATTCTTCATAGAGAGGAAAATTAGAAGCAAGAAAAGAGTTGAAATTAATTAAGAATCATCCAAGTCCTGCATTTTCCTGTATCCTTGTGTAGTTTATGAAGCCCTAGAGATTCTTTCTGGGAGCCTCATTCTCCCTCTGAACGGGGATTTTGTCCATTCTCTCCTTAGTGTGAAAATTAACTCCTTTATTGTAACAGAATCTTAAATTTTCAGGAGCAGCTGGCTCTAAAGAGGTTGAACCTAAGCTCATTTCTTCTCTTAAAATATTACATTTCAGTGATACATAATACAGAATTAACTGATCTAAGGGGATTACCACATTAAAGGCCGAGACATAAAACTAAACCTATCCCAAAAGCTGCTCTGTTTTCTTATACATAAAAAATCATGCAAATTAAACTTTTTATAGGTGTTTGTTTTCAACACACAAAGCACAGCTGATAAAGAATATTCATTAAGGGACTAGAAATACAGTTTTGTGTTATTGCTGACGAGGTCTTGTGACAAGCAATTGCAGGAGAAAAAAGAATTGATATTTTAATATATTTTAATATATTTTAATATATTATTAATTATATAAACACTCACAAATCTGTATCAAGTTTGATAATGGCAACAGCTCAACATTTTGCCTCCTCTTACAGATCTCTGTGGGTAATCAAATTTTCACTTGTTCCAGTGTTTTTGTTTTCTTGGGTTTTCTAAACAACTACAGGATTAAATTTATAATATTGTGGTATTTTGGGCATTATAGAGAGTGATGCAAAACCAGAACAAGGAGTCATGGATTCAGTAGAAGAAAAAAGATGTCGACATGGGAAAGTAGAAATCTGAACAAATAGACTTTGTAGATGTTTATTCATAAATTAATGAATAAACTGAAATTAAAGAACATGGCTTTATTAAGAGCTTTTGCTTTCACATATTTACACCCTTAAGTATGTGTAAATACACATATTTACGCATGTTTAAAAAGATTTAATATCTTTTCCTGTTAAACCCAGAATTTTATATTGTGGCAGCTTGTCAGTTATTAAGTGGGAAATGTGTTTTATAGCCAAGGAGATTTGTGCTTGGGGTGAGTTTTATCTGAGTTTGTTGTAAAGGAATTTCTATGTGAGTTTTGTCAGCTTTGGCTGCTCTTTGCTGGCGAAAAGGCACAAATTTCTATGTGGAAGCAACCTCATACTTTGCTTCTTTTGTCACTTTTTTTTTATGTGACAGAAGATCTCACTCCACAGTCAAAGACCATTTTCCTCCATGGCTGAGAGTCTTTGGAGCAGAATTAAAAAAATGTCTGGTTTTCAAAGCCTTGATTTCAAACTCATGCCAAGATTTACAGAGCAGAAATATCATTGGAGAAAATCAGGAAAACTGGGCTGGAAGGGATCTGGTCCAGCTCTCCCTGCTCAGCGCCAGCTCAGTCAAAGTGGAGGCAAGAGCAGGAAAACAGCTCAAGAATAAAAAGCACGTGCCTGGCTCCTCCTGCCAGGGAAATCCAGGCCCTGTGTCTGCTCCAAGGCTGTGCCTGATGTTTGGGCATTACCATCCCTAATGAGCCCAGCATCAAACTTGCTCAACCAGGGGAAAGGAATTCTTATGGGTTCTCTCATTTGCTTTTCTTACAGTCCTCCTTTTCTCCTCTCTCTCCAAATTAAACAATGCCACTTGTCACTTTTCTCATTGTGATCCCTGGTATCTCCTTTTTTTAAATTATTTTTGGGAAACTCAGTGCTGCTGGGATAGGGAGGGTGCAAGAATTGCAATTTTTACCTCATCAGGAATGCAGATGTTTGCATTGGCAGTTAAGAAATAAAGGTAAAAGCTTGACTCTCACGGGTTTCTTGTAAAACCATAGGCAAATATCATAGATACATCACATGCTTATTTTTCAGAATTTGAAGATGCTCAATTTGATTATCCATGTTGGTAATTTCATGGAGTTCATGAAACTCCCCTTTCAGTACTCACAGATTCCACATTTTCATTCTCTCTTAAATTCCACTTTGCCTTTCTTTCTCTTTTTTTTTTTTCTTTAACAATGTCTTTATATGTAGGAAAATATTCTGTTCCTGTATATCTGATATTTTACTATTTTTGTTGAACAGATTTTCAAGAATGGCTTTTTCTGAGGAGGCTTCAACAATGAGGAACATAATCAGTTTAAGGCAAATTTTGCAGCCTCCTTTGCAGTTTTGTTGAGCATTTCTGCATGGGTAAATCTGACTTATTTTGCCTGTTGGAAACAGTTTCCTGCTGTATTTTTGTAGAGTCAGAGAGGAGAAAGAGCAGGTGACAGAATTATGCAGGGTTTTAGCTGTTAAGTTTGCTGAACACTGAGCTGCAGAGCACTCTCACCTCTGTGAAGATGGGCAGAAATCTAGGAAATTTTACCTTTTTTAGGAAGAATTCTAGAGTGTTTTAACCATTAAATGATTTTTTTTTTTGAGGCAAAGAGCTTTTCCACACAGGTATTTTATGCTGTGTGCTGAACTGGTACATACCCACAAACAGTAAATTTCCATAGATTTAAATAAGTGGTATTATTGCTCAACACCTCACAAGACTGTGTGCAGACTATCCAAAAAAAAAAAAAATTACTTTGCATGAGTGGCTAATCTTGGGTAACTTGGTCCTGGTTTATAATTTTTCAGTCCTTTGAAAGGTTCTTACAAAAGATGTTGGACAATAATTCTTGCTGCAAGTTCCCAACACAGAATCCAGGTGTCACAAAGCTGACCCCAAACCCATAGGGTAGAACAGGTGCTCTCTAGACACTCTGCATTTCAAAGAAAAGAAAAAAAAAAAAAAGAAAAGAACCCATCCCAAATCTATTCCTGGTTGGAAAAGTAGGGCAAACATTAATTACTGACCTTAAAGCACAGTGGAAAACTAACGGGGCATTGCCAAGTCAGAGGAGGATGAGAAATTGTGGAATATTAATGATGTTTGCCTGTGATCTCACCCGTGGAAGAATACCTGTGTTCTCACCTCCCAGAGGACAGGGCTGGGGCTTTGTGAGGTCTCCAGGTTCAGTGGCCCCAATTAATTTAGTTCTGGTGAATTTTAGAGAATCAGCTGAAATTCCTGCAGAGCTGCAGGTCTGAGAATGGGCTGGGTACGAGTGGATTTACAAGACTGAAAGGAGGTAAATCACTCCCTGTCATCAAAGCAGAAAGGGTGAGGGAATTACAGGTGGCAGATTTAACTTTAACTCCCAGAAAAGGACAAAATTTTAAACTCGCCAAACTAAGGGGGAGAAAAATAAGGCAAAAGTAGAAAAAGACAAAATTTTAAACTCGCCAAACTAAGAGGGGGGAAAAAAGGGCAAAAGTCGAAAAGTACAAACTTTTAAACTAATTGAACTAAGTGGAGGAAAAAAAGGCAAAAGTAGAAAACAACAAAATTTTAAACTCACCAAACTAAGGGGGAGGAAAAAAAAGGCAAAAGTAGAAAAGGACAAAATTTTAAACTCGCCAAACTAAGGGTGAAAAAAAAGGCAATAGTAGAAGCTATTGTGAATTTGCTAAGGAGGAATTGTCCTGGCAGTGTAGTTTTCCCTGGATTTTGGCCTTGCAAGGACAGAATAATACAGATTATACAGCTGGGTATTAGTGAGGCTGCTCTGCTTTTGCCTGTGATGTTCTCATAAGCGAGCTAAGAAAAAGTATTTGAGATAAAACTCTGAGAGAGGAGGTGAAGCTGGGTGGAGCAGAGCATTAGGAGGAGTGAGAGACTGACTGCTGTCAGAATGAAAGGGTATTTGGAGTGGATTTCTTCAAGAGCCTGCCACTACTTGGTATTTTCACTAATGACTTGAGTGATAGGCTGGAGAGGAGCTCTAATCAGATTTGGAGACAACTGGGGATGGGAGGCTTTGCCTCTCTAGGTGGAGGGCAAGATTAATATTCAAAAGGAGACAGGAGAAAGAGTCTGCAGACAGCAAAACACAGTTCAGTGACAACTGAACTGAGCATCCAGGCAGGAATAAGGAACCCTGCAGCCAGTGAGGGAGGAGAAAGCAGCAATTCTGCATGGGAACATCTTTGGGTTTAAAAGGGTTGTGAGCTGAGCCTAAATCAGCCAGACTGTGGCATAATGGAACAGGCAGACAGGCTGGCAGAAATGTGTTCTGTGAGACCTGGGAGGGGAAGTCCTCTTGGTCAAGAGTCGGCTGAAGGTTTGGGATTTTTTGGGATTTTTTGGGATTTTTTGGGATTTTTTGGGATTTTTTGGGATTTTTTGGGATTTTTTGAGTCAGAGCATTTCAAAAGGTTGCCCTCCAGTTTGAAGTCCACAGGAGAGGAGGGAGAATGGTCAGAGCCCTGGGAATTCTGGCCTGTGAGGACAGGCTTCCAGAATTCAGGTTGTTTGCTCTGGAGGAGAATTTATACTTCAGAACATTCCAGCTCTTTTTTTTTCCCCCCCTCTTACTTGCTCTTCTTTGCAGCAGCTCAGGAGGACAGTGCCTGGCTGTTTAATTATTCCAGCTGGGAAAATAGTAAATTATTTCCTTCTATGAATTACTTGCATTCCTGGGAGAACAGGTTCCTGTCTAATATTTCTGGCATCCTACCATTTGCCCACAGAGGGGAATGTTGCAGGGACCTGTCCTGGCAGGTCTGTTGAACCAGCAGTTAAGAGTTTGCAGGGCAGGGATACCTACCCATTCCAGGAGTAAAGTACTGGATAGGTGTGGAAGTTGTAAGCTGACACTGGATGAGCTCCTTTGAGAGGCTCTAACAAACTGGTGAGGCAGCAGTACAGAGGGAAACAAATTGGGTTAAAATGACAGCATGTTTAACTTCATTACATGACTCTGATGGAACCTCACCCTCGATGCTTCATTCATTTCTGAGCACTTCACCAACAGAAAGATAATAATGCTCTGCATTGCAGTGGCCCTGTCTCATCCAAACATCTTTAAATGATTTTGCATATATTTACCGAGCCTCAAAAGGCACTGCTGAGATTTGTAAAGGCTGCAACAGCAATCACTTTGCTAACCACATGTTTAGCAGCTCCCTCCAGTCAGCAGGGCCCAGAGAATGCAGGTTTGGTTTGAAAATGGAGGGGGTTTAGGTAGAAGACATATAATGACTTTTATGTGTTATTATTTTGTTCATAGAATGCAAAAAGAGGAACCATGCCAGATAGCTCTAAGCCCTTGCATCCTAAATAAAATAAAGAATTATATATTCTAGCACAGCTGTTTGGAGCAGCCTGGTCTAGTGGAAGGTGTCCCTGCCCATGAAACAAGAGGAGCTTTAAGGTTGCTTCCAATCCAAACCATCCTGTGATTTTATGGTTCTGTGTGGGCTCTTTCAAGGAATTATAGTGGCACATATTCCCCTGGGAAGGGGGACTTTTTTTTTCCCTCAAAAAGGGTTTATTTTCTTGCAAAAAAACCAGCAAGCACAGAGCTCTGGGTCATACCCAGGTCTCAGCTCTCTTGGCATGATGGAAACAACCACTGCTGGTATCTCATGTGTGGCCAGGAAATTGGGTGCACAAAACGGGTGAAAAACCCCCCAAAATGGGCAATGTTGTGTGTACAGGACCTAATTGATTTTAAAGAAAACAACAGAAAACCCAGGATGTTTGTCTGTGGGGTGAGGAGACAGCTGGGGAAGCAGCAGAGGATGTCCTAATGAGGGCACAACTTGGATTTATGTCTGAAATGTGGCAGAAGGGTTAATTATTGCCCCAATCTTATCAGAAGTGGCAAAGTGTCTTTGACCAATAGGACTGGCCAAGACTTTGCTTTCAGTTTCCAATATTTTAATTTCCAATATTCCAATCAGCATCCCAGCAGCACACCAGGGCATTGATGCCAGACTGACTCAGGAGGGAGAGCAGCACCTCACAGCTCTGATCCTGGGCCACAAATCCATGGAATTGTTGGGGTGGGGGAGGACCTTAAAGCTCAAACCTTCCACCTGAGCAGGTTGTGGTGATTTACTCAGGGTAAATCACTTTGCTCTGGCAGCTCCCACCCTGCTCCCAAGCAGTGCCACCACGGAGAATCCCTTGGGAGGACACAGCCCTGGCTGTGCTCACGCAGGCAGCAGAGGAGGATGTGATTTGTAGCTCCCTCCTAATCTGCATTATCTCCATAATTAATCTCTTTGTCTTTGGAGCTAATGATTTTTGAGGTGCAGGAGAGCAGGGAGGTGTGTTTGACCCAAATCTCTGAGCTGGGCCTGTCTGAGGAACGAGAAAGGGCAAGGCCACCACCAGCAAATCCTCTCTGCTGGGAGAAATCCACATTTCCTGTGGCTGAAAAATCCACATTCCTGCCCATTTACTGAGCCCCAGCTGCTGCTTCACCAGATTTTCCTCACATCCCACCCAAATTTTCCTGACTTTCCAAGGGGCACAGGCAGCAGGAGCCAGCTCCAAAGCTCCAGCAGGAGCCAGGCTGGAGTGCTTTGCATGTGTAATTGTTTGGTTTGTAAGCAGGACCTGTAAAAATCCTCCATGAGACACTTCAGTGCTTTGAGTCCCTGCTTTTTAAAGGGTAAATACATGTAGTGGTTTAAATTTTTTTTTTTAATTTTGTTTGGATCTATTTGAAATTTTATGCTTTTTAAAATGTCTTGCATGGACTAATGCAGGACTTCTGCCTCCTAGCTTATCATGGTCACTTTAGGCTGTAACCAAAGGGTCGCTTTGGTTCTAACATGAATCCATTATCAATATTTTCTGCAGGGCCTTGGAAATTTCTGTTTCAGATGTTTTTGGAGGCCTGATTTTGAAATCAGGTTATGGGAGTGATTTCATGAATGAAAATAGTTCTGACACCACTCTTGTCTGACCTATCTGGAACTTTGTGGCCAAAAATATCAGAATATTGTTGTTGTTGTTAATGTTCAGTTTCCAGAAATCCTAAAAAAATGACATTTCCTTTAATTTCTGCTTTACAACATAGATGCTCTGAAAGGACAGAGAATTGAAAGGACATTTTCTGATTTTTTTTCAATTGTATTTTTCTCATTATCCTGAGCTGCAAAAAAAGGACAGCCTGTTGTGACCAGGGATGGATCTGAAGGATTTTGCTCCATGTAGGTGAATCTTCCCTCTCTCTACACTTTCCTCTTTCAGGTCAGTAAAATCAAATGTTTTATGTGTTCCTGGCAGGTTCCTGTGCTGCACCCACCCCAGTGGCATTTTGCAGATATTCCCATTTGCTCCCCAGAGTGCTGCACTGACTCCTGTCTCTGGCACGTGGCTGCAGAAACACCCGGGAGCTCAGCAATGTCACACCAGAATCTGTGCTCTTCTACAAGCCAGGACATTCTCACACTCTACTTTTACATTTGAAGCTCAGATTATTATTTCATTTACATTAACCCATCTTCTGCCAGTGCCCATCTCCCCCCACCAGGGTAAACAATCTGCTTTAATGGTGTATTTTCTTGGTTACATATATCATAACTGCTGACAGAGAAGTTCACAATCCTTTGCTCCTTCAGAAACATACTTTATCTATCCAATATTTTTTCCTTTATGCCCATAATTAGTTATTAACAAAATAAATACATTTTCAGCCTACATCTCATCCAGTTCAACATATCTCATACAGTATTCAAATTAGAAACATATGATCCTGATAAACCAAACTGAAACATTTATAAAGGTCTAATTCCCCAAGATTTAATCTGCTGTCCAGGAAGGCAGGAGGGTCAAGAGTTGAATGACAGATGGTTGTTATTTATAGGTTTAGGTAATTATTGTGTTTGTAACACGAACAGTCCCTTTCTTGAACAGTCTGAAACTAAAAAGCGAAGAGAAAGAGATGTAAAGAAATAAGAATTCAGTTTCTACTGGCAGTGCTCAAACTCAGCCATTCCTGCCCTAAACACACCCTGGCTTCTCTCTGGAGGTGACTTCAGCCACCTTTCCATATGGGAATAAATCCAAACAAAGTTTTCATCCTCTGCTACAAACCACACGAGGCAGAAGCACCAGATTTAAAACAGCAGTAAAAAACAAGCTTGGCTTCAAAACACAGAGCTTCCCAAGGTTTTGATTCACCGCTGGAAAAGTTGGACACAAATCTTTCAAGAATTGGTGAGATATGGGGCTTCCTGCAGTTTTTCAGCAACAGTTTTCTTGGTTTGTTGTTTAATTCCCCCTGTTTGTTTTTTCCTTTCAGGTAATGAAAACACTTCCAGCTTTCTTTATAATTATGGAGCAGAAGGATTGGATCGAGCTGCACCCGAGACGAGAAAAGCGACTTTTTTTTTCCTTTGGGAAGGAAAAATCTTCCTTTTCCAACCTTCCTTTCTCCCAGCACCAATGGATCCATGAACTTACCTGGATTTCCTTGGCTCCTTCTGTGCTGCTGGCTGGTAAATACCTACAGGAGCTGCCGAGGACCAGGATGGAGGTGCTGACCTTCCCTTCCCTCAGCCTGCAGTTCTTCAAAGTCAGCCCCAGGGACTCCACATTAAATAGAGGAGCCAGGCAGGAGAGCTCTGCTCCCCCTTCTGTTTGGCTTTCACGGCTGAGTTCTAAAAAGCTGCACAGAGGTTTCCTCTTACCTTTCTACTGAAGCACAACGGCGTGGTGCTGCTCCAGGACAGGATTAGGTCATTCAAAGAGCCCAGAGAGAGAGAGAGTGGAGCTCAGAGGCTCCAAAGGCTGGAAAGATCTGATCTTACATCAGGTGAGAGAAGGCAGCTGGCTGGGCAAGCCAATAATTATGATATCAGCTCTTGTTGGCCTCAGGCAGTCCTGCATTTAATAAGAATACAAATATGACTAAGCTGCATTTTTTTTTTTTTTTTTTTTGCCTTGTTCTCTTGGTAATTCCTCAGAGAAGCTGGGCAGGTATGGAGCTCTAACTGTCTGGAAAGAGAGAGCTCCCTCTCCACCTCTCTGTTTTCCTTTTGATTTAAAACACCCATCTGTTACCCTGTTTTGCAAACCTATTATCCACCTGTGGTTATTAAAAACACTCTTTCCTGGCATGGAGTTTGCCAGAGGATCCCAAAGCCTCCAGCTCCCAGAAATAGGTGCCTTTCTTGCATTTGTTCAGCCTGAGCTCTCAGCGTGGAAAGAACACGTTGGAATGTCAAAACATCTTGCACTGTTTAAAGCATCAGAGGAACACTACAAAACCAGGGCACTCAAGATTTTCTTCCTTCCCAAAACCAGAGTGCCTTACACAGGACTAAACCAGAGGAACAGCTTAGTGTGGGCCTGATTTTGTACATGTATTTATGTGGAGAGGTCTTTTTGTGTGCAGATCCATAGAGGGGAGCAGGAATCGAAGTGTGCAGTTGCAGGAATGTGTGTTTGCTGCCCTTACCTGGCTTTGTGCACCCTCTCCAATCCCCTGCTCACACCTACTGTAATAACACTCACCTACCTCATAGGGTGTTGTGGGGATTAATTAATGTTTGTAAAGTGCTTTGAAGATGAAAAGCCCTGAATGAGTGCTAAATATAATTATCATCATTCCACAAAACAGTAGAAACATCTCCATGGCCCCCAGGTCATTGTATAGGTACACCCATGTTTATCTGCCACGATTATGGTCAGATACTGAACCAGGTATTGAAACTTTGATAAAAATTCCCTCTCTGCTCTGGAGGATGTATTTAAATTCATCTTAAGTTCATGCTATTTGTGAATTTTTTTTTTTGGGAATCCTGTTGGAGAATATTTTCCACTGATCTGTGATCAGAAAAGCTCTGCCAGGGCACCCACATGCCACAAAAACAGGTGGAGGAAAATCCATGTTTTCACTTGTGATGAATTATTTCCTATCACGAGTTTGCCAGTTTGATTTTATTAAATCTATCAGAGACTTCTGATCCTAGAGATGAAGACTTTGTCAATTTATCTGCTGGATCTTCTAGCAATGTGGAGTGTTGGTGGATATGCTCTTTCCTGTCTGGAAGATCCCAAAGATAGTGCTGGGTAATGACTTGTCTTTTCCAAGGACTTCCACGTTTGATGTTCCTCAGAGCTGTGTGTCTGAATCTGCCAGGGAAGGCTCTGAGATGGCTGGGATGGCACCCCACATCTCCACTTCATTATTCCCAAATCCTGCACCACCTTTAATCTCCAGCTCTCACTGTGATGGCTGGGACAGACAAACCTGAGATGGTTTTTGTGTGATGGCAGCCCAGAAACAAAGGCAGCTCCTGGCCTGGCTGTCCCCCCAGGCTCCTGGGGTGCAGCTGCTGGTCCCTAAATTTGCTGTTTTTACATCATCACCCTGGTGGGTGTGCTCCCTCCAGCTGGAGTCACGGGTCGGTTGCAGTGCAGAGATAAGAGCCTGAATGAAAGTGAACCACTGAGTGGAGAGCATTATCTCTTCATTCCTGGGATGAGGATCAGGAGGAAATACCTAGAGGAAAGCAGGGTGTCAGAATTTGCTGCACATTTTCCCGTCTCTTACCAATGTGGGTCACAGCCTTGGATCAACACCCAATTTTGTGGGTGTGAGGAGCACAGCCCAGCACTGCTTCCTGGGGTCTCTCCTTTCCAGTGGCAAAAAACAGTTTTGTGGCATTTAAAAGCAGTAATTTTTTCCCTTAGAGAGTTTTGTTTAAAGCAGTTTTTTCTTCAGGACATGAAGCCAAACAACAGGAGAGATCAAGATGTTTAAATCAGAACAACCTTGGTTTTGTCAGATCCAGACTAGACTACTGCAATGTGATAACTTTATATCTCCTTGGTCTGGGCTCTTATGGAAAGACTGAGCTGTTGATTTGCTGTACTGGCAGCTATGCTAAACTGCTAAATTCTGTTCCCTAATCTGATATTTAATTTTAGGGGGAAAAAACTTAAAATTGCAGCCATTAAAGTTGTAAAGTAAATATTCAAAAAGCGAGTCAGTGGAACCCATTCAGTGCTGTCTGTGTCTGCAGCCTGAAGTAACAATGTCAGGTGGAAATAGTTCCTATCCACTTCCAGCAGAGCTCCTTGTTTTCCACAGTTTGATCCTTGTCCCAGAGGCTTTCCCTGGACTGGTGCTTTCTGCTTTCCAAAGGGAGAGGGAAAGCTGAGCTCAAAGCTGTGCATGACACCCTGTGTGCAATTCAGAGTGTTTGATCAATTTTAACATTAAATATTCTTCAATTCCTTGACATGGAAAAGCACTGCTGACCCCATTATAAACCCCTGCTGCTATTTATAATTGACAAGAACAGTCTTGTTGATCTGGAAATTTATCAGCCAGTAGTTCTCCCTATGAACTTCACTTTTTGCCCAGCCAAAGCATAAATTAATCCCTTTGATTCAATATTCCTGCTTAATTTAGCAGTGGGATAATTGCTTATTTTTAATACATTGTTTATATTTTATTATGCAGTGATGGCAGCAGTATTTGTTATCATAAATAGATTTGTAGGCTTACAATTTTTGTATCCTAACATTTGGATGATAAGCTTAGAAAATGATTTAGGACGTAATCTAACCAGCTATTCTGCCACCATTAAATAGGAAAAGTGGCCCAGCATCTCTCCCTTGGGATCACCTGAGGGAAGACACACCTGGGTGTAACTTTACTCGTCTGCTGGGCTGCCTTTAAATAGTAGTTAGGACTTGCTTTTTATCTTCTGAGATATCCCTAGGGAATACACACCTTGGTTTAACCTACATACACTCCAGTCCATTTCTGTCCCTCAGAAGTAATCACAAGTGCATTTATCTGGCAGTTTGATGTGTGGAGAAAAACACATTGGTTAAACCTGAGCTTGGCAGTGTCAGCATCCCAAATATTTCACCAAATCAGAGAATGCTTTGGGCTGGAAGGGACCTTGAAGACCATTTGTTCCACCCCTTGCCATGAGCAGGGATGCCTTCCACTAACTTGTTCCAGCCTGGACTTGAACAATTCCAAGGATTTAAGAGAGTGTAGCTCTCATTCCCTCTTCTTTTGGCAGAATTTATCTGTCTTTTTCCTGTTATTGTTATAGAGGAGCTGTGAGCTGGAAGAGTGAGGGATAAAATTCACCAGGGAGATCTGAATTACAGCCTCCAAATCTGGCACACCCAGAAGATGCTCTTTTGTTGGCATTTGCAGAACTTTCAGCTTGCTAATTGTTCAATCTTAAATTAAAATAGAAAGAACCATCATTACACACAGAAATATCATTTCCTGACCAGTGATTTAGTGCTGCCCATAAAGCACAGCATGAGGAGCAGTGTGGCAGCCACTGTAAGGTGTTATTTTGTTATTTTGGAAATGAGGCTGAGCTCAAGATGCTGTTAGACTTGACTCTGTGCCTTTCTGCTCTAGGTGAAATTCAGGAAGGCGATCCTGACACGTGTTCCAGGCATTGTGTCACCAGCACTGGGCTTTGCTTTGCATTTTTGACAAGACTGCTCTTAGTGTGCAGCTTTCAGTGCAGAAGGGAGATAATTAATTAAAGAGACACAGAGATCAGGCTGATAATTGGGAGTAATAATCTCTGATTGGCCTCACAGGTTTATTTTGTCCTGTGAGGAGTTATTTGGTCCTTCCATATTCAGTAGCAGGACCCTGCATTGTTCCAGGGTAGCTGGAGCTGGATCCTTCTCCTGTCCTCAGGGAGGAATTCCCGTTCCTCCTTGCAGCTGATCACTGTAGAAATACAGAATTTCAGACCTCAGAACCAGGTTGGGATGCCCTGTAACAGATGATAAACCTCCCTCTCTCCTCACAGAACACAGTTAGTGAAGAGTTGGCAGCGTTCTGTCAACTTTCCCTTTTTGTTGACACTGCACTTCAGAGCAAGCCTTTTGTGATTTTTCCCCTTTTTATTTTTTTTTTTTTTTGTTTTGAGGTTAACAGAAAGGGAGCAGGCTTTCCTAGCCTGCAGCTGCTGGATAAGTGGTAGCTTGGCAGGCTGTCTTTGTTTGTTTGGTCTGATGGCTCCTGCATTTTTGGCTGCCAGGCTGTTCCCAACATCACAGAGCGAGGCTGTCGGGGGAGTTTTGGTGACACGACAAGGAAAGGAGAGATCCTGCCTTCCACCAGCTTCCAGAGACGGGAGCTGGATGGATGTCAAAGCCAGGGGTGTAGGAGAATGTGGCCAATGTCACAAGGCAGCGATGGATGGAATCCCAGCAGTGCTGCTGATATTGCAGGGGGTGTCCCTCTGCCTCTGCAGCTCCTCCATCTGAGCAGGACCTTCTGAAGGTCAGAGCACAGAGATTCAGAGGAGAATCCTGCTGCATCCTGGTTTTAAGGCCCTGAGGGACTGTGGGAGTTTCAAGAACAGGTGGATCTCCAAGGGAGACCTTTGAACCACATGAGTCTTCCCAACCCACTCCTGTCACACTCCTGACTCTGAATATGTCATGCAGGTTTGGCCACTTGGTGTCCAGGCATTGGCAGGGAAATGATCACTCATCCATGACTTCATTCTGTTGTTTCTAAGGCTTGCTGCCTGCTCTTTTTATTTTCCATTTCTTTTAGGCTGAGTGGTGATTTCAGAGCTGTTGAATAACCCACACCTTCCCCCAGTAATGCCCAACTTTTTGTTCTTGGGTTGGTTTTTTTTTTTCTGTTCCTCCTTGCTGATGCTCTGTGGTGAACTTGCAGCATCATTTCTGGAGCTGTGGCAGAGCTCAGAAGCAGAATTAGTTTGTGAATAAGATGTTGCTTGGTGGCTCAGATGAAAATGTTTGCAATTCACTGCACTTCACAACCCAAGGTGAAACACTGTGCTCTGGCCCTGCTCCTCTACAGCAGCAGAAGAGAGAATCTTGTTTGAATTGCTGGAATGTCTCTCCACATCCTCAGCTTGCAGAGCCTCCTAAATCCTTTCAAAAAAAATATGAATTCAGGAATATTGCTCTGGATTTTGCCTTGCTCAACATATTTTCTGTAGAAGTCAGGGAATCCTTCAGCTAGAGATAAAACACTAAACCCTCTTGGTACCACAACCTTTAACCAAGTTTCCCTCCAGTTAGTGACATGATTGGTTCTAAACAGGATGATTAATATTTAGCCAGCTAGAAGACAGCTAACAGTGTTTTACTCCTGCCAGAGGCTTAGGCTAGCACATGATTATCTTCTTATAACTGGCTTGGCAGAAACGTGTGTGTGTGTTGTTGGTTTGGTGTTTCTTTTCTTTTCTTTCTTTTTTTTTTTTTTTTTTTTTTAGCCCCTTAACCATGTCTAATAACCAGAACAACTGGTCTGTCTTCTTTCCTTCTTGGAGTGTGTGCTTGGATGTTCCTGACTGCTCCATGAGCAGCCAGTGCCAATACATGCACACCCTTTTGGTGTTTCTCCACTTCCATAGAATCTGGGGGAATGTTTTCCCCAAGGTTTCCAAAGAATCAATGGGAGAAATGCAGATGCATCAGCAGAACTGGTTTTTATTGCAGAAAAACTGGTTTAGGAGCACAACTCAAATTCATCTCTCCAATCACAGAGTCCCAGGATGGTTTGGAAGGGACCTTAAAGGTCATCCCATTCCAAGCTCTACCCAAACATTAACCAGTCTGAAATGTGAATTTCTTGGGAGCTCCTGAAGAGAACACAGTGATACCTGCAGGCCTGACAGGGGAAGCTGACAGATGTGTGATATCACCCCTCCAAGGTGTTGTCTCAAATCCTACCAGCCACAATTGAATTTGAAACAGAAAGGAGAGCTGGGAAGAGCTGACCTGGGACATTGGGAAGCACTGACACACTTGGGTTTTCCTGACCAATTATAATGCAAACACAAGCTGGGATGAATTATTTGAGCCAGACTAGAGCAGAGCCTGGATTTAGGGAAATAAGCAGCATGTTCAGCAGGAAGGTTATGGAGTTATAGCTGTGTGTGCTCAGGCTTTGAGCTGACCCCCCAGCTCCTCTGTTCACGACTTTGGAGCCATCAGGTCAATAATCAGAATTCCCAGGTTCTCCTGGCCCTCTCCAAACCATTTTCCCATCTTTCTTGGACCACCTTCATCTTCACCCCTAATAATGGAAAACACAAAAACTCTGTGCTTCCTCAAACAGCCACTGAAATCATCCCAGAGGTATTATCTTAAAAATGAGAAAATGATTCAATGAAAGAAGGAGTGAATCACGTAAATACCCGGAGTGTTGTACCTCAGCAATGTCCCTCCCTTCTGAGTACAAAGCAAAGAACAAAAGCAGGCTGCTGCCTGGCATGGGCCCCTCCTAGATGACTTACTGGGACTGTGAAATCATCAGAAGCCTCAGAAAGAAGTGCTTAGGCAGCGTTTATAACTTGATTTTCTTCTCTTCAGTCCTCTGTGAGCATGGACCTGCTCACTGTTTAGTCCTCGAGATGGATGAGGAAGGCAAATATTTAATGCTCACTGAATTCTGGATGCCTTTTACATTTTAGAGGCTGGCAATTGGTTTTATAGAGCTAAAACATTGCATGGAGGAAGGGGCATAGACATTGTAAGGTCATGAAAATATGGAACCACATTTTTATTGCTGAGGATGATTTTAAACACACTCTTAGAAAACAGGCAGTGTGAAATCTTGTCTTGTCAAATGGAGAGTTATAATGGGAGGTAAAAATCCTCAGCAGGCCATTAATTCCTCCCTGGCAGCCAAACCAAGATTGCTTCAGCACTTAGAGGAGCTTCAGGTAGAATGAAATATTGATCTCAGGTTGCCAGATTTAAAATTAAGCGTGTGAGATACAAGAGTCAGAGTAATCCACTCTAGAAGGTATTCAGTGCAAAATATGCTGTGAAAGATCCTAATTATTTTATGAAAAATCATTGTACAAAAGATGAAAGGACCCAAGGAGGATAAAAAGGAAGTAATTGCAACCCTGAGGTTTCCATTCTGAATTCAGTTTAAAATGTTTCAGCTTAAAACAAGTGTTTTGAGTTCATGTGATTCTCCACAGGCTCCATGCAGCTCCTTAGGAAGAACAGGATCAGTTCTCCCTCATTGTCAACCTTCTGTAAATCCTGATTTTTTAATGGTTTGTTCAGTGAAATGGGAATACTCTGCAGCCACTCCACAGTGCTGAAATGCCTTTGTCAGTGGTTTTTTTTTCCCTTTCTCATTGCCCTCCTCAGTTGTTTTTCTGCACTGTGTGCTTTTCACTCTGGCTCTTGTGACATCAGTGGCAAATGTCTGTGAGGAATTGCCCCGGGCCAGTGTGACTTTCAAAGGATAAGACAATTTGTTCCCT
Source organism: Molothrus ater (assembly GCF_012460135.2). Taxonomy (NCBI): domain Eukaryota; kingdom Metazoa; phylum Chordata; class Aves; order Passeriformes; family Icteridae; genus Molothrus; species Molothrus ater. The sequence continues at coordinate 6,914,241 of NC_050498.2, read as the reverse complement.
TGCCAATGAACAGTTTATTACATTTCTAATTATTGTTATTAGTCTGGCAGGTGGTGCCATGCATGATATTTTTACAACTGCCAAAGATGCAGGTACTTCTTTCATGATGAAAAAATAACCTGGGTGAGATTTAAAGGAAAACCAGGTGCTCTGCTGTTGTATGTGCTGGATAATTCTCTGCACTAATGTGGTGCACTGGTTATTTTCAAATCCTAAGTTGAAACATCCTGACTCTTGAAAGATTTTGTTGTGAGACCAATTGTAATTAAAGTGTGTTAGCAGCCTAGGTTAGATATGGAGATTTCTCTCCCTCTCTTCCTCTCAAGTTCTTTCCTCTAATCTTTATTACTCTACTTGTTGTGCAAATTAAAGACTCATCATATTTATAAACTCTAACTCAGAGTTCATGTTAATCACTGCCTAAGAATATTAAATACCCCTTTCCCAATGAAGATCTGGGTTCCTGAACACAGAGATTTGACTTTCTCTGCTCTGTGGGGTTGCATGCAGTCAGATTAAAGACATAAAAATGATATAAATACTCTGTGCTGGTGCAATACTTTAATATCCCTCTGGAGCAGCCCAGTCCAGTTCCACCCACTGCTACCTGTGCAGAACAGTTTATAAAACTCTGAGCAACCTGATCTAGTGAAAGGTGGCCCTGCCCACGGCAGGGTGCTGGAATGAGATGGTTTTTAATGGTTTTAGCCTCAAACACTCCATTATTCCATGATAAACTCTGCCATTCCTGCCTTTTGCACTCTCCTGCTATTGTGTGGCAAAATGCACTTTCTTAAAGCAATTTCACACTGTTTTCCTGTAAATCCTGGATGATTTCATGTCACTAAAGAGAAGAAGTGAATTCAAAAGCAATAGAGAAATAAAGCAGATATATTCACTGATGGTTTCAACAGCCCAAGCTGACAATAATTAGAAGGGCCAAAGTCCAGCTAGAGCTTAATCTGGCCACTGCTGTAAAAGGCAATAAAACTGTTCCTATAAATACATCAGCAACAGAGGAAGACCAAAGGAGATTCTCCCTCCTTTACTGCTTGTAGAGGGAAGCCCAGTGACAACAGATGAGGAGGAAGCTGGATCCATCCAGGGACACTGAGGATCCAGCTGGAAATGCTCCCTGAGCTGCTGGAAATTCTCCCTGAGCCCCTTTCCGTCCTTCCCCAGCAGCCCAGGCTGACTGGAGCTCGCTGGAGGTCAGCAAATGTGACACCCACCTCCAAAAAAATAAAATCTGAAGGGGAATCCAGGGCATTCCAGGGCTGCCTTGGTGCCAGGACAGGCTGTGGGGCAGCCCCTCAGGAATGGCATCACGTGGCACGGATGGGACAGCAGGTGATGGAGCACAGCTGGCACAGATCCACCAGAGGCAGGTCCTGCCTGACCAACCTGATCCCTCCTGACAGGGTCAGGATGTCAGGAAAGGCTCTGACACCACTTCCCACAGGATTCTCCTGGGGAAACTCATGGCTTGGGTGGGTGCACTGCTGGTGGAACACTGGCTGGAGCCCAGGGAATGGTGGGAACGGGGTCACAGCCATTCCTGCTCACCTGGCTCAGCACTGGGGCCAGTCCTGGTTCACCTCTCCATCATTGGTCTGGCTGAGGAGGGCGGGACAGCCCCAGCAAGACTGGATCTCAGGAGGAACATCTTCACTGAAAGGGCCACCAGCGGTGGAGCCACCATCCCAGGGTGTGGATGTGGCCCTTGGGGACAGGGCTGTGGTGGCTTTGGCAGTGCTGGGTAACGGCTGGACTGGGTGATCCTAAAGGTCTTTGCCAACCTAAACAACTCCATCATTCCATGTTTGGGTTCCATCAGTGTGACGGTGTTCACAGGGGTCTCAGGCTGAGAGAAGAGACGAGGATCTGACTCCATGTTTCAGAAGGCTTGATTTATTATTTTATGATATATATTATATTAAAACCATACTAAAAGAATAGAAGAAAGGATTTCATCAGAAGGCCGGCTAAGAATAGAATAGGAAAGAATGATAACAAAGGCTTGTGGCTCGGACTCTCTGTCCGAGCCAGCTGGACTGTGATTGGCCATTAATTAGAAACAACCACATGAAACCAATCCCAGATGCACCTGTTGCATTCCACAGCAGCAGATAACCATTGTTTACATTTTGTTCCTGAGGCCTCTCAGCTTCTCAGGAGGAAAAATCCTAAGGAAAGGATTTTTCATAAACCATGTCTGCGACATATCAGCACTGCAGCAGGAGCTACCTTGTTGTTACTCACGTGGCTGCTGTCTCAACAAGCACAAAGCAGCTCTCTCTGTCATTCTCATGACAAAAATAAATTTATTCTGGTGAAAAAATTAATTTATTCTTTTCATATATAGCCCTCTTTTCTTCTCCATTTGCCCAGGAATATCAAACAATCCTATTCAGTAAAACCAGACACACAAATTTGCTGTAATTTATGCAAATGGATTTTACTGAATTGTACTTTGAGGAGTTAAAGAGGTGGGACACTCTTCAGCTCTGTCCCCTACCCTGATGTTTTATTTTGACAGGACAAATTTCCTTAATGCCACGTTTTTACCTCATAAAAACGGCAGCACCAGAAAATTAGGTATGTCCTGCAAGAAAAACAAACCAACAGAATAATTTAGTAGAAAATTGAGTGTTTTTGTGTTTCTGTGACTTGCAGGAGCTGCAGCTGTGCTGGGATGGGTTCGGGGTTTGGCTGAACCCGCCAGGGCTCCGGGAAAGAGCAGATCCTGCTGGAGCAGGGAGCATGGGCATGTTTTGGAGTCACTCCCTGCAGGGGCTGTTCAGCAGGTACAGGAGGCCAACAGTGGCACTGAGTCAAAATAGAGGCTGCAAAGATATTACAGAGCTGACTGCACCTGGTGTAGAGGAAAATAAAGATGTCAGTGCCCTCCCCTTTCCCCATCACTTGTCTCATATTTCTGAGATACAGGTGTGTGGTTACTGTGTAAACACAGCAAAGATTTTTCTTCTAGGCTAATAAGCTGCATGTTTTGGTTTGGGGTTTGGTTGGTTTTTTTTTTTTTTTTCCTCTCTTACAGTATCTGTGCCAAATTACAAAAGCTTACAGTGTGAACTCCTGCACTTCCACACCCCCTGTGCTCACTTTGGTTTCTGAGCCAGGATTCAGTCAGAGCCTGCCCCTCTGGCAGCTCTGCCTCAGCCTTTTCTGAATTTATTTCAGAAATTTATTTTTGTCTTGTCCATGCACTATGTAATCCACCAACACTCAGAGCATTTTAAATTAACAGATAATGCATAAGCGTGAAACTGCTGCTTGTTTTTACTGCCCCATTCACCAATCTGTTGTGACTATCCAGGTAGCTCTGGATAGTGATCATTGATTTTTGCCAGTAATTGCAGGGGGGGGAAAGCTGCCCTATCTACACCCTAGAAGTCCTCAGAACTAATCCTGCTGATGTTTCTATCTGCCACAGAGTGATAAAAACATAACACTGAAGGAATCACACAGGTTATTTTGAGTTATTTCCACGGAATCTTGTGGGGCTGCTCTTTCTCCTGTGCCTGTTGCAGCTCTCAGTGCCACGAGAGCCCTTGCTGAGGTCTGAGAAAAGCAAAAGCCCAGGTGTGAGGAGGCTGCCCCTGTCCAGCTGTGCTCCCTGGGATGCGCACAGGTGATTGATGACTGCAGGTTTCATGTAGCAGCAATGACATTGCCAGAGGAAAGAGCAAGGAGGGAAACTCAGGCTCCCTTGGGGTGACAGAGTAAAGAAAGAGGATCCTTTTTCAGCTTTCTGGCAAGTCTCATCAGGAGAGTCCTAGAGCAAAAAAAGGGAAATGTGGCTTTCCTTTTGCAGTCACTGAACTGCCCCAGACTAACCAGCATTGGCTAAAGGCCTCTCAAGAGAAAACTGGGAATGCTGGTGCAGCTAACTGGAACACTCTGCACACACCCTGCTGGTCTCACATTGTGCAATTCCATATAAATGTGCTTTATTTTCATGGACAACCCTGACCACTTCTCCTTGTGCTTGATGGAAAGGAGCAAGAATCAGCAGAATTACTGAAATTGGGGTTCTGAATTGGGAAATGACTGAAAGTCCCTTCCAAAGAATGGAAAGTCTTAGATGAGGAAAACTTGGAATTGCTCTACTCCTCATGGACTGGATAGAGATCAAGGCAAGTGAGGAAATTCCTGAAATTTTTCCATTTCATTTACGGAGAATGAAATTTCTGGATTTCATTCCTGAAATCCAGATGCTTTTAGGACCCGAAATCATCTGAATGGTATAAATTGGGAGCAGAGTAAGTTTCTGATGGTCTAACTAATTCTATTTAATATTTCAAGTGCAATGGCAACTAAAGTAGTTGTGATTCATTGTTAGATCACAAATACCTCACACAGGCATCCAACATCTGAGCCTTGAAGCAGCTGAATCTGGTCTGATTCATAAAAATAAATGTGTTGAACCTTTGAATCAATCATTCTGTTCCTTCTCTATTTTCAAGTTCATTTGGTTTTGCTGTTTTTCGGACAATTTTCATACATTTTATTAAATGTATGACTCTGCTGCCCTGCATTGCTTTTGAGAAGTGTTTCCTTGTTCCATTCCTTTCTAAGGGAGTTTTCCAAGGAAAATCAACACCAGCCCAGGTGCTTGGCCTGGATTTGGGGACCCTGGGCTTGGCTTGGTGCAGTGTCTGCAGCAGGAGGTGACACCTGGGGAGGGAACCTGCACCTCCTGCATGGTTTCGGTGTCTTAATATGATTAAAGGATAAATAATACTAAATGTTTCCTTAATAGGAGAAAATACCCAGCATTGACAGTAGTGATTAAGTTCCATTAAACAGTTGTTAGTTTGGACACCAGGTGATTAGTACATCCAAACCACTTCATTTCCAGACTTTGGCACCTTGCTCATTACTAACTCAAGCCATAAAGTTCAGTGAATCAAGTTGTAAATAGTTTTATTGGTCCCATGTTAGAAAAAAAAAAAAAAAAAAATTGAGGGTTGTGAAATTCCTGGATGATTTCAAGTTAGGTATTTCTTAAGTCCTTGTGTTTCTGCTTTCTGTTCTTTAGTTATTCATCATTGCAGAGGATTTAAACTCTGTTTCTGCTTTGGCAAGCACTAAATCCAGTGGGCTAGTTGAGAGTTGTGTTCCTAAAATAAAATAAACCAAATGGAGAGAGGGCTGGAGATGCACTCAGCTGCCAACATGCCATAGTTATCCAAGGGAGGAATTTCCTCAAGGACACCAGAGGAACAGCTTTTACAGCTCCTGGAGAAAGGTCCACAGTTACCCACATGCTGCTAATTATTGAATAAAACACAGAACCTCGTGTTCCTGTTTGTTTGCTGAAAACAATTCTCACCTCTTGGAGAATTATTTCATGTCCATTTTATGATAAGGTGTCCTTCCAAGTAGTTTTTGTTTATTTACTTTTATTTTTAATGAAAGTTTAGGAATTGAGCTGTACGTCCTGACTTATTTCAAGATGTCAGTCCTATGCAACAAGTCTCATTTTAATACCTCTTAAGTGACTGGGAGCAAATTTTTGGTTTCTCCAAAGCAATTTGAGGATTAGAAAGATGTGCTGGCTTCATCCTGGTTTAGCTTTCAAATTGCCATGTGTCCTGTTAAGTCTGTTTATGATTTCAGTGACCCTTGCATCACTCCCATGCCACTTTACAAATTGCTGCCGAGGTGTTTATGGCCAGGTTTCTTTCCCAAATGTAAGCAATTTTTTTTTTCAGGAGCCTGCCCAGAAACCATCAGCTTTTATGGTGTGGTCGCAGAAATTGTGTGTTTTTAGCAGGGCAAGGCCTCCCTGCTCCCTCAGAGTGCATGTGTGTGCCTGCAGAAGCTGTGTGTGTGTGTGCAAGGCAAGGCAGGACAGCTCCATAACTGCAGGGAGAATCAGGAGGTGACTCCGAGTCACCCACTTACTCACTGCTGGAAACCTGTGTTTTGTGGTTTTGCAGAGCAGTTTTTTAGGCCAAGGCAGGCAAAAAAAAAAAAAAAAAAAAAAAAAAAAAAAAGGACACGGGTCCCCTCCTCGTTACAAAATTTATCACTTGTGGAAAAGCAAACTTGGTGTCAGCTGGGAGATGAGGAGCTGCAGTGAGAATCCCAGCTGAGCACAGCAGGTGCTGAGCTGGCAGTTTCACAGCAGATTGTGAAATTTGATCTCACAATGGGAAATGGAGCCACTCCTTGAGGGCAATATCTGGAAACATAATGGGGAACCACCCTTCAAAGGTGATCCGGGTAATAATGGGGCTTAGAAACACTTTCTACCTGCTTTGCTTAGAAAATTATGAAAATTTTTAATGGTGTTACTGGTTTTTGCACAAGCACACTATATTTAGCTGTACCTCGACTGGTCCTGGGCTCAGACACACCCAAGGCACTAAACTGCCCAGTGCCACCACCACTGCAAGGTGGAATCATGGGATTCTCAGTGATCCTCGTGTCCTGTTTGTTCTTCTCTCTTCTCTTCTCTTCTCTTCTCTTCTCTTCTCTTCTCTTCTCTTCTCTTCTCTTCTCTTCTCTTCTCTTCTCTTCTCTTCTCTTCTCTTCTCTTCTCTTCTCTTCTCTTCTCTTCTCTTCCTCTCCTCCAGATTTCCACCCCTATTTTTTCTGGAATTTGGGCGTTTTTACACCCTCTGAGTAACTTCCACTGCAGATAAATCTGGTAAATCTGTGCTCAGCCATGCTAATGAAGGTGGAACACCCAGCATTAATGCATTGGCCCCATGACACTCTCTGCTACTTGATGTCTCCCTCCTTTCTTCTTGAGATTGGCATAAAGATTGCACCTGTGCTCCTGCAGGTACTTTATGCACACCACAGCCTCTGAATAATGTAGACTAATAGAAAGGACTTCAAAGAACCATAACACAGTTTTAAAAGGGCTGGGAGGAGAGGCCAATGGGAAATGTTATAAGAATTCCACCTTTCCTGCTTAGCTAAGCAGTGATTTAGGAGGACATGTAAAGTCTACAGGAGAATTTCAAAGAAAACAAAAAGCAAACAAAAGCAGAGCACACTGCCTTGATGCTGGAGACAAAGGGAGGGAGAAGGGAGAGGCTCTCAGCAAATCATCTGCTCCAGTTTGGCATTTTTAAGACAGAGGGTGAGCAGAGTAATGAAATATTTAGAGAGATTTGGGTGTTATTTGATAGAGGTAAAAGCAAAGGGAAAGGAGAGTGGTGTAGCAGTGACCTGAGCAAGTCATTATGTGATTGAAATCTGTTACCCAGGAGCTCATTAGCAACAGAGAATAAATGCCTTTCCTTCTGGAGCTGTGGATATTCTGCTGGATCTCTATCTCACATCAAATTAAAACTCTGTCAAAGCCACAGGAGGATTAACACCACCAGGCTGTTCTTTCCAAGACAGAGATTTCCACAACCACTGGAACCATCAGTGCTGAGGAATTAATGACCAGCAGACACCAGAATTATCTGGATCTTTGGAACTGGAAAAAAAATCTGCAGCAAGTCAGTGAATTTTGGACATTTTATGAATCAAAATTACACTGCATGCTGCCCCCTCATCTCCTAATAATTAGGGTAGAGAAAGAAAAAAGAAAGATTTTGAGGAGAACATTCTGTTTTACAGTGAAATTCCCTCATTTTCCCTCTCATGGAACCAGTGTGGAGATCCCACCAGAGTGGGATTTCAGAAATGCACTTTGTGCACAATTGAAGCAGGAAACAACAGAACAAAGGTTTCAGAGCAAACTTCAGGGGCACACATTGAGCAACTGCTCTGCCCAAACCCAACCTCATTTATGGCACCAAGAGATGGTTTTGGCAAAGTGCTTCTGGACATTTTTCAGTTTGGTCATTAGGAATTTATCTGCTACTAAAAGTCAGCTCCAGCAGAATAGGGATGAGATATGGAACAGGATTACATAATAGGCTTTTACAAAGGAAAATCTTGGGCTGCACAGTCCAAGAAAATTTGACTCAGTAATAACAACAACATAATTACTACTTTAAAGATAAGAGAAAATCAGCTATGCTGATTTCTCTGATTATTTAAAGATATTGCAAGTGAGAACATGGTCAAGCAGTTGATACCTGGAAGACAGAAGCAGTGATTTATAATTAAAAAAAAAAAAAACAAACAAAAAAAAACCTCTAGAACACAGGGGTACGTTAAAAAAAAACCTTTAATTCAGTCATACATATTTTAGGACACAGGGAGTCTCTCTCTTTCAAGGAAATGCCTTACCATGAACTTGCAGGCTGTAATCTGACATAAATAACACGGGAGAGGATGTTCTGGGAGAAAATTCATCTTTTACATTCCTAACAAGGGGACTGCAAATAAATACATTTCAAAATAGGAGGGGCTGACAGTGCTTTTTCTGTGATCACACAACACACAGCTTGCTGTCAGTGCCCACAGAGTATAAAACACCTTGAACATTTACACATATACAGGTGGAGAGCTGTGCACAAAATCAGGAGCTCAGAGTCTCTCTCTCCTTCCTTTTCTCTATTCACACCTCTCTCTTTTTTTCTTGCTGCAGATTTCAGACTTACTGGAAAAGCACTGGGGGCAAACACCCCTGCAGAGGCAGAAAACCTAAAGGTGGGAGGGCTGGAAAGCCAAAAACCACCTCAGTCCTCCTGCTGGGGTGACAGAACCCAACAGCAACCAGGCAATTTCACTGCTGGTACCATTGAGAGGGTTTTGCTTGTCCTTTTGCACAGAACAGGCTTTTCTCTGAAGCTCTGTGGGTGAGAGCCCTGCTCTCCTTGCAGCTCTGGCAGGAGCAGTCCAGGCCCTGTCCCCTGCCCAGGTCACAGGCAGGTCCCTGTCCTGTTGGCCCACGAGGGGAAGGTCTGCAGCTGGAACAAGGATGAAGCCCAGGTGTTGATGGCCAGGGTGATGGTCAGGACTCCCAGAATGTTGAGTACAAACCCAGCTTTGGCCTAGAATTGGAAAAGAGAAGGGTTGTTAGCAGCCCTGAGCATTTTTTTTCCTTCCTTGATGGTTAGGATGGTTTGCATGGTTTGATTTTGTCTTTGGTGGTCTTTTTCACACCTCCACCAAATTCTGTTTAAGTTGGTTTTCTTCACAAATATAATTTGTATAAAGGGAAAAGTTTCCATTGGATAAAACTCTTAAAACTAGAAGTCCCAAAATCCTTTTAATCCACTTCTCTTCTGACCTGGTATTTCTCTCTAATGTTACTTTGGGTTTCTCCTTGGATCAATTATAAGTTAGGGAAGTTATCAAGAGACATGGCACTGCTGTCCCTGCATCTTTAGTGACTTCTGGAGGCATCAGGGCACCCAGTGAGCCGTGCCAGGCTGTTCCCTGTCCCTGCAGAAGGACTGCCCAGGTGACAGGGCCCTTGGACACCCTCATGCTCTACATTTGGGTTTTTCCAAGCAGCTAGGCATTGACAGCTCTTATTACAAAATCTTCAAGAGGTCCTGGGTGTTCTTTAAAGGCTCATTAGCACCTTTCTAAGATTCTCAGAGCATATTAAAGACAGTGTGACCCTTTATTAATGCACACACATCTTCTTTCCACTTGACATAAGCCGGGCACACTGACTTTTCCAACTCTCCAGGAAGAACCAGAATTAGGAAAAGATCGAACCTAGGGGTGAAAATTCTGGGAAAAAAGTGTTTGTTTGTTTGTTTGTTTTTTCTCACCATATCAATAACCCTGAGCTGTCCATAGGAGAAGACAATGGCATTGGGAGGAGTTGCCACGGGGAGCATGAAGGCCAGAGATGCAGAGAGTGTGCAGGGCAGCATGACATAGAGAGGGTTGAGGCAAATTGCTTCAGCCTGTGCACAAAAAGAGAGCAGAGATGATGGCTTTGACACCCAGAAATGCACAGAAATCTGGTTGTATTTGTCCATGTCAGAAGGCTCATTCTTCCCCAAACACTGCAGCCACTCATATTTTGCTGCTGCTTCAGACACTTCCAGCATATTTACGCAGCAAATGCAAGAATTGATTTTGTGGTCAGGGCTTTGTATAAATGGATAAATAATGCTTATATTCAGCTCTAGACCCTGGCTTTGAATTGGTTAAGAACAAAATTAAAGTACCAGGGGAGGCAGGTGAAGCTCTGGAGGTGAGAGCTTTGGTTTAGGGGCTGGCTGGAGTCTGTGGCCTATGCAAAAAGATTTTGGAGGAGCTCATTCCAGTTTCTGTCTGGAACCAGCTTTTCAGTTTGCAGAACTCTGTCTGCCCCAGCAGCAGGAATCTCCTGTGGAAATGCAGAAGTCTGAATTAGGTCATGCTACCACCTTCAGAGACTTCTGCAAGGCCTTGGTGGGGGTGAAATACAGTCATGGAATGTTGCAGGCAAGGAAGTGCTGCTGCTGCTGTCTCCGTGCAGAGCAAATTGGAAAAAACAAGTACAGCTGGCAGTGACCTCATGTTTAGGCCAGAAGGCAAAGTCTTCATATGCCAGTGAATTGAATCCCTTTGCTTTTCCCCAGCAATGGATTCATAAAGGTTGAACACACACATAGGTGTGTGTGTGTTCCTGTGTGCACACGCAGATTTTTGTTTCAGGTCTGGTACCCCTGATGGGATACAGGAACCACTGCTTGGCTTTGCCAGTAAAATTGATCACTTTAATTTTGGCAACTGAGGAGCTGAAAGCTGTCCTTACAAGAGTATTTTGACATGCTGGGACTCACCATAGAAGCCAAAATGGGCAGGAAGAGGGTGGTGGTGGCCACGTTGCTGGTGCACTCGGTGAAGGTGGCGATGAGGAGGCACAGGAGGAAGGCAATGGCTGGGTGAGGGATGCTCTGCAGAGGGGTCAGCTTGGTGCCCAGCCATGCAGACAGACCAGATTCCTGCAGCAGAGCAGAGAGGGATGCCAGGTTGGAGAGGGGAGAGCCACATCAGTGTTCTGGGGCAGTTCTCATGCCTGTTCAGCCCTCCCTTCTCAGAGCAGTTCTCATGCAAACTGCAGGAAAACACAGCCAGTGCTCACAGACAGGATTGTCCAGTCAGGTAAACAAAAATACCCCAACATTATTTCCCACCCAAGGAACTGGAAAGTAGGAGATCCTGCATTTATATTGCATTATTGACAGCAAATAATTATTTCTCTGTTCAGATCATTACTTGTACATGATCAATATTTGAGGTGCTTTTTTATATATAAGCAAAGATATTTGAATTAATTTCCTAAAATATTTTAATATAAATCTTATCGGATGCTGTAGTGATTTAATGTCATTTCATCACATTGTCTGAGATCTTGATAACTGCCTGAATCTTTTCACACCCTTCATCCTTGTCAGTCACTGGGAAGTAGCAGCGTCCTCCCTGTCATTCTGGGCTGTCTGCAGCAGCTTTTATGTATTTGCTTAATTATTCTAGGATAAATTAAAGTGATTTCCCAAATATTTCTTTTTCCAAACATGTACTTTTCCATTTTAATGTTGCTCTTTGAATTCCAAACTAGTATTTCTAGGCACTTGAAGCCTTTTAGAATTTCTTTATTGCCTATAGATTTAATAAATGGATTGTCTGTTCCATCACTTAAATCATTACTGAAAAATAATGTGTGGCATGGGACCTGAAGTTTCTCTAGCAAGCTCTACATTTCTCTCCTAATACTTGAATTTAAATCCTATTTCCATAACTCCTTGGTTTGAAATACTTTGGAGACCCCTCCTGGGTGAATCATCTCATTGTGCTGGCTGCATCAATTACATTTTATTTAAAAGAACCTTTAACATGTTGGGGGCAGTTTCTTAATCAGCCAATTTTCTAGAAACACAGTTAATGGTGCTGCCCTGCTTGGCACGGGGAGCAAGCAGGGTGTGATGCCAGCACTCCAAGGCTGGTCCCAGTGCCAGGAGCTGGGTGAAAGGAGCGTTGGATGCTCCCGGTGTGCCCTCTGGTGTCCTGGGAGAGCAAGAAGAGCAAGGTGGAGAAGGAGCCAGCCAGGAAAACACAGATCACAGGTGAGCTGAGGGATGTTACCTCACTGCCTTTGGCCAAGGCAAAGCCCCCTCCCAGCAGGAACACGATGTTCCAGGGCATCTTCTCCTGCACCACCTTCCAGTCCAGCAGGGGTGGAGGGGCACGGAACTTTGCCCTGCCCCCTGGAACCCAAAAAGAGATTTTGTGAAGCCACAAAAATCCCCAAAGAAAGGGAGAACTTCTTGGTGGGAGGTGAGTTTGGTCTGAACTTCAGGAATCCCTTCTGTCAGCAAACTCTGGAATTATCTCCCGAAGCAAACGCTGGGAGCACCAGCAACAATGGTTTTAAAAACTTGACTTGTAAATGAATGATCTGTAGCTGCTCCAAGAAGCTCAGTAGGTGGCAGGGAAGGGTGAGTTAAAGGTGTGGCAGGAGCTCTGTGTATTTCTGTTAAGTTGTGTGCTCCCTCCTGAAGATTCCAGCTTGGAATCCTTTACAAATGGGAATAACAGGGCCAGGAACACTGCTGGGATAAGAGTTTCCTGATTAGTTGATGAGAAACTGATTAGTTGATGAGTTCCTGATTAGTTGATGAATTTCCTAATAAAACGATGAGAAACAGAATTTTATGCAATATGTGCTTTGCCAAACCTAAAGCACACAGCTGGAAGAGCACTTTGAAGTGTTACTTGATATTTGAAGTTTCCTTTGTAAACCCAAAACGTAAACATTTCCCACACACCTATTCAGACAGCAGATTCGTGGTGCTTCAGTGACTCACCCGTTTGCCCTTGCTCTCTGTCCTGGTTGGAAAAGCCAGAAGGGAGGATGAAGAGCAATATTGAGATGAAGAGGGCGACTGTAGCATCAGTGACATAGCTGCAGGAGAGCAGGCAGGAATTTATTCAGCTGTGATTTCAGCTGGGTAAAATCCAGCCTGTTCCATTTTTATTCCGAGTGAGGAGGGGAAGGGGCACTACCTGGTATTATCTTTGTTGAAGAGAACTGTTGCCCAGCCTGGGATGAACCCAGGTTCTCTTGTAAACCACAACACCACCAGGAGAACGAAGAGGATTGAAACTTCTATTTCTGCAAAGCTCATTTTGCCCAGTTTCTTGCTCTCTTCCTTGATGATTTCATAGGCCTGTTTCTCCTTAGCCTTGGCAGCAGGACTGGCACCACAACCAAAGTTCTTCTTAAAACTAGAAGAAAATGGATGAGAAATGTCTGAGAAATTTGCCAGCTATCCAGAGAGTTAAAAATCCAAATTTTATACTCAATCATAATGTCTTTATATGTATTTATATATGAATATTGAAATTAAATATATTATAATTTGCAGCCATGGTGAGTAGGAGCTGCATGTCTTGACAAGATGATCAGAAAGACAAGATGATCTTGTCCCTAAAAGCTCATTACTTTAATGTAAAGAAGTGAGATATATGGGCATGTGAGGAAAAAAAAATACAGAATCACAGGATGGTTTGTGTTAGAAGAGACTCTAAATTCCATTTCATTCCAATGAATGGGCAGGCAACCTTCCACTAGACCAGGACAATGTTAATGTGACTGGCAAGGCTGTTTGATCAGCTTACTAGGAAGTAAAGAGCTGCCAAGCTTTTTAAAATGACAGGAAATGAGAATTTTAAAGGAGGAGTTTGACGGTGAAAAAGCATTTCAGGTGTTACAGCACTCTTTCCTATAAAATGAAGGAAGTTGGGATAACACAAACATGAAAAGCTGAGTATTAAACAGGCAGGAAATGCAGGCTGGTTGTGTGGGGTGATGTGCTCCAGAACCAGCCCAGAACTAATCCTCTAGGTCTGAAGCAACCCTGGTCACAAAGGCATTTACAGCTCTCTGTAGAAATCAATTTCCTGCTTTGGAGCACAGCAATCTCCTAGGACATGACAGCAATGCTGCAGAACAGGTCATTCATGTGCACTCACAGCTCCCTGTTTTCATCTACAGGGTACATTTAGCTGGGATTTAATCAGATTCCTTAAAAGAAAACTTGCAGAATTTTAACAGGCACCAAGTGCTGTTCTGGTCTCTGTTGTGTGTCAGGACTTCGCCACCTTCTGAGTGATTTTTCTCATCAATAAAGGGGTCACTGGTGTTGGACAAGTGCTGATCAAAGCCTCCCCAGGTGCATGGCAGGGGCTCAGGGTACTCACTTGAAGCCCAAGTACAGGATCTGCAGCCAAATCCAGGCCAAAATCAGCAGCACCAACATGGTGGGGAAGGCGAAGGAGAACCAGGAGGCAAAGTTGATGATGCCACCATTGTCTGGGTAGATGCTGGAAAATGCAGGTGGCTGTTAGCATCCAAAATTCCACACTCTCTTCTGAACTTCATTAATGGGCCAGAAAAGGGGAGGTTCTGTGGGGCCCATTAGGGAAGAGAAGCTCACATCCCAGGAAAGGGACCAAAGTGACATTTTCCTTCTCTGTGCTGCCTGGGAGTCAGCTGGAGCAGAATGCTGCAGTTTGGAGGGTGTTTAATCCCAGACTTACTCATTAACTTGTCCTTGCAGCACCAGATTTGGGGTTGTCCCAGTCAGAGTGGCAATCCCTCCAATGCTGGATGAGTAACAAATACACAGGGACATTCCCTTGGACAGCTTCAAGTGTTTCTTCTCAAGCTCTTCATTTCTCTTTCTCTCTTCCTCAACTACCAGGACATGAGAATTACCTAGATCCCAAGGAACAGAAGAGCTGCAGGAGCTATGTTGGACAGCAAAAGGCCTCGGGCCTGCAGAATTTAATATTTCAAGGCTAGGACACAATGGATTCAAAGCTGAAGGAACCAAAGTTCCTCCTTTTAAGGCTGGCACTGTTAATTTGTTGATCCTCTGCCCATTTTCACTGGTTGTCTTGGCACAGAGCAGTTTTTCAGAGGGGAATTTGAAATGTGTGCTAAAGTTTGACACTTCCTTGTGAATGAGGGCAATGTCTGAACTGCACATGGAGGGGAGTGAGGCAAGAATTCAGGGAATTGTAACAGAGTTGGAGGAGCTGGGCTAAAAGGAACTTTTTCCTGCACCAGCACCTGTCTGCTGGCACTGAGATTTATGCTCAGAAACTCTGGAATCACCTCAAAAATGGGGAGAGGGCAAGACAGCTGGTAAAGAGATATTGTTGCTTGATTGTGTACCTTTGGATTAGAAGGATCTTTTTAATCCCTAACCTTCCATCTGGAAATAGGCCAGAAATTTTGCCTTGGGAATCCCCTATGATATGATAAGTTACACAGTAGATAATAATTGAACAAACATAAATATGCAGGGAAATAGCAAGCCTGATATAAAGTCTTCCCCTAGTCTAGAATTTTAAATTTTTGTCAGTTTGTTGAGTAGTTATAACCATTTTGTATTTTTGATTTAACTCCAGCCTATCCATAATAATAATAACAATAATAAAAATTGTGGTCTTGTCTGGTTCATGGAAGAGCCTCATCAGGGCCGTGTGGTGCAGTCAGGATGCTTTGGGGACAGTTTTCTTTCAGGATTTACTAGGAACTGCTACGACAGAAGAAAGGCCATCCTCCATCACTCTGAAGAAAAAAAACACCCCCAACCCATTCACCTTTTTCCTCTGGCTCTTTCAGGCTGTCAGGTGACTTTTCCTGCAGCTCAAAGGCTTTGTTGGTGTGTTCAGACACTTGGTCAGTGGTGCCAGACTCTGCTTCTGACTTGTGCAGCTGCTCCATCACGGCCTGCGCAATGGGGACCATCATGGCAGTGGTGGCTGTGTTGCTGATCCACATGGACAGGAAAGCTGTCACCACCATGAAACCCATCAGGAGTCTGCAATGAGAAGGTTTGGAAAAGCTGGATCAGAACCCAGCCCTGCAGTGCTCTTTATTTTTATTTGAAAGAGTCAGCTGCAAATGCTGGGTTTGGAGAATGCTCAGCAATCCCCACCCAGCATTTCCTCCTGCCCTGGTTTGCTTTGTGAGCGACCCACTTGAGATTTAACATCAATTTCTCTTCTCCAACCAATTTTTTGACATTCTTATGGCTAAGGAAGTGGAAGATGGTAGGTTGGAGCAAGCAGTTTATCCAGTCAGATCCTGCTTATCCCACATCATTCTCAGGAAGACATTTCTCATAACACGTGTCAATGCATTATAATAGATTTTGAAGAGGGATTGCGAGCTGAATTTGATCCCAAATGGCAATCAGTTTAAGCCATAAGGAAGATGATCTCTTTTTTTCCCTCTTGTTATTTTATCCCACCTCTATTATTTAAGATTCTCTTCTGACTCATCTAAAATTCTAATCCTCGTTTCAGTATTACTCTGTTATTTGTCTCAAAATTATTCTTTAGATGAGATGTAGATTATATATGAGATGAAAAGGGGTTTATCTTGTATGCATTTTTATTCTATTGCTTTGTAATTTCCTTCAGTATTCCCTCTTCTTATGAGCTGAAACTGATTAAACAGGGCGGTGTAGCCTGTGCATCGCCTAAAGTTCTAGTCTGGAAAGCATTTGTTGTTTTCCAAACAAGCATCCTCATATTTTCTCTTCTCTGTGCAATCAGCAGCAGGCAGAGAGTCCATGTTCTCTGTGTTCCAGCTGTGGTTCTTCCTGACTGTCCAAAGCTGTGCTCCTGGCCCAGCCTGGCAGCACCCTTCTCTTTCCAGCATTGACTCCCTTGTTGCTATTTCTCCACCTAAAAGCCTTTTGGAATTAAAATAAAATAAAATAAAATAAAATAAAATAAAATAAAATAAAATAAAATAAAATAAAATAAAATAAAATAAAATAAAATAAATGACACACCAGGTGTGTAACACCTCGACATTTGCAAGGCTTGCTCAGGCCCTAACTCACTTGGGCTGCAGGAAAGCGTTTGCAGGGAAAGATTTGCAGATTCCCATCAGAGATGGGGTCTAATGCCATAAAATCCTTCATCCCACAGCATTTCCACCCCTGTCACTCACAGGGCTGGCCTGACACCAGTGATCAGCAGGACCCTCAGAGCCACTCGCTTGTGCAGGTTCCAGGTCTCGATGGCAATGGCCATCACCAGGCCCCCCAAAAAGAGCATGTTGGTGTCCTTCAGGTACTCCTGACACACCTGTGAGGTGGGAGAGGGGAGAGGGAAGAGTCACAAGTGAGTAGGACATTTTCTGAGGGAGTTTATTCCAAAGGCATTAGCAGGGAGTAACTCTGGGGTGCATCTGAATGGGGAATTTGCTTTGATTTCAGATTAGCAGCTCCACCCAGAGCTCACTCTGGGCTCATGCATGTTTTAGTCCATGGAGAAGACAGAGAATAATAAGAATAAAGTTAAAATATAATAATAATACTAGCAATAACATAAATATAATGGTGGTCAGCATGTAATCCTGGGGAACAATCCCAGAATAAAAGCAGCTGACTGATTAATACATGGAACAAGATCTCTTACTGTGGTTGAATCCATGATATTCATTAGTGGGAACAGCAGGACGGGCAGGAGAGCTGTGACAGCCAAAGGCAGAGCTTCTGTGCACCAGAAAAGTGCCATCAGTATGATCACATAGCCACAAAGTGCCTCCTGCCAGGGAAGGGGACAGAAATAAGAACATGCTGAACATTGAACCTGGGACTTCATTCAAAGCCAAGGCCTCTTAATTACATTCACTGCCTGATAAAGGGATTAGATAAAAGGTTATTTCCTGTGCTTCTCTCCCATCTAGCCTCTGACCTCTGCAGATCCTAATCAAATGTCAAACTGTGCAGCAATCTCATCAGAACTCTGAGGAGCAGATGAGACCTTCAGCGAGGGCAAAAATAGCACCAGGGCAAAAGAAGCGTGGGTGACTTTGGACTTTAATGATAAGGGATTGGCAATCACTGAATAGGCTTCTTGATTGTGCTGATGGTGTTATATTCTGATATTCTGGTTGTGCTGATGGTGTTATATTCTGTATTTATGTCCTTGAGTTGTAGAATCAGTTGCTGATCCAGTCAAGGCTTCTCCATCTGTTTTCACACCAGCTTCAGGTCATGGCCCAGGTGAACCACAGCTAATTTGAACAGCTTGGGCTCCTTGTACTGTAAATACTTTTATAACTTTTCACTGGATTTTTAGTTTAGTAGAGACTTTGAAAGGCTTACTGGCAGACTGGTCACAGATCATTTCAGCTTCCACTGACTTTATCTTTTTTGTTTGAGGAAAGTGAGATTCCCTATTTCATGTCACTCTTTTTCCAAGGAAACCTTGGTTTACTTCTGCTTTGGACAACCACTCCAAATTTCATGTAAAAATGATTCCGACAGTCCCTCTACACTGAAAAGATTCAAAATTACTTGTCACAACAGGTGGCATTTGGTTAGGCTGGGAAAGAATGTCAGAGGAGGTTTTGGTGTCTTCTATGTTTTGGAACTTGCACAATTGTGGGAGACCCCAAAGCCAAAGGAAGAAAACCATGGATGTGTGGTCTTGGATAAAGAATGTCCACTAAAATATACTGCTCAGTATGAATGAAATTGTAGTGATGCTTTTGGAGGTTGGATTACAGAGGATTAAAGCAAGGAGCTGGAATAATGGGTGGCAGGATTGAATTTGAGACTCTTGGGAACATGCTCAGGAATTCTGAACGTGGTGTGGAGGTTACAGAGCTGTGATGAGAAAGGATGAGCAGGGAGCTGAGCAGTCTGGAGGAAAGAAGAAGACAGCAATCTAGGTGTGAATTGTCAAAGCAGCCAGGCTGAAGAAGTAAGTCTGAGAGATTCCCCAAGATACTAAAATGTTCCTTTTTGAGCCTTATTTTTGAATGAGAGCATTAAGAACCTCAATTATTCATTCCAGTGATCACTGAGATCAATTTGCCCTTTTGACAATCCTTTTTCTCCATTTTTGTTATTAAAAGACACAGATAGGTGCCTTTTGAGAGACCCTGGTAGAGCTTTGGGATGTATCTCATAGGCACAGTGCCATTGTCTCCCATCCTGCTGTGAACAGGCTCTCAGTCAAAGCTGGGAAAAGGGTTTTCCCAAAGTGAGCCACCCTGTAAGGACTTCTTCTGCCTGAAAGCAAGACTTTTAGCATTGTTTGCCCTCAATTATAATAGCTCAGTGTCCAGTGCTATGTCATCTTAGGGCAGGTTAATAGATGAACAGAATAGAAAAAATGTGAAATTCCACCCTGTAGCTGCTGGCTCACACCACCAGCTTTTCCTGCTCAGCAGTGGCACAGTGCACAATTTAACCCCAAAAAACCCTTCTCAAAGGTTTCCTTAAGTGGCAAAGGAAAGATCCTGGACGTTTTCTATTTTTGTCTTGTTGCTGACTGCATAGAAACCAGAGAGAGTCATTTTCAAAGAGCAACTGAACCAAGACTGCTAAATCACTCCACAGGTAGCTCCAAGGACTCACTGTATGTAACAATGCCTCCAGTAAGTGAGTTTGAACTCACGGCCTCAGGGCAAAAAAAAAAAAAAAAAAAGAAAAAAAATCACTCTCTGTCTCCTTAGAACTTAGAACTTTCCTGATCCTGATCTCTTTCCACTTCAGTGATTCCTTTGCCTACTGGACGTTAACTAGCAAAAAAAAGGTACTTCTTATTTTTCTTGGGTTTTGGTTGGTTTTTTTTTTGGTTTTTTGTTGGTTTTTTTTTTACTTCCTGGTGAGCTTTTAAGTAATAATTTAAACTATTTTATTTACCTAGTGAGGGAATGAGAGCTGACCAGCTGTCACACTCAGAGCTGAGTTAGGGAGGGAAGGGTTAGACAAGTAGAGAATGGAACTTGGAGAAGGAGCCTTAACTGGGAATCAGCAGGGATTGGGAGGCAGAGACCAGAGGGAAGAGGTAGGATTTGTTGTCCAAAGAGAAGTGACAGGAAGGGCAGTTTGGGATGAGCTATTTCGTGGTGCTGGGGTTGTAATAAGAGACCAGAGATCAGATCTTTCTGCATGAAGAGGTTGGGAGTGCAAAAAAGAGTGGAGAAGCAGCAGAAGACTGGGAGTCTGCCAGCTCCCAGCTCTCTCTTTAAATGATCAATACCCCAGAAATACCAGCCCAGGTACTGCAGCTCCTGAGTCAAATTTCCTGAAGGAATCCTAAGCCAGGTCTGCCAGAACTTGGTGTTTTAAATTTAAAATCCCTGTCTGGGAGGATTCTTACAGAAATAAGTTAAACTGAAATCCATGTTATTTTCCCTTATGTATCAGAATGCCTTGTCTGTCTAAAAATGCCTCTTCTAAGCAGCAGTGATAACAAGGAAAAAAAATAAAAGAAGATATGGACTGAACACTGTTAGAAAATGAAAAGGGGGGTTAAAATTGAGCTTTAGGTCCACAGGAATATCTTCAGCATAGAAAGTCCTCATAGAAAGTCCTTCTCTAAATCAGCCAGATGCAAAGCAAGAGTCCCAAAATCTCTCTTGGGTCACTGAGTGTTCCTCTAGAAGATGCAATCACAGATGTAGCTCCTCATCCATCTATGCCCCACTGCTGTTTTATTGCCCCAATATACTCAGGAAAAAAAAAAAAAAGGAAAGAAAAGAGATCTCCAAGCAGCACATGCAGGTGCTCCGAGAAAGAACCTCTTCCCCCTCGAAAAGAGCAGCTCTGAGACGTGGAGGCTTTGAAACGGAGTTTTAAAACTTCCTTACCTTGGTGGGCAGAACCAGGGGCAGAGGGAGGAACACCAGGGGTACCAGGACGATGATGAGGTATTTCCTGCAGGCCAGCACTGCCTGCCAGGAGAAAGCCATGGTGCTGGAGCTGGCCCAGTGCTGAAGGGCCTGGAATCTGCTCTCGGAGCCTATATAAACACCAGGGAATATTAACCATTGACCTCGGGAGATTGGGTGTTGTTTTTGGAACTGTAATCGGAGAAAGAAGGAAGCGAACAAAGAAGGGAGGAGACAGTAGAAGAGTGTCAGAGCAGGAACTTTCTGAAGAGAATCTTGCAGAAAGGTGATAAATCTGGCAGAGAATTAATTCCTTGGGGAGCAAGCAGGTTTTTGAAAGCATGACCTACACTTTTAAAAGCATAATATTAATGATTTGCTCTTTAATAATGCCCTTTTTGAATAGGTGCTGTTATTCCTCCTGTTAAAAAAAGAAACTGCTCCCTCCAAAACAGGTTGGAAAATAATTTCAGTTTTGAAAAAATATGGGAAACACTGAAAATGGCATCTGTAATGCTCAAATACAGGGATTAGAGACACCAGTGTAAAATAAATAAATAAAATAAATATAATTGTTCATGATGTTTATGTTTGTTCAGTGAGAAATTCACTTTGGGTAGCAAAACCCACCGGGCAGAGCTGGTGTCACCAGGTGCCACATCAAATCCCCAAACCAAAAGGGACTGACAGGCCCTACCTTAGGTCTTAGTGGATTGGGAAACACTTGGCTACAGGAGATCTCTTTGCAGACACTGAGCTATTTTTTTTTCCCCTCACATTTTTGATCTTGCAGGTTTATAGGCACAGCTTTGGGAACTTGCAGGGTGTATTGGGGGTGAGGAAAATTAAGAAGAAAAGGTGCTACAGGGAAATTACCAGTGATTCTTGTCCCAGTTGCAGGCAGCTTCCAAAATACAAGCTGTGAATCACTAGATTCTATACATTAACAGGAATAGTACTAAACATTTTAAGTCCAAAGGGTAATAAATGAATAAAAGTAATAATACAATAACAATAAAATAAATAAAATAAATTAAGTCCAAAGGGTAATTTCTTATTAATGCCATGTTGATGGCTTTATTAGATCATCCAGGTCCATCCTTCAGCTGATGATGATAACATTTCCATTTGATTGCTATAAATTATCTTGGTACTGTTTATAGCTTACTAGAGAGAGACAAAGTGAAGCACAGCCATCAGGTCATCTGATGTCAGCTCCACAAAAAGCTTCTGCTGTTTCTGCCTCTCCTCCCTTTTTTGCCAGGGCTTTTCTCTCAAGAATGTGCTAATGATGGAAAATCAGCTGCCAGATTTGCAAGCTGGACTTGGGCATATTGCTCACAACAAACAGCATCACATTTCTTGGTGCCAACCCTGAGCTTCACCATCTCACCCTTGGTACAAAAAGAATGAGAAAGAGCTTTCAAATTTATTCTGTTCCCCCGTATCTTGCATCTATTGAATGTTTAATTACTGCCTGACAAGGTGCAGTGACAGCAGCCAACAGCAAGGTCATTTTTCTGCTTTTTACTCTTATGCCCTAAGGCTGTGATGGAAATCTAAAAGAACACCTCGTTTTTGTATCTCTGCAACACAAATGTTGGCCTCCAGCTGCAGCCTCATTTATGGAGTGTAAATACCAATGTGGAAGGGTCTCAGCTGAAGAATTGTGCCTGTCCTTTAAAAGCAGCACCTCCACAGAGATGGTTGCCACTGTCATGTGCGTCACAACACTTTCAAAGATGCTAAAAATGAGTTCTAGAAGTGCTTTACTGGAAAATGAGTGGTACTGCTCCACTTTATATAAACAGGTTAAATCAATACTCTGAATTGTGTGCTTTGAATTTCAAGGACAACTTGGTCTTTGCTTCCTGATCTGCTCTTTGAGGCAGCCAAACCTCACAGAAAAGCAAACAGCACAGCCAAACCCTTCTTCATTAACTGAGTTTCTAAGTTATTTTGTCCTTTATAAAAAGCAGTATTTTCTAATGTGCTGTGAATTGATAGAAATGATGGTATATTGCTAAATACAGTATTTTGCTGATCCTAGTGCAGTTAAAATGTTGATTTATGTTTTGCTTGGTTTGTTGAGCCTGCAGAACACTGAGGGGAGCCTTCATGGCATCCTGCAGCTTCCTCATGAGGGTGCTGGAGCGGCAGGGGCTCTTCTGTCCTCTCTGGGGACCAGTGACAGGACCCGAGGGAGCAGCATGAAGGCATGCCAGGGGGTTTAGGCTGGATATTAGGAAAGGGTTCTTCACCCAGAGGGTGTTTGGGCACCAGCACAGGCTGCTCAGGTAAGGGGTGGAGCCCCATCCCTGCCGGGGTGTAACTGTGTGAAGGTGTGGCACCTGGGGACACGGTTTAGCGGTGGCTTTGGCCGTGCGGGGTGAACGCTGGACTCGATGCTCTCAGAGGGCCTTTCTCGCCTCAAAAATGACATGATTTGTGGAACGTCATCCCCTGAGAGCTGCACCTTTTGCACCGGGCTCGCTGCAGCGCCAGCGCCGAGGGGTCTCGGGAACCCCCGCGGTCCCGGCGGCGGACGGAGCGGAGCCGGTCCCGTTATGGGCACAGCTGAGCCTGAGCCGTTCTGAGCGGAGCCGGTCCCGTTATGGGCACAGCTGAGCCTGAGCCGTTCTGAGCGGAGCCGGTCCCGTTATGGGCACAGCTGTGCCTGAGCCGTTCTGAGCGGAGCCGGTCCCGTTATGGGCACAGCTGTGCCTGAGCCGTTCCGGGCGGAGCCGTGTCAGTGCCGTTCCGGGCGGAGCGGTGTCAGTGCCATCCAGGGCGGAGCCGTGTCAGTCCCGTTCCGGGCGGAGCCGAGCCAGTCCCGTTCCGGGCGGAGCCGTGTCAGTCCCGTTCCGGGCGGAGCCGTGTCAGTGCCATCCGGCCGGAGCCGCGCCAGTCCCGTTCCGGGCGGAGCCGAGTCAGTGCCCGTTCCGGGCGGAGCCGTGTCAGTCCCGTCCGGGCGGAGCCGAGTCAGTCCCGTTCCGGGCGGAGCCGAGTCAGTCCCGTTCCGGGCGGAGCCGTGTCAGTCCCGTTCCGGGCGGAGCCGAGTCAGTGCCGTTCCGGGCGGAGCCGTGTCAGTCCCATCCCAAGCGGAGCCGAGTCAGTCCCGCTCCGTGCAGAGCCCAGCCAGTCCCGTTCCGGCGGAGCCTCCGCCCCTCCATGGCCGCCATGGCCGCTCCGCCGCCCGCCGAGCCCCCGGTGCCCCCCGGCCGGCGCCGCCTGTCGCTGCCCGCCGTGGAGCCGCTGCTGTTCCTCGCCACCGTGTCGCTGGGGCTGCAGGGCCCGCTGGCCACCCAGTACCTGTGGGACCGGCTGGGGGCCGAGCACGGCTACAGCGACCGCAACAGCACCGACTCCTCCGGCTGCGGGGACGGCAACGCTACCGCCGACCCCCTGCGGCAGGTGGGGACACGGGGGGATGGGAGAGCCCCGGGGGAGCTCTGGTGTGGATGAAGAGCTCAGGGGGAGAGCCCTGAGAGGAGGCACGGGATGGATGGGGACCGGGGGAAAGGTGGGTCCCGAGGAACGGGAGGCTCAGGGTGAACGGGAGGCACCAGGGGAGCAGGAGAGGAGAGGTGCCCCGGGGAACAGGGAGCCCCAAGGGGAACAGGGAGCTTGAGAGGAGCTGGGAGTCCCTGGAAGCAGAGTCAGGAAGGAATGTGAAGCCCCAAAGGGAGCAGGGAGCCCGGAGGGGAAGGGGAGCGTGATGGAAGCAGGGAGCCCCAGGAGGAGTGGGGAGCCCAGTGGGTGCTGTTGGAGCTCCTCAGCTGCCTGTTTTTCCTGCAGGAGGTGGAAGCTCTGGTGTCCCACTGGAACCTCTACATCAACCTGGGAGGTTTCTTCGTCAGCCTCTTCTCCGTGACTCTCTTCGGCACATGGAGCGACAGCGTGGGCCGGCGCCCGGCGCTCATCCTGCCCACAGCAGGCATGGCCCTGCAGACAGGCATCTACCTGCTGGTCATGTACCTGGAGCTGCACGTCGCCTTCTTCCTCCTGGGACGCATCCTGAGCGGCCTCACGGGCGACTACAACCTGATCCTGGCCGGCTGCTTCTCCTACGTGGCCGACACCAGCGAGCGGCGCGCGCGGACGTTCCGCGTGGCCATCCTGGAGGCGTGCCTGGGCACCGCGGGCATGGTGGCCAGCATTGGCGGTGGCCAGTGGCGCAAGGCCCAGGGCTACATCAACCCCTTCTGGCTGGCCTTTGCTGCCAGCCTTGCTGCCACCCTCTACGCCGCTTTCTTCCTGCGGGAGTCGGTGAAGCAGAAGAAGGCGGCCAAGCTGTTCACGCTCAGGCACTACAAGGCTGTGTTCAGGCTGTACACGGCCCCCGAGCACCCGAGCTCCAGGTGGAAGCTGGCTCTGTACTCCCTGGCTTTCTTTCTGATTGTCACGGTGCATTTTGGAGCCAAGGACATCTATGTGTTGTACGAGCTGGGCTTCCCTCTGTGCTGGGCTTCTGATCTCATCGGGTACGGCTCGGCCGCCAGCTACCTGGCTTACCTGAGCAGCCTGGCGGGGCTGAGGCTGCTGCAGCTCTGCCTTGAGGACACCTGGGTGGCAGAGATAGGATTGATCTCCAACATTGCTGGGCTGGTGGTGATGTCTCTCGCTACCACAACGGCACTGATGTTTACAGGTGATGCTGGAGGCTTAAATCCCTGTTTCTGGTAGTGTGCTTCTCAGGGAGTTCAGGCAAGTGAGGGAGTTCTGCCTCATGCACCAACAAAACTGTTCTGCCTCATACACCAACAAAACTGTGCCTTGCTAAGGGCAGTGTTGGCCAAACACTGAATTTGGAAGCGCATCCATGTAGTTCCTAGAACATTAGGCTTCCCAGAACTGCAGACACAGACTGAAGTGCCTTATGAGATCTAGAAGGGTGAATTGTGTTTAAATATAGCAGGGAGACACTGCCAGCAGCTGCAGGCATTTCTGGGGCTGACTTGGGAGGCTTTACTTTTCAGGTGAGCTTTCCCTAATGTGCTGTGTCTTGCTCACAGGTTATGGAATTCTGTTCCTTTCCATGGCAGCCACTCCAGTCATCAGATCCAAGCTCTCCAAGCTGGTCAGTGAGACAGAACAAGGTAAGGAATTAAGCACTGTGCTTAAGCCAGATCCTGAAACACTTTTTTCTTGGAATATTGAAACCAGACTCTGAGCAGGTTAGGAGCTCCCTGGCTCCTCTGGACTCCTGCACCCCTGCATTCACCCTCAGGCCCAGGGTATTTTATTTTCTTTTCCCCCCAAAATAATTGTCATTCTTTGATTCAGACTTGCTGCATTTCCAACATGAGAACAAAGGAAGAAAAGCAGGAGTAGTTAATTCATCCATTCATGTATTTCCAAAGCTTTTACAAGGAGCAAGAGTTAAAATGGATTATATAACAAGGAGAAAAGAGTCATTCTCCTGACCATAACTTTCCTCTGTAGATCAGTAACAGTGGGGAGAACCAGGTGCTGTTGGAGGGTTGTATCATTGACCACGGTGAAAGATCACGGATAACCCACAGGAGGAGCATATTTGCCTTTTGTCCAGTTCTGTGTTTGGAGGGTTTGCACTTGCTGTGAAACACAGCACAGGAATGTCTCTGGGGCAGACAGGGGGAGGAGGGAATCCAGGTGACAACAATGGAGAGGTGATTTTGCAATGCTCAGGCTTCTCATTTTAGGGCGGCGATGGCACGTACAGCACATTTATGGTGCTAAATCTGCTGCTGTACTTAATGTTTAACAAGTGATAAGAGGTGCCCTGGCCTGGAGCATTTACAATCCAGCTGATATAATGTCCTGGTCATCTCCTGATACAAATCCTGCAGATTGGTGAGGTGGTCATGGCCACAGGCTGGATGTGCCAGGCCAGTCCTGTCCCACACTTGATATTCACACACTTTTCTGATGGCAAGTGCAAACCCTTGGAAAGATTGGCAGAATGCACTCAGGGTGATGTGTTACAGCTGTTTATAGGCAATAACCACCTGCCTATCTCACCGTTAACCTCTTATCTCTTTCCCAGGTGCTCTCTTTGCTTCTGTTGCCTGCGTGGAAGGGCTGTGTTCACTTGTGTCTACAGGAGTGTTCAACTCTCTCTACCCTGCCACCTTGCACTTCATGAGGGGATTCCCATTTCTCTTTGGGGCCATAATCCTCCTTATTCCAGCAGCTATCCTTGGGTAATTTACTTCAAATGTCCAAACTTTGACATGCAATGTCATATGGAAAATACTATTTACTCTATTTACTCTTAGGATAGAAGCTGGCAGTTGTTAAGGCATATTTTCAGTTCTGGTTGTGAGAGGGTGTCTGGTGCTCCAGTAAAAAGAGGTGCAGGTCATTTCCTTTGGAATCTGAATCCTAGGGATAAACCTGCAGCCTGAGTAATGTAGCTGCCAATATTCAAAGTGCTTCAAGGCCTCACAGCAGCCTCAATGGAATCCAAAATCTGGAATTGAATTTGAAAGTTCTTCATGGAAGTGATGGAGCTCTCTCAGCAGTTCCTCTTCCCATAATTTCTTTAGTAATTGAAGCAGAAGTTTTGTTGTGATAGAAAACAAATACCCTGGTAGGTTCTGGGAGAGGGAATGTATTTGAATTTGCAGAAGTGCAGCAGCTCCTGGCAGGGTCATTTTATTTTGTTCCTCTGAAACTTTTAAGACACACTCAATTCAGTGACATCCCCATGTTTCTTTGGAAGCTGAAACTGTTCATTCTTTTCTAGGTGGATACAAATCTGGGATTCAAAACACGACTACAACCACTTCCAAGAGGCTTCCCTGTCCCCCACAAAAGACTGAATTTAACACCAGCACGGCAGTGTCCACCTGGACACTGCACTCCATTCTTCCCTCAAAGGACTGATCAGTGTGGGAGGGACACTCTGCTTGTCCTTACTGACTTTTAAATGCTAAATAATTGGAAATCACAGGAGGAACTTGATTTGGAGCTGTGAATGCTTCCTCAGCGTTGTGTTGGCTCATCTGTCAGAGCAAACCCAAGGGACCCAAGAGCCAATCAAGCTTTTGTGGGCCTTTTGCAAGGCTGCTTCGTGGTTTGGGGTTTGGTGGGGCCAGGAGGCTCTGCCATGCTTTTAGTGGGGAGAGAGGACCGAGTTCTGCTTTAATTGCTGAGCATTTTCCCCTCAGGGAATTCCAGTGTGCAGAGATGAGCTGTTGGTGTGGATGAGGCACAGGCTGAACCAGAGGCACCCAACAGTGTCCTGTGCTCCAAATCATCACATTGCCAGTAAAAACCCAACAAATGTGACATGCTAAACCAGCAAAAATCCTTATGGAGAGGGGTAGTTTAGCACAGGAGTGCTATTGCTGTCCTTACTGACTGAACCAGCTTCAGTTTTGCAAGTCAGAGGTGTCCTAAGATGAGGATCTAATTCATGAAGTGTTGGTAGGAGTGCCAGTGGTATGTCCTGCCTTGTCTGCAGCTCAGCCCAGGATCTCTGAGGTGGTTTTGAGAAGTGGCAGATCATCTGAGAGTACTGCAGGGCCAGTAGAGTAAATCCTGGGTTAGGAGGAACCCACAAAGATCCTTGGAGCAACTCCTGTAGGTGCCTTAATTGACATTTGCCAAAAGCTATGAAGTTAAGGAGAAAATTGTCAGAATTGTTCTCCCCTTACACTGTAGATCTGAGCACCAGTCCTGTGAAATCCCTGCTGTGCTTATCCAGAGCCCTTCCTCAGCAAGCTGGGGACAGGACTAGTGTCTTAAAGATTAATCTTTTTGGTTGTATGTGGCCTAATCTTGTGTTAATGACCTCAGTGCTGCTGCTTGGGATCTGTTGATGCCAGCGAGCAAACCCCATGTCCATGGTACTTAAATTGTTCTTTCCAAAGCATTACCTGTGTTGCTGCAATCCTTTTTTTTCTCTTCAGTGTGCCATAAACCAGCAGTTCTGTGTACACTGCACTGCACATGCTGTTCAGGTACATGCAGTAATGACTTAACTGTTACTTTCAGAATGAATAAAATCTCCATGCTCTTTTATGGTTCATAAAACTCTGGATACCTTGTGCAGTTGTTGATATCGTTTGTCCTTGACTCATTGGCGGTTTCTCTCCATTATTTTACTTCTCAGTCCTTTATTGAAGACTGCAGTAAAGAAGGAGCAGCAGGAATTTATCTGTCTCATGGAGAATGAGTGTGTGAAAGTGGAAAGTCGGGGGAAAATGCAGGTTTGAAACTTGCAAGCAGCCCAAACTTGCTTTTCCTGACCACCAGAGTAAAGCTTGCAGGAGAGCTTTGTCTGAAATCTGTCCTTCAGTGTGCAGAAAATGTGAAAGGCTTTAACCCAGCTTTGTCCCTGTCCATTGGGACTTTGTGGTAAAAGCAGAACTGGGGAGCGGAGAAGCAGGGAGGCTTGAAGAACTTGGTGTTATGCCACTTGCCCCAAGCACTTCTGCCAGGGGAGGTTGGAGTTACAGGTCTGACTGCTGGGCTCAGCCTGGAATTGGCCTCCCTGAGGAACAGGGCATGCTGTGAACGTTGCAGTAGATGTTTGTGGCTGAGATGATTGTGAAGTGAAACCCTCTGCACCCCCTGGGTGCCAATTCAAGCAGCTGCTCAGTGTTGCGCAGGGAGGTGAGACCTGGCTCTGCATGGGGACACATTCAATGGCAGCTATTATGCCTAATTAAAAAAATTAAATCAAAGTTTTTCTAGGCCACCCTCCAAGAGTTGTAACAGTGGAGCCATGGCTGGTGAGAGCAGGCAGAGTCCCTGGGGGTGCAGTGCATCAGTCCATGCAAAGGTGAGTGGGAAGTGAGGGGTTCCTGCAGGAATGGTGCTTGGGAATGTCAGTTCTGCTTTGTGGTGGCAAGGAAAAGCAAGTGTGAAATCTTGCAGGGAGAGAAGCACGTAATACAGACAAAGAGGAAGGGATTTAGAGTAAAAACCAGATTTATTAATAATGCCTGATTGAATAACTTCAAACACTTTTGATGTGGTAGAGCAAAGGAATGAGGGAGGGTGAGGACAGAGGAATTCATTTCCTTGGGTCTGCTCCAGCTGGAAGGGGGTGGGTTTGGGATGCTTTGCCAGAAGCAGGGCAAGTTCATTAAGGTGAAGATAATGATGGGGAAACAGGAGGAGTCACAGTCCAGGCAGCTGGAGCAGGAGATGGGATCTCGTGGCAGGTGAGAATGAGTAAATCTCCACACTGAGTGCTGGGTGAGGAGGCTGATTGCTACAGAGCTCCTGGGAAACAAGACACAATCACTTACCAGATTATTGCAGGGAGGAAAATCCTTAGGACTGTTTGTGTGGGACTCCTTCAGTGGCCATGGAGGCCCTGACATTCAGTTACTGAAGGCTGTTCCCTGAAGCAGCTGACAAGAGGCTTTTATCCTTGGGCAGATTCACCTTTGGGCTCATCTGCTGCCTTCTTGTTATTTATTCTGGAGATTAGATGGATTCTAATTCTGATGAATGCTGGGCAAATATGGCTATTAACCTTTCACTGGAGAGCAAAGATGCCATTAACTGGGAGCTGATAAGAACTGTCCATAAAGCACCAGAATTAACTTTTCTTCTGCCCCTGATATGTTTGTGGATCCAAGCCAAAAGAAGAAAGTGTTTGTGTTCCTGACAGTTAAAGCAGAGCTCCAGGGAGAGCCAGGAGGAGGAGAAGCTGGCTGAGACTCCTTGTTACCTCCTGAAAAGGTTGAGCTCTTCTTGAGCAAGGATAGGAAGAGGAGCCTGTTTGTTTTTCAAGGTGATTCAGCAGCCTGGAGTGTGGAATGCAGGGATTTGTGTCAGGATGCCCATGGTTCCTCACCTGCAGTGTTGGCAGCAGGCACTGATGGTTCTGGAGCATCCTTTGCCAGCCCTTGGCAAAAACTCCACTTTTTCTCAATATTTTAAGGTGAGGAGCTGCAGAAAGCCCAGGTGGGTGTTGAGAAGAGGTTGATAGGAAGAAGCAAGTGCTACTTGAATTGCATCCAGCAGTGAGCAGGGACAGCCCCAGGGAGCTCAGCCAGGGCTGTGGGGGTGTGGTGGTCAGCAGAGAGATTCACCAGCTCCTGCTGAAGGCACAGACCACAGGAGCAGGATAAAATACAGCCACAGTGTGGAATAACTCCACAAGCACAGCAATTAGCATCTTCCCTGCATGGATTTCAAGTTTTCCAGGGTCACAATCCAGCCTCCTGTGCCCTGGAAATACAGACCTGATAAAGGGGTGAAGCTGAGACTTCAGATGGAGGGAAGGAGGGTATTTGAAAAGCACTTTTTGCAGGGATCCTGCAGAAGCTTCACGTGGTCTAACCCCAAATTCCCACTGCCAGAGGTAAGAGCACAAAGTGGTTTTGCAGCACTGGGAGGTGGAAGTCCTTTGAGGGGGGAAGGAGCTCTCGTGATAAAGGGACATTGCTGGGAAAGATAAAGCACTTCAGAAGGCCCCTGTGGGTTATCTTTCCCAAACACAAAGATTTTGTTAGGGCTTAATTTTTACTTGCCCTTTCCTGCTCTCAGTTTCTGACCACAAGGATACTCCTGGGGCACACGGCAGAGCCACACCTTCCTCTCAATTGCTCTTCTCTCCCTTGTGTCCTCTTACGACGGATTCTCAACGCTTCTCCAATTTTCAGTTCTCCAAAGGTTCTCCCTCTTTGGACGTGTTTCTGGGGGAAGCTGCAGCTGCCTGTGGGGGTCTGGATGGTGCCAGTCTCCCTCACACCCCACAGGAGGACATGGAAGACACATAATCCATCCCAGAGTCCAGCTTGGCTTGGCTCCCCAGGCACTGAGGGAGTGCTGGGACCAGGGGCTTGTATTGGGAGGGAGTAAGAGCCACAGGATTTCTCTCAGAGATAGGAAAAAAGTCAGGAGGGATAAATTTGGACCCCCACAAAAAAAAGGGGTCACCTGTGAGTCTCTGAGGCTGCTGTGCT
Source organism: Molothrus ater (assembly GCF_012460135.2). NCBI lineage: Eukaryota > Metazoa > Chordata > Aves > Passeriformes > Icteridae > Molothrus > Molothrus ater. The sequence continues at coordinate 6,882,783 of NC_050498.2, read as the reverse complement.
GGTTCTAGCTCTGCCCCAGGGAGTGCAGGCAGTCCAGCCCATTCTCTGAGCCAGCTGAGGAGTCCCGCGAGGAGCGGCCCTGGAGGAAGCGGATGATTTTATCAATCGTGGCCTCCTGGTACTCGTGGGACCACCTGAATCAAAGGGGAAAAAATGTGCTGTTTACTTTTTCTGCTGTGTGTGGGGTGCCACAAGATAGCTCAGTTCATTTGGGCCAGCCAGAGACCCCTTTCCTCCACCCCAGCTCTCCAGGAGTTCCCATGGGTGCTGCAGAATGCCCTGCCAGGTTGCACAAAGGGAAAGCAGGGGGGAAAGAAACCCAGGTGAGCTGTAAAACCTGCCAGCATCACTGAGGATGTGTGTCCTCCCAGCAGTGTCCCCTGTGTCACCCAAAGGAGCCCCAGCACAACAGCAGCAGCAGGGATGTGGTGGGAACCTTTGCTCCCTGCAAGCTCTGGAGCACCTGGAGTGACTCAGTGTCCCTTTGACCTGTTCTGCCACCCTCATCTGTTTGTCCCAATGTCCTTGGGCTCTTTGCTGCTCCTTATGCAAGCTGTTCTCCCCAGGTGTCAAGGAACCCCATGGCACAGGTGGCTTTTACTTACATGATACCATTGAATTTCAGGACAGCCCTCATGTCCTTGGGAAGTGTTTCTGGGTCTGGCCACTCAAAGTGGTCTGTAACAGGTACAATGTTCTTCCCAGAGTTCAGGGCTGTCACAATCTCCTGCAGGAACAGAACATGCAGGTGCTCGTGGCCTGTATTAGCCCCTCACCAACTCTCTCCCACCAGAGGTCCCACCTGGTGGCATCTCTTACCTTGTGTACCCAGTCCTTGCACTCGGGGTCCTCCATGCATTTATCCAGTGCGTTTGGTGAGAGCACCAGCACAAAATTCCGGGCACTCAGGACACTCTGGATCAGCTTGTCTTCAAACTTCCCTGCCTCCAGCTTCTCCACATCAATGAACACACTGAAGCCGTGGAGCTGCAGGTGCACCTTCAGCAGGCTGGTGGCAAGAGGGGACAGCACCATGAGGAGAGGTTTCATTTGCTGTCTCAGCACGTTGGCTGAGACACGGTGAGACAGAGGAGCAGGGAATGAGGTGCCAGCTCCAGCCCCAGCTGTCTGGGCATGTGCAGAGAACACGAGGATCTGGCATTGACTCCATGCTGTGATCCCCTACAGCCATAGGAGCATGAGGAAAAGGCCACTCAGTGCCAAAGTGGTATTGGAGCAAGGCAACCCCCAGCCAGGGAATAATATGCATTGACTCCAGTGATTTCAGAAAGCTGAACAATTGCTATATTAAGTTATACTATATTATACTACATACTACACTAATACTGTAAAATACTAAAGAAAAACCCATGACCCCTTACAGACAGTCACGACACAGCTTTGGCCAAATTGGTCAATCAATCAAAACAACCATCACCAGAGTCTAATTAACAAATCCCTTTTGGTAAAACAATCTCCATAACACATTCCACATGTGCTAAACAACAGGAGCAGCAAGTAGAGATAAGAATTGTTTTCTTCTTTGCCTGAGCTTTCTCACAGACTTTCCCCAGGAGAAATCCTGGGAAGGTTGTGCCTGCTGCTCTCTGTGAAGAGAGCTGTGGCCACAAAGTGGCGGTGACAGGACTGGGAATTGGCCTGTCCACGGTGCAGCTCTTCACATGTGCTGTCCCCATTTCCTCTGCAGCTTTTGGCAGCCTCTCCCTCCTCCCCATTCCCCACTTTTCCCACAGCTGACCACCCACCTTCCCCAGGGCCTCTCCGTTCCCTGCAGGGCTCACCTGGCCAGCTGCGAGCCGGTGCTCCTGCGGTAGCTGATGAACACGTCAGTCCCGTTGGTCGTGGTTTGCAGCGTGATGGGCGAGTGCAGCGTCTCTAGACAGCACAAAACCACCACCAGAAGTTACAAACCAGCAGCTTGGTGAGTTGTGATTTCAGGGTTTACCTCGGAAACCCGGGTCCCTCCCCTGAAGATTCCCTCCCAGGTGTGTCAATCACCTTGCCTTTCCCCTCCCTGACCCCTCCCAGCACTGTCTGTCAGTCCTGGCATTCCAGAAGGCGTGGAGTGATTGGGAGATCCAAAGGATGTCCTCTACCCCTGGGGGGCATTGGGCCATTCAGGTGTCCTTTGTCCCTTGAGACCTCCCCTCCTGTACCTGCTTGGTGGCTCCCTATCCCTTCCCTGCTCCTCTCCCTGGGGTTAAAAGGAACAGCAACCACGGGCTCAGGGAGTTCTGTTGGAGCTGGTGCTGCATTCAGAGGCCTGAGGGCCAGAATAAAGCTCTGGATCCAAACCCTTCATCAGAACCGACTCCTTTCCTTCACCATGGCCTTAAAGCTTCTCCACAGAGGGAAACCTGAGGAGCAGCCCCTGTTATGGGGGAAAGCTCCATCCCATCACCACCAGAGCTCCTGCAAGCCTGGATTTGGTTCCACATGCCCAGCTGCAGCACCCAGCCAGGCAAAAGTGTCTGTGGGGTGAAACACCACACACCCAGGCAGCCAAAAGTGTCTGTGGGGTGAAACACCACAGTTGCTGCAATTTGATTCAGCACCATGGGCCAGACAAGCCAAGGCACATCCCGTCCGCTATATTGGTAATACTCTCTTGGAATAATTACCAATATAGCCAGACGAGACATGCCTGAGCTTGTCTAGCCCTTGCTGCTTGACCAAATAGTGGCAACTGTAGTGTTTTCACCCCAGAGCCACTTTTGGCCAGCTGGATGTTGCAGCTGGGCACTTAGAAGCAAGTCTGGGCATGCAAGAGCTCTGGTGGCTGCAGAATGGACCCCATAAAAGGGCCTGCTCCTTGAGTTTCCCTCTGGCAGAGCAGCTTTAAGGCAGTGGTGAAAGAAAAGAGTCAGTTCTGATGGAGGGTTTGGATCCAGAGCTTTATTCTAGCCCACAGGCCTCTGAATTCAGCACCAGCTCCAACAGAACTCTCGACCACGTGGTTTGCTTGCCCTGTTACCTGTAAGAGAAGAAGAGAGAAAGAACACAAAGACCACCAACCAAGCACAAGGGACAAAACACACCTGAATGGCCCAATGTCCCCCCTGGGGTAAGAGGCATCTTTTGAATCTGTTTAATCACTCCACGCCCTTCTAGAACGCCAAGACTGACAGACAATACTCACCAAGGAGCAAGAGAACAGAGAGAAAGAAGTGACTGACACACCTAGCAGAGAATCATCACAAGAAGAACCAAGTTTCTGAAGTGAATCCTAAAATCACAACATTGCTCCAACAGCAGCTCATCCCAAACACCCCTCCAGCCCTGTTCCCTGCCGGGCGGGCGCACCCCTGGCTGCGGTGAGGATGCGGACGCGGTGGAAGCCGGTGTGGATGTGGCAGTCCTCCTGCAGCTGCTGCTCCGTCACGCGGTGCAGGAAGTTGCGGTCGATGCCGCAGGTGAGCAGGTTGTAGGTGTACTGCCGGAATTTGGGCTCGATGCCCCCCAGCCAGTCGGCCAGGTTGCTGCGGTCACAGGTGGAGTAGTTGGCGAAGGTCTTGAGCTCCGTCAGCTCCCGGAAAAACCTGGTTGGAGGGACAAGTGGAGCAGTGTAGCCATGATATTTTCTGAAAAATCCTTTCCTTAGGATTTTTTCTCCTGAGGAGCTGAGAGGCCTCAGGAACAAAATGTGAACAATGGTTATCTGCTGCTGTGGAATGCAACAGGTGCATCTGGGATTGGTCTCATGGGGTTGTTTCTAATTAATGGCCAATCACAGCCCAGCTGTCTGGACTGTCTCGGTCAGTCACAAGCCTTTGTTATCATTCTTTTTCTATTCTTAGCTAGCCTTCTGATGAAATCCTTTCTTCTATTCTTTTAGTATAGTTTTAATAATAATATATTTAATAATATAGATTTAATAATATATATTGTTAAATCTATATTATTAAATATAAATATATTAAATATAAATATATATTAAATATATATTAATAAATATAGATTTAATAATAATATATGTCATGAAATAATAAATCAAGCCTTCTGAAACATGGAGTCAACATTCTCATCTCTTCCCTCATCCTAAGACCCCTGCGAACACCATCACAGAGCAGCACTTAGAGACACGTGGTACCACTATGGGATTTTTGAAGGAGTTTAGAATGAGTTAGAGACGGGACCTCTGAGTTGTTTTAGGGGATATGGTTTGTTTTTCTTATTTTCTGCATAGGCAGGAAGGGTGAGTTCGGCTCACATCTTTACTGCATGGTTCAGGAGGTCAGAAGACTTGCAGTTACAAGACTTTTTAAGGATTTATGGACCAATAAAACACTGCTAACAAGGATATTTATGCTTTTAACTTAATCCTTAATCCTTAACTCAATCCTCCTATTTTGTCTTATGGACTCATGCTACAATGTAAGTTTTCTTAACCAACTATGTTATAACACACAAACCTACAGTACTACATTCTAAAAATCTTGTTTACCTTTGTAACTACTTTTGTTTTTTCTGTATCTTAAACTCTAAAACTTTAAACTTTCCTCTTCTTAACTTCACATGTCTCTAGTTTAAACTATAAATACACATTCTTACTTCTAGCATCTAAGTTTGGAAGCTTTTTCCAAAGTCGCAAGTCAAATCCTATGTTTAATTCTTTGGCTTACAGGCCCAAAGTTCTGAGAGTTCCCTGCATTTCGGATTCCAACATTTTACCTGCTCAGGAGGGAGTGCAGCTCCATGCTGGGGTGAAGGATGAGCTCCAGGAAGAGGAAACAGAGGAACAGCTGCACGGGAGTGCTGGTCCTCTGTACACTGAGGTGTGAGGAGCTCAGCTAAGGGTAAGTTCCCATCTTTCTGCGTAACTTGCATGATCCCACCTGCCCTGTGCCATAGGTGGTCTTTCCCCCACCCACACCTCTGCTGTGCAGTGGTCCCATTACAGAAATCTCTCTGTGACTGCAAAAAGTTCAGTGGAAAAGCCCTGGCAGTCCAGGTTTTGCATTTGGAGGATCTCCGTTCCTGTTTTTGCAGGAAGGGAAAGGCAGAGACCTTGTCCCTGCTCTGCCACTGTGGTGGTGGCCCCGAGGCAGTCTCCAGTGTGCCCTGGTGGTGGCCCTACCTTTTCCGAGTGATGCTGGAGTCCATCCCCAAATCCTTCTGCAGCTCCTCCTCTGTCAGCCTCAGGAGAATGTCCCCATCCACCTGGTGATCCTGCCAAGAGAAACCCAGGCTGGAAAGGTCCCAGGAAAAGCTGGGTGAGATGCTTGCACCTCTGCTGTGAGATGGGGCAGAAATGTCCCTCCCCATGTGTCCCTCCCCCAGCACAGAGCCCTACCAGGAATCTCTGGCAGTATTTGTTGAATCCAATCTGCTGCAGCCACGTCTGCACCTCGCAGGATTTCCAGTTGGGAACCGTGGGTAGGATGCGCCGAGGAACCTCCTCCCCTATCAGGCGCAGCACCTTTTTGGCCAGGGAGGAGGTGGTGCTGCTGGTGGAGTAGCACACAATCCTCTTCAGGCTCTGCGTAGCCCCAATCTCACTGAAAATCTGGGGACACAAAGGGAGGAGACGTCACTTTGTCTCCCCTCATCCTCTTCCCTGTTGTTCCAGACGAAGGAAGGAATGATAAATCTGACTCCATGTTCTTAGAAGGCTAATTTATTATTTTATGTTACTATATTATATTAAAGAATACTAAACTAAAACTATACCAAACTATACTAAAGAATACAGAAAGGATACTTACAGGATACTTAAACTATACTAAAGAATACAGAAGTGATACTAAATGATACTAATTAAGACTCATGACTCTTTCCAGAGCCCCGACCCAGCTTGACTGTAATTGGCCAATGAGTCAAAACAATTCACATGAAACCAATGAAACAACCACCTGCTGGATAAACAACCACATTCCAAAGTAGCAAAATACAGGAGAAGCAAATGAGATAAATATTGTTTTCCTTTTTCTCTGAGGCGTCTCAGCTTCCCAGGAGAAGAATCCTGGGCAAAAGGATTTTTCCAGAAAATACGACTGCCACGCTTCCCAACAAGCTGTGCTGGGCCGGGTGAGGACCAAAACACACCAAGACGCAACTGTGCCACCCCTTCCCTTTGTCATCACCCTCCTCCAGGCCAACCTACCCTTTACCTGTGTTTTCTTCTGCCTGGCTTTGATGGCAGCCTCGGTGCACAGGTAGAAGGCGGCGATGCACTGAGCCTCCAGCCTGGAGCTGTCCAGCAGGGGCACCAGGCGCTGCAGGTCCTGCGCTGTCCTCCCCTGGATGTTGTCACTGCTGCCCAGCATCTGGCAGGCAAACTGCTCGGGGTCCAGCGAGGCGATGAAGGGCTCCACCAGAGCCAGCGTCCCCGAGCGCTCCACCTCCTTCTCAATCTCCTTGTTGGTGGCCAGCACCGTGATGGCCAGGCAGGCGTGCAGCCGGATCAGCTCGTCATCTTTGGAGAAGGCCAGGGGGAAGAGCCACTCTGCTGCCTTTTTCTCAATCATCAGGCGCTGGTTGGCCTGGCCCCCGTACATGGCACAGTTGGCCAAGGCCATGGCGCAGTGGCGCAGCACGGCGGGGTCCGTCCAGCGGCACCAGTACAGGATGGTGTCCAGGCCTCCGTCCGAGATGAGCTGGAAGCAGGTCTCCTCTGTGTGCTTGAACATGTGCTCCAGGATCCCAGAGAGGCTCTGGGCCAGCTGGGGGATGTCCCTCTCCTTGGCTAAGTTCAGGATCACGCCCAGACCGATCCGAGCAATGCGGTCCCTGTGGGGAGGAGATGGGGAGGAGGGCAGGTGGATGTGCAAGGGGTGACAGCAGTGACTGGTGTGGCCCATGCCTTGGTGACATTTATCCCAGGACAGGCATTTATCCCATTGCCAGATATGCAGTGCAGCAAGGTGCAGCAGGCTGGTGTTGGAGGAATCTCTGTGGGTCTGATGGAAGAATTTGTGATGGGGTGCACATCCCACCTACCCTCACTGGATGCTCTCATGCTTGAGGTAGGATCTTCATAGCAATTAACAGGCAGGATGGGTTAATGCCAGACTAGAAATGGATCTGCTGGGCCAGCATTGCTGTGGTGTGGAGCTGTTTTGTGTTTGGGAGTGAAACTTGTTTGTCCCCTAAGCACTGCTGTCAGGGCTGTCAGGACAGGGCTTCCACACCTGGATGAGCAGCCAAGCAGCCCCATCCAGGCCCCCAAGTGGGGCACAGGGGTTTGTCTGTCCTGGGATGGCAGCTGGAGGGAAGCTCTTTATTTCCTCCCCCTGCACTCTTCTGGAAGAGAACAGCAAGAGCCTGGGGTAGGTGGGCAAGGGCCATGAGCTGCTGCTTGGCCATGGCTGGTTTTGGAAGGCCTGTGCTTAAAATGACACCTGAATGAGACTGTGCCTTGAAAATGCAGTGGGAAGGGAAAACCAGGGTCATAGAATGATTTGGGTTGGAAAGGACCCAAAACTGGAAAACTTATTCAGGTCCACTTTCCACCAGCCCAGGCTGCTCCAAGCCCTGTCCAACCTGGCCTTGGACACTTTCAGGGATGGAGCAGCCACTGCTTCTCTGGGCACCCTGTGCCAGGGCCTCACCACCCTCTGAGATGAGCTCTTGGCTGTGCTCCCATGAGTTTCCTGGGGCGAGTGGCAGCTCCATTCCTGCCCTCAGCCGTGGCCATTTGGTGCCTCTGTGCTGGAGCTGCTCTGTCAGGGAGGCAGCACTGGCACTGGTGCCCCACGCCCTGCTGCTCAGGAGGGCAGTGGCACACTCATGGTGGGGTGATGGCACTCCAGCCTCTGTGCTGGCAGGCAGGAAGAACATTTCTGGGAAGCCTGTGACCCACAGGGCTCTCACTGACCTTGGGGTGGGTTTGACAGGAAATGTTGTGGAGAGCCCTGGGGAAAAAAAATTAAATAAATAAACCCTCAGCCTGGGTCTGGCTGTGAGCCCAGACTCAGCCATGGAGCTGGATGACAAACACAGGTCCCTGACTCCCTGCAGCTGCAGATGGAGCCAGGACCTGTCCAGCTCCCAGCTCAACACCTCTGCTGCTAGGCACAGAGTGGGAGAGTTCTGCAAGAGAGAGGTTGGGCCCAAAGGGGAGCCCCACACCTCCCTGCCATGGCTCAGGAGCTGTGGGAAGCGAGGGGCTGGAATGCCATGGCTGCTTCAAGAGCCAAGAGCATGAACTGCTCCTGGAGCAGAAACAACAACTCCAGCAAATGCTTTCTCTTGCTAAGGAGCTGAGTGCTGAATGCAGACCATGCCAGTGATGCTTCCTGGGATTAAATTCCACCCTAATGGGCTTTCCTGATTTAGCTGCTGCTTATTTTTGCCTGCCAGTGCATGAAGTGAGGCCCAGGCTGTGAGTCCACAGCCTTGCAGCAAGAGACATCCCCCAGGAAACCAGAGCAACACTTTGGCCAGGCTCCCTCCACATCCTTTCCAGAGCCCTGGCTGGGCTGGGTTAGGGTGCTCTGAGGGAGAGCAGAGCTGTCAGAGTGCATTTGGGGTGTTGGAAGGGTGAGCTGTGTGTGGGTGCTGTGAGTGGGATGTGTCAGGTGTGCACATGCACCTTTGTACACACACACACACCATGCCCATGCTCTGACAGAGACATCCCAGCACCTCTCACCTGTCCTGGGCAGCAGCACACACACCTGAACGTGGGGCTGAGGGCTGCTGACCAGCTGAGCCCTCCTTATGGCTTCATCCCAGCCCTGGTCAGCAGCAGGGAGGCTCTGGGGAGTGGCTTTGTCCTCCTTGTGCTGCAGTTATGGCTAAAGGAGAGTCACACCTTGTCCTTTGGGTCGGATGCTCTGAGCCAGCCAAACTGACTCAGCTCAACTTGGCTGAGGGGGGTCAGGAGGACACCCCAGTCCTCACCAGCATCCCTGGGCTGGGGCTGGTCCTCCTCCCCCAAACTGTAGGGATCCAAGGGGAGTTTGTGCAACTGAGAGCACCCACAGCAGGGAAATTGGGGGTGTGAGGATGGGTGAAGGTAGGTCAAGGCCAGGTTGGATTGATTTGAAGCAACCTGGTCTGTGGAAGGGGTCCCTGCCCATTGCAGGGGGTTGAGATGAGGGGGTCCCTTTGAACCCACCATGTTCTGGGGCTGGCAGGGCTGTGTCCAGCAGGGTGAGGCTGAGGGGCTCTTTGCAGACTCACCTGTTTTCCGCCACCAGGATCTGCTCCAGGAGTTTCCCTGCCTGGCACTTGGTCTCCAGCTCGGCGGTGTAGAGCAGGTTGAGCAGCAGGTCCAGGCCCCCCTCGAGGCGGATCACATCGCACAGCACCTTGGCCACGTCCCTCCCCACGGCGGGCATCCCCCAGGCCTCCTCCACCAGCCGGAACACCTCGGACAGAGCGGCCCGCAGCCCCTGGGCCGTGTCCGCCCGCGTGGCGTGGCCGATGGCCCTGCGGAGCACGGGCAGGACCCGCTCCAGCGCCTCCCGCACCTCGCCGCCCACCCCGGGGGAGACCCCGCCGCTGCCCCCGCCCGCCCGGCTCGCACACCCGGGCACCGCCAGCAGCTCCGCGCTCGCCATGGCCAGGGACCGGCCCAGCGTGTGCAGCGACAGCAGCAGGGCGAGCATCGGCGGCGGCTACCGCGGCATGCCCGGCCCCGCGCCCGCGGGGAGCCCCCGCTGCTGCCGGGACACGGGAGGGGCGATGCGGTGCCCCCGCTGCCCCCGCTGCCCGGCCGGGATGCGGAGCTGGGAGCGGAGCGGGATCCGCCTTCCCCGAGCCGGGCTCAGCATCCCGGTCCCCGGGGCTGATGTCACCGGGCGCAGGCGCCGCCTCTCTCCGAGGAGGGGCTCGGTGCTGGCGGCTGCAGCCCCCTCCCGCCGCTGAGCCCCCCGGAGCCCTCCTGCCACCGGCCCCCGAAGGATTTAACAGAATCGGGGATGTGGCACCTGGGGACGCGGCTCGGTGGTGGGCTTGGCAGTGCCGGGATAACGGCTGGGGTCGGGCTTAGAGGGCTTTTCCATCCTAAATTTTATGTTTCTGTGATTGTGGCCTTTCCGTGCTTAAATAGGGCTTAATAAAAGGGGAAGTGACTTTTTACATGAATAGATACCGAGGACAAGGGGAACTGGTTTTAAAATAAAATATGAGAGATTTAGATTAGACTCCAGGACAATGCCAGCCCTGCCATAGCTGAGGCCAGGGGACAAGGAGTGGGGTGAGGGCTGCAGGAGAAGTTCTGCCCCAAAAGCCAATGTCTGGAAGCTGCCCTCAGCTCCCCAGGGCTTCCAGGTGGAAATGCCTGTCTCAAAACTTGGGGACATAACTCGGTGGTGGGCTTGGCAGTGCCGGGATAACGGCTGGAGTCGGGCTTAGAGGGCTTTTTCATCCTAAATTTTATGTTTCTGTGATTGCGGCCTTTCCGTGCTTAAATAGGGCTCTTAATAAAAGGGGAAGTGACTTTTTACATGAATAGATACTGAGGACAAGGGGAACTGGTTTTAAAATAAAATATGAGAGATTTAGATTAGATACTAGGAGAAAATTTTTATTTGTGAAGGGCTTGTTCAGGGAAGCTGTGATGTCCCAACCCTGAAAGTGTCCAAGGCCAGGTTAACGGGGCTTGGAGCAATCTGGGATAGTGGAGCATGACAGGATTTGGAACTAGACAATTTTTCATTTTCAACCCAAACCATTCTATTCCACAGCCCTCCCTGCCTGGCCCGAGCTGGGGCTTGTCCTGCTGTCCCCAGGGCTCAGATCCCCCTTTGTCCCTGAGCTGCTGATGCTGCGGTGTCACCCCCATGGCAGGCAGGGACCCCCACGCTGATTCTGCAGAGCTCCTCTTCAGGACCCTGTGTGACCAGCGAGGGGACCCAGGGTGCAGGCAAAGGGCACCAGGCACCGCGGTGGTCACGGTGAGGCTGTGACCACCCTGGCACGGCGTTCTGAACCCGTTTGGTACCAGCAGGAAGCAAATACCCATTGCTCGGTGGAAATTCAGAGCAGCTCTTCTGGGTGGGCTCTGGATTTGCATGATAAAAGAAAGAGCAGAGGCAGCCTGGGCCTCTTTTGTTTTCTTTTTTCCAGGCCAGACGTGCTCAGGGCAGAAATGCTTAAATGCTTTGGGCATTTCTCGGATGTGCTGGGAGGAGCAGCTTAAATCCTTGCCTCCAAAACCAGGTTGCTGCCAGGTCAGCCTGAGACTTAAATTCGAGTTGATGTTTGGATGTGACAGAGTCGCTCTTAATCCTCTCTGAATCCACTACGAAGGGACAGACAGAGGAAAGGGACATCATCCCACAAGGAAGGACGGCGAACGAGGCACCCCGAGCAGAGCAAAACTGCGGGAGCAGCTCGGCACAGAACCAGTAAGGAATTTCCCGATAAATCATTATTAATCAGGGGTAACCATAAGGGTTGTTGCAGCGTAGAGCAGCAGAGGGTTTGCTGCCCGGGGGCAGCAGAATTCAAACCATTCCCTTCGGCTTGTCCTGGCTAGCCCAGAGAGCTGAGCTTTGTTTTGCTCTTAGTTTTGCTTTGCTTTGCTTTGCTTTTTTGGGGGGGGGGATCTGGATCTGGAACTGCAGCGGTTCCCAGCCTTGCCCTGGCGTTTCAGCCCCGTTTCCCGAGTTCTCCTCACCGGCTCTGCTCAGCCCTTGGCTGCAGGAGCTCCCCGGGGCCCTTTTATCCACCCAACCCCTCTCCTGGGATCTGGTCCTGGCAGGGAAGGGATCGCTGAGCCTTCATGGAGCTCTGGCTGGTGGTTGGGAGCCTGGAGCAGCAGGAGGGAGCTTTGTCTTAGCTGATCAGCCAAAGCAGCTCAGACAATGCCCAGCCCTTCTCCCCCAGAGCCTCCTGCAAGCCTCGCAGGGCTGCTGTGCCCCAGGGCTGGTTCAACAGGGATGGGATGATGCCCTAGTGCAGCGCTTGGGGACAATGCCAGCCCTGCCATAGCTGAGGCCAGGGGACAAGGAGTGGGGTGAGGGCTGCAGGAGAAGTTCTGCCCCAAAAGCCAATGTCTGGTAGCTGCCCTCAGCTCCCCAGGGCTTCCAGGTGGAAATGCCTGTCTCAAAACCAAATAAAGCTCTTTCCAGCAAGATGCCAGGAACTGCCTGTGTCTGAGCTGGCAGAGGAAAGACCCCTGGAGAATTGGCACCCTGCCTGGGTTTCTCTCCCCCAAAAGCTGCACCACTCCTGCCCGAGGGCTGGGACAGATCCCTTGGAGCTCCTGTCCCAGCAGAGGCAGAAGAGACAGGATTGCTGCAGCCTCGTGTGCATTTGCTCCTTGCCCCGATTAAATAAACATCCCAGAGTTATCAGGAGCTGCCAAAAGAGCTGAGTCGACATTAATTAGTAACTGAAAGATTGGTGGGAAAGGGAATGACGGGAGCAAAATACACAGGCCTTTGTTTGCCTTCTGCAGTGAAAGTGCTGAGGGCTCCTGGCCCCGGGCACTCACCTCTGGCCTCTGGTCCCCAGGCATGGAGGTGGCATCTGCCCCGTCAGAGGAGCCACCCTGCCTTGGGGCTCCCCAGGTCTGTTCCCAGTCTTGATGTTGAGAAAGCTGAATTCCCAAGAATAAGCCCTCCAAAATGGTGATATTTTGGGCAAGCATAAGCCCGTGGCTTTTCCCTTTGTCTTCTGAGCACTGCTCCCCCATCCCATCTCATTTGGGTTTTTGGCTTTGCCAAGACCAGGCTGGGAAACAGCTGCTTGCTTTTACAGCATGAGGTATGTTGTGAAATGAGTGTGGCAGGACCTCAAAACTGGTTCCTGACTATCTGCTGTCCCTGCCCACTCTCTGAACAGTGCCCACCCTGCACCAGGGCTGGGGAGGAGCTGCTTACACCCCTCCCCAGCAGCCCTGTCCCCCTGCAGACACCCCCATTCAGCGTGGGCTGTGGGGGAAGCTGGGTGGGAGATCATCTCTGCCCCTTTCCCCTGGGCTGACCTTGGGCTGTTTGCTTTCCCCTCTGGGGCAGGCTGAGCAAACACTGGACGCTGCTGGGGCTCTGCTGTGCTCCAGCACAGTCGCAGGAGGGACACCCAGGATGAGGCTGCTCTTCCCTGCCCTCGTGCTGGCCCTGCTGGCCACCACCCGTGCTGCAGAAGGTGAGCTTTAGCCAGCCAACCCCTTGCCAGGTGCTTTGGGGATGGAGAAAGAGAGGTTCCTGGGCTGGTGGAGGGGCTGGGCAGGGTGGGGAGGGAGCGGATGGTGGCCATGGCCATGCTGGCTGTACCCTGCAGGATGGGGAGAAAGTGAGTGGGCAGTCAATGGTGCCGTGGCAAATCCCTGCCCATGCACAGCTGGGCTGCCAGCACTGAACTGGGAGCATGGCACAGCCCAGCCTGTGGCTCCCATCCCAGCAGGACCTGAGCGGGAGCAGGGCAAGGAGCTGCTGTAGCCCCTGGTGATGGATTTGACCATGAAGGGGTGGGGTACCCCCAACCAGGACATCCCCAAGTTTGTTTTCCCCCATGGAGCTGGGCTGGGAGGGGAGGTCCCACTGCCCCACTCCACATCACCCCTCCTGAGCTGTGGGGTGGCTTTTGCAGACTCCTGCGAGGGCCGCTGTGAGGAAGGCTTCGATGCAGGGCACAAGTGCCAGTGTGACACCCTCTGTGTGTACTACCAGAGCTGCTGCAGTGACTACTCCACTGTCTGCAAAGCCAAAGGTACTGTCCCCATGGCCACCCTCCTGGCCAGGGCACCGGGGGAATGGGTGCTCCACAGCGTGGAGTCTGTGCTGGCTCAGCTCTGCACCCACCTGTGGCTGAGGGGTGAAGTCAGCACCAGGATTTGCTGCAGCACAGGGGGGTTTTGGGAGCTGGCTCATTGCCATCTGGAGTGAGGGATCTGTGCTAATTGGATAGATTGGTTAGTAGGAAAAATGTCTTCTCTGAAAGGGTGTTCAGGCATTCAGTAGGCTGCCCAGGTGGAATCATCATCCATGGAACTGTTCCAAAAATTGTGTACTTGTGGCACTTGGGGACATGGTTGGCAGTGCTGGGTTGAATTGGACTTGAGGGCTTTTCCAACCTTAATGACTCCATGATTCTATAAATCCCTATTGCCTGGGAGGGAGCATCTCCTGCTCCCAAACCCAGGGGGAACCAACCTGCTCCCTCCTGCAGTGACCCGGGGAGACGTCTTTGCCTTGCCGGAGGACGATTACCTGGACTACAACCTCACTGTCGACTTTGTCACCGAGGAGGTGCCCGTGGCAGACCCCACAGAGCTGCCCACAGCCCCAGTGCCGGTGGAGACCACACCAGAGAGCAAGCCAAACCCTGAGGAGACACTGCCAGAGGTGCCCAGCACGACCCCAAGTGTGTCTGAGGAGCCTGAGGAGCTGTGCAGCGGGAAACCTTTTGATGCCTTCACCGACCTGAAGAACGGTTCCCTTTATGCTTTCCGAGGTACTTTGGGGACCTTCCCCAGGCACATGGGACATGCTGCCATGCTGTCACCCTGTGCTGGTGTCTGCAGTCTCTCCTGCTGCCCCTACCTCTCCTCTCTCCGCAGGGAAGTACTTCTATGAGCTGGACAAGACCAGTGTGAGGCCTGGCTACCCCAAGCTCATCAGTGATGTGTGGGGCATCGAGGGCCCCATCGATGCAGCCTTCACACGTATCAACTGCCAGGGCAAGACTTACCTCTTCAAGGTGGGCTGCAGGGCTGGGGGTACTCCCAGAATGGCCAGTACAACCCCCCAACCCACCCTATATCCCCTTCTGGCACCTCCCATACACCCACACACACACAGTGGTTGCCAGAAACCCCAAATCCCTGTGGTTGTTCTGGGACCCCAAGCAACCACAGCCTCATGAAGGGGCTCCCCATCATCCACTCACTCCTTCTGGCAAACCCATGGCTGGGGAATGTTGCACCTGTGACCCTTCTCTGTCCCCCACCCCTCAGGGCACCCAGTACTGGCGCTTTGATGATGGAGCCCTGGATCCTGGGTACCCTCGGGACATCTCTGAGGGCTTTGAGGGCATCCCTGACAACGTGGATGCAGCGTTCGCCCTGCCCGCCCACAGCTACCATGGCAACGAGAGAGTCTACTTCTTCAAGGGTAAGGGGGGCTGCCCCCTGCTCCTGGCAGAGCCTGGCACCACTGGACACCCCTCCAGTGCTTGTCCCCTTGTCCCCCCCACCCCTAACACCCTGCTCGTCCTCTCCTAGACAAGTACTACTGGTCCTACGACTTCGCCCAGCAGCCCACGCAGGCCGACTGTGAGAAGTCCTCGCCCTCCACGGTGTTCAAGCACTATGCCTTCATGAACAGGGACAGCTGGGAGGATGTTTTCCAGCTCCTCTTTGGCAGCAGGATGCGTAAGGGCTGGGAAGGGTTGGCAGGTCCCAACAGCGGGCACTGACAGGGCATGCAGACACCCAAAGAGGAGGCAGCGATGCCTGAAAGCAAAGGTGGGCAGGATGAGCCATCACATCCTGCCCAGGCCATGCACAGGAACTCCCCAGGCCACAGCTGCACCTCCCACAGCATCCCCAATCCCACCCTCACAGCCCTTATGCCCCCCATGACCAAACCCATCAGCAGCTGCCTCACACCACGGTGCCACTGCTGGGGACTGTTTATTGTCACTGGAGCTGGAGATGCCACAGCAAAACCCCAGCCCTGAGCAGGGAGAATGAAAGATAGAGAGGAGGAGAAGGGGGCTCAGCAGATCCCAGCCAAGGGGGTGGGGGGGCCACTCCTGGCTCAGCCTGGCCTGTGTCATTGTCACACATCCCATTCTGGCTGGGATCCCTTGGAGCATTCCTGTGGGTCTCGGGCACGCTGCTGTCCCTCTCACTCAGCCTCTGCTCCTTTTGCAGCCGGGGCAAACGGCCCGGGGTACATCAGCCGGGACTGGCGGGGCGTGCCCAGCCGCCTGGACGCTGCCATGGCCGGCAGGATCTACGTGGCCTCCCAGCAGCCCCGCAGGAGGAAGTCTCGCCGCCAGCGCAAGAGGTACAACCACCACCGGTCACTGAACTTGGGATTCTGGAGCTGGCTGCAGAATGACCCCGACTCGTCAGGTGTTGAAAGCGATGGGCTGTCGGGCTCCACGTGTGAGATGCTCCAGAGTGTTTACTTCTTTGTGGGAGGTGAGTCTGGTCTGGCAGGATCCGGGAATGATGCGGGATCAGGGCTGCTGGGGCATGGGGAGGGCGCCTCTCTCTCTGCAATGGCTCTGGGATGCAGTGGGAAGGTGCTGGCAGTGAGGGCTGGCAGCTCCCCAGAGCTGGGGACAGTCCTGACTGCCATGTGCCCTTCCCCAGACAAGTACTACCGTGTCAACCTGCGCACCAAGCGCGTGGACCTGGTGCGGCCGCGCTACCCCCGCTCCATCGCCCAGTACTGGCTGGACTGCCCCCAGCCCGGGGAGGAGAGCACCTGATGGGATCCCTGGACCCACCAGCAGCACAGCCCCAGCTAGACAGAAATAAACTGTGAGGGCCAAGCAGGCTGGAGAGCTCTGTCTGTCCTTCCATCCAACCGTCTGGGCCATGGTTTGTGCAGTCCTCGCAGTCCAAGGTCCCGTGTCCCCAAGGGCTGTGGTTGTCCCCCCAGTCTGTGCCAGATCCCTGATGTTGGCCCCATCCATGGTGTGCCTGTGGCAGCTCAGATCTGCTCTGCCAGCCAGTCCAGTGCCTCTTCCCACTGGAGGAGAGGGACGGTGCCGGCAGCTGCCAGCAGGGAGCAGCAGGGTCAGGTCTCCATCTCCCCAGGATCAGTGCACAGCCCTACCTGTGAGAGGCTGAGCAGGATTGGGTGCCCATCCAAGGCCCTGCCTGCTCTCCCAGCACTGCCCCGCTCACCTCTGGGCTCTGGCAGCCCTGGCCATGGTGGTGCTGAAGGGATGACCCTTCCCTCAGGGCTGGGGATGCGCTCAGGACCTGGCAGCTCTCGCTGCAGTGGGTGCTGCTGAGACAAACTCCTGCTCCTGCCACGACTCCTGCCATGAGGGCACACAAACCATCCCTACCCACACAAACCTCACCTACCATCCCACCACTCCCCAAAACTCCAGGGAACTCCTGAGCTGCAGCTGATGCCCAAGGAGTGGCTCTCACCGTTGCCTCTGGTGCAGCTGGGGGTGATGTGAGCCAGGCAGAGCCGCGTCCTCCTGTCCAGTACTTCCGTCAGGGGGCACCGGCTGTGGCACAGCGGGCACTGGCAGCACCTGGGGGTGAGCAGAGCGGTCAGGGTGGCTGTGCCACCCCTGTGCCACCCTTCCAAAGGGACCCCTGGGGCTGTACCTGGAACATGGTGGCATTAGCTGGCCCAGGGCAGCACTGTGGGCAGCTGGGGTGGCTGGAGGCAGGAGGGAGCTTCTGCAAGAGAGGACAGCAGTGAGTGGGTGGTTGTGCATGGGTGGGTGCTGTGTGCATGGATGGGTGGTTGTGTATGGATGGGGGGTTGTGCATGGCTGGGTGGTTGTGCATGGGTGGGTGGTTGTGCATGGGTGGGTGCTGTGTGCATGGCTGGGTGGTTGTGTATTGATGGGTGGTTGTGCGTGGGTGGGTGGTTGTGCATGGCTGGGTGCTGTGTGCATGCTCTCCCGGCCGTGGTTGCAGGCTGCAGAGCCCTCCCTCTCACCGGCAGCCGGGGCACAGAGCTGGGTGTGGTTTCGGGCCGCCGCTGCCTCACCGGGAGCTGCTGGGGGACGTGCAGGCTGTGGGCATTCCGCAGCAGGGGCTGGCTGTCACAGGAGCTGCCTCTGTGGGATGGGCCAGCTGGGATGTGCCCTCTGAGGTGTGGGGACAGATGGGAATGCCTGGGGAGCAGTAAGGAAGCCCGGCAGGGCATTGGCAGCCTCCAGAGAGCCCTGCCCAGCCCCACGGAGTCACCGAGGGAGGCTGGTTGGTGCAGGGTGCTGCCCGGCCAGGGGCTCTGGCTGCCCTGGCAGCCCCTTAATCCCCTATTCAGGGGTCCCACACAAGCTTCCCATACCTCATCTGCTCGTTCTCCACCACGAAGTCCCGCAGGAGACCGTAGAGGCTGGGCCAGGCCGGGGTTCCCTCTGGTGGGAGCTGCCCTGCAGGGCCGTGCCTGTCTCCAGAGCCCACCCATGCCTTTGGAGGGTTCCGTGCGACCTCCGTGCCCCTCACTGGCACTCTGGGCAGGCACAGCTGCTGGCGCAGGGAGAGGTTTTCCAGCTGCAGAGCATGGATTTCTCGCTCCAAGGTTTGCAGCAGCTTCTCCCGGGACACCTGGGAGGGGTGGGTGGATAAAGGGGTGGGTCAGGAGGGTCCCAGCAGCGGGGAGAGGAGCTCAGAGGGGGTCCCTGTCTGCAATACCCTGTTGGCCAGGGGTCTGGTGGTGACCCTGCGGGCACGGCTGGCGTAGTGCAGAGTGCTCAGGGTCTCTGAGAGGCAGCGTGAGGATGGGGAGATGCAGGCGACCTGCCAACGGGCAAGACATGCAGGTGGGCTGTCATCCAGAGGGTCACCATTCTTTTCCAGCCCTCCCCTCCACGGGGTGAGACCCCTGCCCAGCCTCCTGCATGTTTTACCATCAGGGTGATGCCCGAGCCGCCCAGGGAGCGAGCCAGCAGCCGGGTGAGCTTGCTGTCCCGGTAGGGGACGTGCGTTCGCTTCCCTCGGGGTTTGGCCAGCAGGGAGATGCAGTGTCCTGCCGGAGGATGAGCCACACAGGATGTGACAAGGCTCTGGTGGGGGCGCTCCCAGGGCGCGTTCCCCAGCCCTTACCCAGCGCCAGGAGGCTGCGGTTGATGCTGTTGGCCTCCACGGAGAGCTCCCCGCTGGAGCCAGTCTCCTTCACCCGCTCGCTGCCAGCCAGGTCCACGAAGCACAGCGTGCCCTGCTTGCTGGGACAGGCGCTGGCCTGCAGAACCACGTTGGGGGGTGATGCTTTGGCCCCCATCACCCCTTCCCCGTGGCCCACAGCGCTGTCCCGACTCCTGGGTCTTGGATAGGATTCCCGGCTGCTCACTCCAGCCCCACCCCGGTATCCTTGAGGAGAGCATGACCCCCCCCCACCGTGGGGCTGTTTGCACCCCCGCGCTGAGCCCCTGAGCCCCCCAGCCCTGCCCAGGAGCGGGATGCGCGCTCACGGCTCGGCTGCGGACGTGGATGGTCAGAAGGGCGTGGCTGCGGCTCGAGTGCCTGTTGAGGGCATGTGCCGAGGTCCGGCGCCTCTGGGATCCTGCCGAGGGAGGAATTGATTGCATGGCACCCCCCATCCCTGCCCCACCCCACAGCATCCACTGCTCAGCATCCGCTGCCAGACCAGAGCTGCCTTGGCCGCTCCTCTTGGCTGCTATCGGAGCGCCACCAGCCCTGGGATGGTCTGCGGGGGGCTGAATCCCCCCACACCGGGTCTAGCACGCCCTGAACATGTCCCAGCCCCGTGCCTGCGGCTCAGCACCTTGCAGGAGCAGGCTGACGATAGCCTCCAGGCTCTCGAATTCCACACTGAGCTGGTTCTCCACGTAGAAGCCGCGGGATTTGCTCCAGCGCAGGGGCAGGGCGCACGG